>NC_041381.1:680156334-680177421 GCF_002162155.2 Triticum dicoccoides | reverse complement strand
TAGAAGAGCGAATGGTTCCTCATAACTATAAATCATCCCAAACATTATTAAAAAATGTGTTGTCTACTTAACACAAAATTTCTAATAACTTTTAATACTAGCCCGAGACAATTTGTTAAATTTATGATGAAGTTTAGATCGACTTATGATATATGCAGTATAACTGAAAATATATATCCTTGACTATGTCCGATTATTGTATAGTTTTAAAATATTTATTAAATATATATAACATAATACAATGAAAATTCTTATGCATGTTTTCATGTTGAGGTGTCCCTTTTCCTATGCATAATTGCATGTCGAGGTGTGTCTTCTTCCCGCTGCATCGGTGAGATGGCATGCTTGCATATTGAGATAAACATGTTAATGGGACTAGCTATTTAGATATTGACAATTTGAACAGTACAATTACAATATATGTCAACCACATACTACATATGTCTCCTTAAAAAACATATACACGTGAATTCCGGTTCTGAATAGATGAATGACTCAGCTCTAAGGCTCTAACGGCTAGATGAGTTGTTGATCTTATCACTAGTCTCTGGAATGACCAGACATACATCTTCCAACTTGTGTAAATGAGTTTAATTTGCTGGAAATTGATAGTATAGTTCATTTCCAACTTTAGCGAGCAATGTAAAGGCTAATCCGTTCCTTTCAACGACTGGATAATTTTTTTTTCTTTATAACAACATATAGATTAAATAAAATGCAGTATTGCAATATTCAAGTATTTAGATATCTCGTGATTTCCAGTTAACTAGCTAAGTGGCCAACTCGATGCTTGGGCTAGACTTTTTGGAAGTTTAAATGATGAGAACTTATTCTTTGATTTGTCTAAAGACATACTAGAACCATATGTGATGGCATTTAGAAATGTAAGACTTGTGCGAACATATTTTTGTCTTAGGTATTTTTGGTTATTTTTATATGTAAATATATATGTTACATATTTATCATTTACCTTGTAATTATGCGTTTCATACTTGGCCAAATTATATTCATATAATTTTTCCGGCATTTTTATAATGTTGTATTCTAACTTTTTCTGTGAACACAAATTTAACGTGGGCAAGAACCTTATAATTTATTATATGTGCTTACGAATATAATTGCATCTCATGTGTATAGCGAAAACTTGACAATGAATGTGTTTTTTATTTGTTTCTATAGCAACATAATAATCTCCAAGTTTGTGTAACCAAAATAACAAGGCCCATCCATATATGTTATTCTGATGAGATGATTCATATTTTAGTCTGACCCTTATGAAATCATCACGTAGATTAATCTATTTTCTGAAGAAAAAACCCGTTAATAAAACTAAACTTGATCTTCGTAATACCTTAAGGTCAACATTTTTTTCTTGCCTAAGCTACAAGATACGTGTGATACCAAGGAATCTAGTACATTGGCTGCTCCACAAACACGGTCATGCCCCAGAAACTGCAACCGATAAAAAAAACCTTTTGCTAGCCCTAATATTTTTTGTAACTCTCCCCTGGCTGTGCTAAAGATCACATATATCTTTGATTGTAGTTCCAGCTTACTAAAGATGTGATTTTAGAAGAAAAAAAATTCTTGTCTTATTGCATGTAAATTCTCAATCTGCAAATAACCCTAGTCATTAAAACTACAGAAGTAGAACGTGAGATCTATCAACAGAAACATAACCCTGCCATGTAATTCACTTTGCTCAAACAACATGTTGGAAAGGCGAAAATAATCTATTATCACAAAAAATGGGAACGTTACCTCAAAGGAAACATGTCACCTAATTTCCTAGAGTTATGGTCATTAGAATACTTTATGACAATATGATTCTATTGTGCTTCCCTGACATCAAACACCCTCCATAGATGAGTGTTAGATTCTTACAATGGAGCAAATAAAGTTCCAGTCCTAAATATTAAAAGTTTTAAATTATCTTTAATAAATACTAAGGATTGAGAATGTATTGAGCAAAGAAAGTATCAACTGAAAATATTTCACAACACCTACCAGAAAATAGATATTGACTGAATGTTCATTTGGAACATGTATTCAGTATTCACTGAATCTTATGGTTTCCTCAGCAACATAGTAGGCATCTACACTTCATTATTATTATTTTGCTAATATGTACACTTTATTATTATTATTTTGCGAATATGTACAATTAATTATTAATTAATTATAGTTAACAAAAAATAAGGGAAATAGTAATTGCAATAAGGTGAGTTGAACGGTCCAGCTGATTATTAGGTATTTTCTCGCAACTATGAAAAGCATCAGTAAACTCATCATCCACCACCGCAATAACTACAATAAATTCATATCTCGTCTTCATGAATAAATATTACATGTTAAATTAGAAACACTGGTAATCAACCCGTGCACCTGCATGTGCTAGCGGTATTATAAAAATAAAGAGTACAATCCTTGAAATAATATGTTGCCCTTACTTAGAAAGGAACTAATGTAGTACATTATGCACACTATTCAGAGTAATATAGTGAAAACCAATTTTAAATCAAAATAAATAAAATTAAAATTAAAACCCACAAATTAGTAACATCTTTGAATTATCAAAAAGTTTAGGCTTGTTACACCGAAGTTGTCTTTTTATAAATGTTTCACTTGTGATGGGACCAAACCGCATGTCATATATATACATTATCAAATTTTATATTACTATTTGCTTTCATGAAAAAAAAGTAATAATACCATTTTTGCTTTCTTAATCAAAATAATGTTGTACACGATGGTAGTCAAAGTTAAAATAAAAAATTTGACTTCACACACTCTAAATCTATGTATTCTTCCATTTGTTCCTAAATAAATTTTTATAACCGTAGTTCATAGTTTGTATAGTTTTTGCCAGAATTATGTAAGTGGTCGTTAAAATTCTTCTGTAGTTATTTCCATTCATGTACATAAGAATCAGACTAATATTCAACCTCGCTTTTTAATATTCAAATTCCCACAACAAACTGAACTCCAAGGTGTATAAAAAGCATAAAAAGTTTTAAGTCACATATAGAAAATTGATTTAGGAATGTCTAAAAATATTATGTTTCCCAGTAAATCTGCTGAAAGAAATCCTTTACTGAAATAGGTAAGAAATAAGATATCACATTCATCACTAATACATTTATGTTCACACGCCCAAAAAATAACATTCGGTACAGACTCATAAAATGCTGATTATTAGAACATGAAGTCATAAACTTGAGCATCATAGCGCTAGCCCACTAACTTGTTTGCGACCAATTAGAAGGCCGCTATATTAACACCATATTAAAATGATAAGGATCGTAAACTTATTGCTGATGACGACCCGTCTATTATTTTGCACGTGTAGGAATACTTTGTCATGCTGCTGTGTTTTGTCAACAAAAAATATATCGATCTGAACCGTATATTCCCAGTAACTATTATTTAATGGCTTCTTCACTTGGTCTTGCTTACAAAAGAAAACATAACATGGTGCTTGCTAACAGAAAAAAATATGATTAAGCAGAATAGAACATTCAAGTGGGTAGGAGTCGATAGGTAGTGTAGCAATTAAGAATTGCAGAGTGTAGCTATATATATACTTCAAATCCAATGATCATCTGAAGTGGGTTCAGCATGAAAAGTGAAACCATGTGAGTGTGTAGGCGTAGGTGAGGAGCATACAATTAGTTATGGGTATCCAGACTACAGGCCATGGTTGGATACAACCAAAGTAATGACATTGAGCAGTACAATATACCATGAGATCTAGATATATATTGCTTTGATAATTCCAAGAGCACAAATATGTCGCAAAGTACAAATATAAGGGAGCAGTACTAATTGTTGAGGCCAAACATGTCTATACTATTTTTAATTAGAATAATATTTTGGACAATAACATGTATTTAATTAAATAAGAGATGAAATACTTTGAGGGAAGACTACTCCAAGAAAAGAATGAGTAACTCTAGAGATTAACAATGTACAATTTGATATAATTGTAGAGACTATCATTGATTTGATGGGTTAGAGAATAGAATATAAAATGTTGGGGATGGGATTACTTGCCTGTTCACATTATCATCCACCCGGTGAATCATAGTCACCTTACAGAGGATGGACGCAACTTGACTCTCATCTGTATGCTTCCTCGTCCACTTGGTGAATCATCGTCACCTTTGTTAGCCTAAAAAATAAATGCTAGATTGGGGCGTAGTAAGTAGTTGAGAAGGTTCAAAGGCTAGGGAGTTAGGAGTACGTGGTCTTCAATATCAGTTGCAGAATCTTAAAATTTAGTCTCCACGTAGTTTCCTGTCTATCACAAACACATCTTCAGTGCTCTAAAAGGGAATGGAGCAGAGACATGGTCAGCCAGCTTCAATCGAGGGAACAACAACATAACAGAGGAAATCAAGTCAATTAAATTCAATTGATTAAATTACACGATGCAGGTAGTCTTAGTCAATCAAGTTATGTAGTTACTTCCATGAACTATTCGAGGCATGGAGAAGAGAAACACCAGCATTGATATATTATCAAGATAGATCGAGGACTTGTAGGCAGCGACGCCGGTGCTATCAATGAAGCCCTTCTAGCCCTTGCGTTGTTACAGGGGAAACCGCTGGCGGTTGTTGAGGCGACCGGGTGCGACACGTGAGAACATGAGGATGGTTTGGGAGGTGGCAAAACCGGCATGATCTGAAGCTCATCGACACTATCAGCCATGCTGCGGAGCCTAGACACCCTGCAAAAACAAATCAGGAGACTATCATTAGGTTTTTTGCTTTTGAGGTAAATTTGGAGAGGACTCCCGTGCTTAGAGAGAGGAAGGAGAGGAGTCATGCGCTTGTAAGTTTTTGATGTGTGGAGACTACACTAAGATTTATTTTTCTGTTCATGTGAAACGGAGAGAGTCCATGGGGAAGACAACTCACGTACGTAAGATACAAGAGCATGCCCCATATTTCATCCAATGGCTTAACACACATCATCTGTTAATCGGACAGTTAAAAATTCTTAATTTCAAGGATTAACGTGGTGTGTCATTTGGTGCCTCTAATTAGTAAATATAAGATGACCAAACAACATTGTGGTCACACAATAGAATAGATGTGATATTGCAGAGGTGGCGAAATGCTTGTAAATAAATATGGGAGCCTTCTCACACATTTCATAGCACAACAGAGGGGTCACATGCACGAGCGATACATGTAAGGCAAAAGCAATCATAAAAAAATATTATAGAGAATGGATCAACACATAATAGCATGAGAGATCTGAATGGGCAGGTCTGTTTCAATACGCATATAGATCAACATGACAAACTACATATTTTTTTCCAAAAAAAATGCAACATATGCTTTCGGAGAATGTGACATACCACTTCTAGAGTGCACAGAAAAGAACAAAATAGATTGGATTTATTTATTTATAATAGTATTGCTGAAAATATGTAGACCATTACCAGTCTACAGATTTCATTTTACAAAAAGATGGAGGGCGAGAAAAGATAATCTTGAATTTATGGAAGTAACATATTACCTTTGGGCCACTATTCTAAAATCTATGTATGGGATCTACTAATTAAGATAACTACTTACATGTTATTAGAAATGAAACCACAAAGTACAGCTCCTTAGTTTACCTACAAGTAGATTACATATGAACATTCTTTGTGATTCAAATAAGCTTACTAACATCTATATATCGCGTTAATCTAGAGCCTATTGTGTAAATGCCGTAGCCAGTTTTACGTTGGCAGTAATTTTCAATAGATAAAATGTACGTATGCTAATACACTTACACTTACCAGGGAATACTAAAACTGATAGGAGTGCATAGTGTTTGGTAACTACACATTGAGCGGCTTCACCTTGGAGTTAGAAAGTGTTGTTAGATCCATGTTAGGTAAAAAGGTTTTGGACCATATAAAGCCATTCCACACGTAAAACATATACATATGGTGAACTCCATCAATAAAAAAAAGAGAGCAATAACTGCCTCCAAAAAACGATGGCTTTGTCAACTTAGTCTACTAGGTTGACGTGTACGAAAGACTTTGTTAACTTAGTCCACAAATGATTTGGAGGCTGACTTGTGGGTCTACTAGGTTGACACGTACGAAAGGCTTTGTCAACTTAGTCCACAGACGATTCTAGTAGCCGTGACCGTTAGATGTTAATCCAATGGCCGTGTTGCTTCTTCAATATCTAATCTTCTTGCTCCAGCCGCCCAAACCAGCACTGGTGGGACTGCCTGCTCCCGCCTCCCGTGGTCAGTTGTGCTGCCGCACAGGCCGCACAGCCCGACCCTACTCCATCGCTGGCCAGGCCATTCCTCTACTCACCCACACCTCCTGTTATTTTTTGGCGATGGCAACCGAACCAGTAAACCCTCGTACTCCCCACCGCGTGGGCAACCAGTATCGAGTCTTCCCCGGCTCCGGTTCGTTCCCTTCCTAGGCCTCGCCGTCGTCCATCGCCCTGGTGCTCTTGGCGTGGCGTGGTCAACGTGGTCAACGAATGACATCCACTGGAAGAGAGTTGTACGTGGAGAGGCTGACAACTGGGTCCACGGCCTCACGCAAGAAAGTGCCTCCTTATTACGTGCAAAATAATGATTACTCCACCTGACAGCAGGGACCCATCGAAAGGGCCTCTGTATTTCACAAAAAAAAATAAAAAAATGAAATCATATAGTAACTAGTGCGTGAACTAAATATGTGGACTACATAAACTAAAATTTCAAACTATCTCAAGGTTATGTGTAACAATATAGTAACACAATTAGTTTTAGGAGCAATGTCATGTACACATTTTGTTCATGCTGTAGGCAAAAAGTAATAACAATTGTTACTGTTTATGATATGATAGAGATAGTAAAATCAAGCATGTACATGAACTTTGACCAGTCAAGCAATCCACACATTTTTCTAATTGAGACACATATGTTGCTTTCGATAAATTTAATCCAACTTGAGGTAGCATCTAGACTCTACTACCGGTCTATCTATGCTGAGTGTAGTGCAACAATTTTAGAAAATAGTTGCAGTCGTTTTAAGAAATATCATTCTATCCAGTGATATAAAGAACATATTTTTTATTTACATAATACTACTCCTTTAATATATGTTCGTGCTGAGCGCATTGGCCATAATTTTTAAACAATGACATTCAATCTAGTGATATCAACAACCTCATTTGTAAAGAAGACAGAATATTGTTTCTCCTATAATATGATCCAGTGTTGTGGAATGTTGGCCTCCATAGGTTCAAGTCTAATCGGAATGATGTAATAAATTTTGTTATTCGGAAGAAAAAGGCAATGCAATACGGTATTGCTACTTGTGAGCTGCGTTGAGATTCTCTCGAAAAGGAGAGGATGATGTAGTACAGTACACATAAGTATTTCCCTCAGTTACAAAACCAAGGTTATTAATCCAGTAGGAGAACCAAGCAACACTATGTAAGAAACACCTGCACGCAAACACCAAATACTTGCAACCCAACGCGCAGAGGGGTTGTCTTTTTTTTTCCAGGCTCAAAGTAGTTGTCAATTCCTCAACGGTTATGAGCAAGACTAAACAGTATAATTTTTGATAGATAGATTGAACAAAAAAATTGCAGTGAGGTATTTTTGGTTTTAATATATAATAAAAGATAGACCATGGGGCCATAGTTTTCATGAGAGGTTTCTCACATAAAAATAGCACACGGTTGGTAGATAAATTACTATTGGGCAATTGATAGAAATGCAAATAATTATGACGATATCCAAGGCAATGATCATATATAGGCATCAGGTCCGAGACAAGTAGACGAAAACGATTCTGCATTTACCACTATTACTCCATACATCAACCGCTATCCAACATGCATCTAGTGTATTAAGTTCATGGAAAAACAGAGTAATGCCTTAAGCAAGATGACATGATGTAGACAAGATAAAATCACTTATAAAATAAATCCCATCTGTCTACCCTTAATAGCAATGAACATACGTGTCATGTCCCTTTCTGTCACTGGGATTAAGTACCGCAAGATCGAACCCATTACAAAGCACATATTTCCATGGCAAGATAGGTCAATCTAGTTGGCCAAACCAAACCAATAAATCGGAGAAGAAATACGAGGCTATAGTAATCATGTATAAAAGAGTTCACAGGAAACTCACATAATATTCATGGATAGATATGATTATAAACTCACTATTCATCGGGTCCCAACAAACACATCGCAAAAAGTCATAATATCAAATAGATCTCCAAGAACATCGAGGAGAACATTGTATTGAAGATCAAAAAGAGAGAAGAAGACATCTAGCTACTAGCTATGGACCCATAGGTCCATGGTAAACTGCTCACGCATCAACGAAGGGCGGCAAGGATGATGAAGGGCCCCCTCCGTGATCGTACCCCCACCGGCAGAGTGCCGGAAAAGGCCTCCATATGGGATCTCCTTGTTTTGGAACTTGCAGTGACGAAAAAAGTATGTTGTATCATGGGTATTTGGACTTAAATGATTCGAAGCAATAGTCTATAATTTGACATGAAAACATCAATACTCAAGCATATCAACAAGAAACCATGTCTTTCATTATATCAACGCTAAAGAAAGTTATCCCTAGCCCATTATGCTCAATCATTGATCCATTCATGAAACACACTCGGGCTTGCGACACGCGGGCTTCGTCCCCCGAGAAGTCCGCACTGAGGCGCAGGTGTTTCTCCTCAGCTGTTCCCAATAGGTTAAGGAAGAAACCGTAAATGTGGGCCGAGATCTCCGCTTGGCTGACCAACACCCCATGGTCGGATTGAAGCCTCAAAATCGAGCACTTCCGTTTGCGCCCATTGGCGAAGGCATGGAAATAGCCCGAATTCGCATCGCCCTTGGTAACGCACTTGACATCGCCCCTACGGCGCCAGTATTCCTCCTCTTCCCGGAGGATGGAGAGCACTTGGTTTTCGAGGGCATAGCGGTTAGCCCACTCCGCTTCCGAAAAGGCTCTGGAGTGAGCTAGAGCATCGAGGGACTTGATTTCTTCAATAATACCTTCCCTAGCTCGCTTAGCTTCACTACCATGGTTTGCACCCCACCCATGGAGGAAACCACGGAGCGCTCCGGCCGCCGAGATCCAAATGTCCATAGGTCCCCTGGGGCAGCCAACCGCAGCCATCGCTTCCTCCCAGCGAGCGATGAGAAGAGGGCCGAATCCTTCTACCTCCAACCACCCTGTCTCGAAGTAGAAGCACGAGTTGCGCTTGATCTTGTCCTCCCCAGAGGCCAAGACCAGAGGGACATGATCCGATCCGATGCGAGTTTCCGCAATCAGTGTGCACATGGGGAAGAGCATTTCCCAATCAGTCGTAACAAAAACACAGTCAAGAACACTACGGACCAGGGCAAATTGTTTATTCGTCCATGTATATCTAGCGCCAGTCCTAGCGATTTCCCATAAGGCACAAGTCGCGATAGCGTTATTAAAAAGTGTTACTCTTGGCCATTCGATATTGCGGGTATTCTTATCCGCCCCCGAGCGAATAAGGTTAAAATCACCCGCGAGCACGATGGGATATCTGCGGCTTGCTTAGCCCCAACCAGGGCTTGGATTTTGCCTAGGAAAGCCGCCGCGCGCGAGTGGTCAGCCAGACCGTAAACACAAACTATCACCAACACAGCTAAGGAAACGTGGTGCTTAATCATAGCAGAAATAAAGAAAGAGCCCGATTCCCAGCTTACAACATCACATACATCCGAATTACATCCCAGAAGAAGGCCACCCGAATGACCACACCTCCACACAAATCGTTGGAGGGGGTCGTAGGCCTCAAGATCAGATCAGCTTTGATCATCTCTTAGAGCGCCACGACATCGATACTCTCATGGGCAATATACTCTCTAAGCTGTGTACCCAAGTGCCCGCAACCCCGAATATTCCAGAACAGGTAACGCATCAGATAATACGATTATGAAGGCGCATCCCTCTGGAGGTCACTGGCTTTGCCATACGTTTTTTGGCTGGGGCACGGCTTGTGGAGGGGGTTGCTTCCACCTCCCTGGTTTCAGCACCACCATCTGACAGAGTTAACGGGCGAGCGCCGGCAACAGTCCCTACTGTGTCTGGGGCTGCTGAGGTCGCTGCGTTGGCCTCCCATGCCTTGGCCACAGCCGCGGCTTCAGTCAGGGCCGCTTGGGCATCCTCGCGAGTACGTATAAGAGAAATAAGCGCATCGCCCTCCGAGCCTAACTCAAAACCACTGTCGTCTAGGATCGTAGCTAATTGCGGATTAGTAAAAGCATTCAAAATCTTAAAGGAGGGGGGAGGGAGGGATTACCTGAAGTCTAGAGGTTCTTGTCAGCGAGGCGTAGTTGCACACTCTCCAAGGAAGAAAGGTCCCCCAGCGCCGCCTTGGCCCTGGCACTAGGAGCATAAAGAGAGTCCGGGGAAGCTTTAGAGCACTTGGCCTTGGCTTCCGCACCAGCGGAGCGCAGCGCAGCCTGCAGGTCCCCACTCGCTGCAACAGCAGGCAACGAGAGGGACAGGACTGCAGGGTTGGTCGTTGTCTTCCGACCAGCCATCTTTTTGGGGGCGCGTGGAGAGCCCCATGAGCTGCGGCGGCTCGACAAGGGAGTGCGGAGGGTTAGTTCATTGAGCACAACCCCCGTGTTAGAGACCTACAGACTTGGAGAGATCGGGGCGACCACGGCGCCCCCACGGCCAGTACCGTCTTCAGGTTCATGCCAAACTGGTTGAACGCATCCGCTAGAGCACAGGCCGTGGGGGGACTGCTCCAAGCCGTGTCTCACACCGCGAGCGCCCCAGGCTCCATGGTGTCTCTGTCCTCATTGAGATTGAGCTCTTTGATGCCCAGTTGGTCCCAGGTCTCCGTGTCGATCAACATGTCCGGTATGATGTCTTCAGGGTCCTCGTCACGGCACGCCATCTCCACATCCTTAACTTGGCCACACCATTGAGACTGCCCTGGCCTCCCTGGCCTCCGAGCTCGTCCTGCTTCTACCCAGACGACCGCCCGGTCCCCGAACCAGGCGGTCCACCGCTCTTATCAGAGGGCCGAGGAGGAGCGTCACTGGGCCCTGCTACGTCTTGAGCTTGCGTTGGTTTTCCTTGAAGAGGAAAGGGTGATGCAGCAATAGTATCATAAGTATTTCCCTTAGTTTTTGAGAACCAAGGTATCAATCCAGTAGGAGGCTCCTCTCAAGTCCCACACACCTACACAAACAAACAAGAACTCACAACCAACACAATAAAGGGGTTGTCAATCCCTTCAAGGCCACTTGCGAAAGTGAGATCTGATATAGATAGTATGATAAGTTAAATATATTTTTGGTATTTTATGATGTAGATTGGAAAAGTAAAGATGCAAATAAAATTAGATTCAAATCTTATAAGATAAAATATAGACCTGGAGGGCATAGGTTTCACTAGTGGCTTCTCTCGAGATAGCATAAGTATTACGGTGGGTGAACAAATTACTGTCGAACAATTGATAGAAAAGCGAATAATTATGAGATTATCTAGGCATGATCATGTATATAGGCATGTCCGTGACAAGTAGACTGACTCCTGCCTGCATCTACTACTATTACTCCACACATCGACTGCTATCCAGCATGCATCTAGAGTATTAAGTTCATAAGAACAGAGCAACGCATTAAGAAAGATGACATGATGTAGAGGGATAAACTCATGCAATATGATATAAACCCCATCTTTTTATCCTCGATGGCAACAATACAATACGTGCCTTGTTTCCCCTGCTGTCACTGGGAAAGGACACCGCAAGATCTCCAAGAAGAGAAAGGAGAACTTTGTATTGAGAATCAAAGAGAGAGAAGAAGCATCTAGCTAATAACTATGGACCCGAAGGTCCGTGTAAACTACTCACAACTCATCGGAGAGGCTATGGTGTTGATGTAGAAGCCCTCCGTGCTCAATTCCCCCTCCGGCGGAGCGCCGGCGAAGGCTCCAAGATGGGATCTCGCGGATACAGAATGTTACGATGGTGGAAATAGCTTTTCGTGGTCGCCCCTGATGTTTTCGGGGTACGTGGGTATATATAGAAGGAAGAAGTACGTCGGTGGACGCCCGAGGGACCCACGATATAGGGGGACGCGTCCAGTAGGGGGGCGCCCTCCACCCTCGTGGCCGCCTCGGGAGCTTCTTGACTTGCACTCAAAGTTCTCTGGATTACGTTCGTTCCAAAAATCATGCTCCCGAAGGTTTCATTACGTTTGGACTCCGTTTGATATTCCTTTTCTTCGAAACACTGAAATAGGCAAAAAAAAAATAGCAATACGGGCTGGGCCTCCGGTTAGTAGGTTAGTCCCAAAAATGATATAAAAGTGTAAAGTAAAGCCCATAAACATCCAAAACAGGTAATATAATAGCATGGAACAATCAAAAATTATATATACGTTGGAGACGTATCAAGCATCCCCAAGCTTAATTCCTGCTCGTCCTCGAGTAGGTAAATGATAAAAACAGAATTTTTGATGTGGAATGCTACCTAGCATATTTCTCAATGTAATTTTCTTTATTGTGGCATGAATGTTCAGATCCAAATGATTCAAAATAAAAGTTCATATTTACATAAGAAATAGTAATACTTCAAGCATACTAATCAAAGCAATCATGTCTTCTCAAAATAACATGGCTAAAGAAAGTTCATCCCTACAAAATCATATAGTTAGGCTATGCTTCATTTTCATAAAAAACAAAAATGATCCCATCTTATACACCCCCGATGACAAGCCAAGCAATTGTTTCATACTTAAATAATCTCAAACTTTTTCAACTTTCACGCAATACATGAGCGTGAGCCATGGGTATAGCACTATGGGTGGAATAGAATATAATAATGGAGATTGTGTGGAGAAGACAAAAAAAGAGAAAGTCTCACATTGACAAGGATAATCAATGGGCTATGGAGATGCCCATCAATTGACGTCAACATGAGGAGTAGGGATTGCCATGCAACAGATGCACTAGAGCTATAAATGTATGAAAGCTCAACAAAAGAAACTAGTGGATGTGCATCCAACTTGCTTGCTCATAAAGACCTAAGGAATTTGAGGAAACCCATAATTGGAATATACAAGGCAAGTTTTATACTGAAAAATTCCCACTAGTACACTACTAGAAAAAGGGCTATAGATGTGATTGACACTAATGGTGCACCAGACAAGCGGTGTGCCATTAGTATATACTAATGGCGCACCACCTTCCGATACGCCATTAGAGTTGAAACTACTAATGGCGCACCTGGCCCAAGATGCGCCATTAGTATCCAAATTTTTTTTAACTAGTGCGCCTGTCCAAACATACTAATGGCGCATCCAGACAAAGTGCGCCATTACTAGTTGTAACTAGTAATGGCGCACCCGTCGGAAAGTGCGCCACTAATGTTGTTTTTTTTATTATATTTTTTATTCCTTTTTTTGCAATACTACTAATGGCACACTGTTCAACCGTGCGCCATTACTAGTTTAAACTAGTAATGGCGCACTGTAGAACAGTGCGCCATTAGTATGTTTTTTTGCAAAACTACTAATAGCGCACCGCCAGAAGGTGCGCCATTAGTAACCTGGATTACTAATGGCGCATTTAGTGCTGGTGCGCCATTAGTAAGTGGGCAGCAACAAGATATTTTGGACAGCCTCTCCTACCCACACTCACTTTCTCCCCACTTCATTCTCTCCACCTCCTCCTTGTCTCGGGTGCCTCCTCTTTTTCACCTCATTTTCACCATAGATTCATTCAAATTAAGTGGTTAAATTACCTTGTTTTGATAGGTAAGTAAGGGGGGAAGCTATATTTATGTTGTTCTCCCTATAACAATGTGCACATGCACTTTTTATGGCCTAGCTAGATCTATGTATGTTCGTGGTGTTGCATATGTTTGTGGTGTTGCACATGTGTTTGTGTTTGGAGGTGTACCGGTATTTGAAATGCGATAGTTGCCAATATTTTGCCGGAATGTTGATTCATTTCCGTTTCGGCGAGAATTTTGGCATTAAGCATTATTTTTGGTCCTATTTTTAGGGAAAGTCATGCCAAATTTTTTCTTGGTTCTAAAATATCGTTTTGCTCTGCCCCGCAGGCGACCATGGTCCGCACGATGACCGAAGGCATCGTGAATAGGTTTTTGAGGTCCATGAAGGCCGAGATGCTTGAAAAGAACGAGACGGAGATAAGATGTCCGTGTCGAAGATGCAAGCTGAAGAGCCTTATTGCGGACCCGGATTCCGGGCAGGTGCGGGACCACCTGCTCTTGCGTGGTTTCATGGATGGCTATCGGTGGCAAGGTGATGAAGATGACTACGAAGTCGTCCATGGGGGGCGGGCAAGAAATGAGGAAGGGCAGCCAGACAACCACCGCGGCTCTGGCGGGCGAGAAGACGAAGAATCCCCAGGAGATGATCACGACGGTGATGCTGTACACAGTCATCATGTAGAAGATGCAGGACATGATGATGAGGAAGATGCCAGAGCAGACGATGGGCATGATCATGAAGATGATGATGCCGGCGGAGCAGACGACGCTGGACCATCGATGGGCTAGGTGCAGGACCCTCATATTCAAGAGCTGCTTCTCAAGCAGACGGATAACGCAAGAGCTGCCGCCCGAGAGAAAGCCAAGATGGATCAACTTGAGTTAGACGCGGTTACTCCATTGTATGAAGGATGTAGGCCCGAGGATACCCGCCTGAAAGTAACGCTCATGGCTCTGGAGATGAAGGTAAAACACAAAATGACCGACGCATGTTTCGACGAGAACATGTCATTCTGGCACGAACGTCTTCCCAAGGGGAACAAGTGCCCGACCAGTTTGGAGGAGGCGAAGAAAATCGTGTGTCCTCTGGATTTACCGCACGTGAAATACCATGTGTGCATGAACAATTGCATCATTTATCGGGACGAGCACGTGGAGTCTACCATATGTCCGGTGTGCGGCGTCACTCGATACAAGAAGAGGAAGAAAGCTCCTCGAAAAGTGGTGTGGTACTTTCCGATCACTCCTCGTCTGCGGCGGTATTTCGCGGACCCTAAGGTAGCAAAGCTCCTGTGTTGGCACGCGGATAGGGAGGAGAAGAAGCGAGAAGATGACGCAAATGATCCGGAGATAGATAAAAAAGACAAGATGTTGAGTCACCCTAAGGATGCGAGCCAGTGGCAAGCGTTGAACTTCGAAGACTCGGAATTTGGGAACGATCCAAGGAACATCGTGTTGGGCGCGAGCACCGATGGAGTCAATCCGTTTGGCAGCCAGAGAAGCACACATAGCACCTGGCCTATGTTTGTGTGGATGTACAACCTTCCCCCCTGGGTGTGCATGAAGAGGAAGTACATTCACATGAGTATGCTAATTGAAGGGCCAAAACAACCAGGGAACGACATCAATCTGTATCTGGGGCTGCTGAAAGAGGAGCTTGACACGCTGTGGAAAATGCCAGCCAATACGTGGGATGCCGCAGAGAAAGAATATTTCCCTATGAGAGCCGCACTGCTCACGACGGTGCACGACTATCTCGGTTACGGATATCTCGCGGGGCAGGTAGTCCACGGATTTTCTGGATGCGTAAGGTGCATGGATGACACAACGTATCGCCAGCTAGATAGAGATCCCGGGTCTTCGAAAACCGTGTTCATGGGACATCGAAGGTGGCTTCGCGACGATGACCCGTGGAGGAAACGCAAGGATCTGTTCGATGGTGAAACCGAACCCCGAAAACGCCCGTGTACGAGGAGCGGCGAGGAAATAGACAAGCTGTTGAAAAATTGGAAAGACTGCGCAGAGCCGGGAAAGAAGCGAAAGGCGCCAGAGCGGCTGCTGAAGGTATGGAAAACGAGGTCTGTTTTCTGGGACTTGCCTTACTGGAAGATCCACCGTGTGCCTCACAGCCTTGATGTCATGCATATCACGAAGAACGTGTGCGAGAGTCTGCTTGCACTAGTAGAAAACAGGGCTTTCGTCCAGGCCAGTTTAGCCCATTAGTCCCGGTTCAATCCAGAACCGGGACCAATGGAGCTATTTGCCCCAGTTCGTGAGCCCAGGGGGCCGGTCGGGCCACGTGGGCCATTGGTCCCAGTTCGTCCGGACCTTTTGGTCCCGGTTGGTGGGACGAACCGGGACCAATGGTCCTGGCTCCTGGCCCACCACTATTGGTCCCGGTTGGTGGCATGAACCGGGACCAAAAGGGTTACCTTTAGTCCCGGTTCATGCCACCAACCGGGACCAATAGTGGCGCCTATATATAGCCCCTCGCGCAAGAGCATAGCACACTGCTCTGTTTTTTCTGGCCGAGGGGGAGAGGGCTTGGTGGTGCTCTAGCTCACCTCCTATGCACACAAGGTGTTCGATGGAATGCCCGAGCCACACTACTTAAGGTTTCTCCTCTCCAAGCTCGACCGCCAAGCTCCATTTTCCTCAATATTTATCTAGGTTTAGCGGTCCATCACGCCCCGTCCCCGTCTTCACCGCCGTCGATCACCCGCGCCGATCTCATCGCCGGCACCACCGTGGTGAGCCTCTTGTTCTTATCTTCTTTCTGAAAGGAAAAATATTATTACTTGTTTGTTTAGATAGATACTTGTATTATTTTCTTACTTTTATTATTGCATCTTATATAGTGCGCCGATGGTTTTGGTATCCGCCCCCGTCGGCCCTCGTCCTGTCTATGATTCGGATGTGGTATATATTATCTTTTCATAACTATTGGTTCATTTATTGTTTATGAAAATTATGCCGACCAACATGACATAGATTTTATTTATCTAGGAGGTTGTTGAACCGGAAATTCCAACCGACCCTATTGTCGAGAGGTTAAATTTAGTTGAAGAAGAAAACAATTTCTTGAAGGAAAAAATAAAAAAACTTAAGGAGGAGAAGATGATATTGGAGTTGCATGTTGCGGATGTCGTCGATGATCACAAGATCAAGATGGATGCAATGCGCTTGAAGATGAGAAAGATTAGAAAATATGCCATTCATACCGAGGCTTGGTATCATTATGCCGTTGGATCAGTTGTTACCTTGGTTGCGATTATGATCGCATTTGTTTTCGCATTGAAATGTTTTACATAGTTTCAATGTATGGTTTAATTAATTTAGATGCTCTGCATAGCTTTATGTTGTTAGATGAGAACTATGTATCTACTTTGGTTTTTATGTGATGATGAACTTCTATTAATTTGGTCACTTAATTATCTATTCATGATGTTCTGTAATGATTTTTGACACACTTAATTATATATAATGCACGCAGATGAACCGACAATGGATGTACGGTGACAGACACACCTTCGAGTACATTAAGGGCGTGCATGATTTTCTCGAAGTGGCTGAGGCAAACAAGCAGAATGGTTTTATGTGTTGTCCATGCCCTATATGTGGGAATACGAAGTCTTACTCTGACCGGAAAATCCTTCACACCCACCTGCTTTACAAGGGTTTCATGCCACACTATAATGTTTGGACGAGGCACGGAGAAATAGGGATTATGATGGAAGATGGAGAGGAAGAAGAGTACGATGACAACTATGTGCCCCCTGAATACGGTGATGCTACTGAACATCAAGATGCACCAGACGATGTGCACGATGGTGCTGCAACGGGCGAAGCTGCTGAAGATCAAGAGGAACCAGACGATGTGCCCGATGATGATGATCTCCGCCGGGTCATTGTCGATGCAAGGACACAATGCGAAAGTCAAAAGGAGAAGCTGAAGTTTGATCGCATGTTAGAGGATCACAAAAAGGGGTTGTACCCCAATTGCGAAGATGGCAACACAAAGCTCGGTACCGTACTCGAATTGCTGTTGTGGAAGGCAGAGAATGCTTGCCTGATAAAGGATTTGAGAAGCTACTAAAAATAATGAAGAAGAAGCTTCCAAAGGATAACGAATTGCCCGACAGTACATACACAGCAAAGAAGGTCGTATGCCCTCTAGGATTGGAGGTTGAGAAGATACATGCATGCCCTAATGACTGCATCCTCTACCGCGGTGCCTACAAGGATCTGAACGCATGCCTGGTATGCGGTGCATTGCGGTATAAGATCAGACGAGATGACCCTGGTGATGTTGACGGCGAGCCTCCCAGGAAGAGGGTTCTTGCGAAGGTGATGTGGTATGCTCCTATAATACCACGGTTGAAACGTCTGTTCAGAAACGGAGAGCATGCCAAGTTGATGCGATGGCACAGTGAGGACCGTAATAAAGACGGGAAGTTGAGAGCACCCGCTGACGGGTCGCAGTGGAGAAAAATTGAGAGAAAGTACTGGGATGAGTTTGCAAAGGACCCAAGGAACGTATGGTTTGCTTTAAGCGCGGATGGCATTAATCCTTTCATGGAGCAGAGCAGCAATCACAGCACCTGGCCCGTGACTCTATCTATGTATAACCTTCCTCCTTGGATGTGCATGAAGCGGAAGTTCATTATGATGCCAGTTCTCATCCAAGGCCCTAAGCAACCCGGCAACGACATTGACGTGTACCTAAGGCCATTAGTTGAAGAACTTTTATAGCTGTGGAATGGAAACTGTGTACGTACATGGGATGAGCACAAACAGGAGGAATTTAACCTAAAGGCGTTGCTGTTCGTGACCATCAACGATTGGCCCGCTCACAGTAACCTTTCAGGACAGACAAACAAGGGATACCACGCATGCACGCACTGTTTACTTGACACCGATAGTATATACCTGGCAAGCTGTAGGAAGAATGTGTACCTGGGCCATCGTCGATTTCTTCCGACCAACCATCAATGTCGAAAGAAAGGCAAGCATTTCAAAGGCGAGGCAGATCACCGGAAGAAGCCCGCCATGCGTACCGGTGATCACGTACTTGCTATGGTCAATGATTTACACGTAATCTTTGGAAAGGGTCCCAGCGGACTAGCTATTCCGAATGACGCTGAGAATCACGCACCCATGTGGAAGAAGAAATCTATATTTTGGGACCTAGAGGTCCGCTCTTCGATCGACGTGATGCACGTGACGAAGAACCTTTGCGTGAACCTGCTAGGCTTCTTGGGCGTGTATGGGAAGACAAAAGATACACCTGAGGCACGAGAGGACCTGCAACGCTTGCACGAAAAAGAGGGCATGCCTCCGAAGCAGTATGAAGGTCCTGCCAGCTACCCTCTTACGAAAGAAGAGAAAGAAATATTCTTTCAATGCCTGCTCAGTATGAAGGTCCCGACTGGCTTCTCGTCGAATATAAAGGGAATAATAAATATGCCAGAGAAAAAGTTCCAGAACCTAAAGTCTCATGACTGCCACGTGATTATGACGCAACTACTTCTGGTTGCATTGAGGGGGCTTCTACCGCAAAACGTCCGACTAGCCATTGTGAAGCTATGTGCATTCCTCAATGCAATATCTCAGAAGGTGATCGATCCAGAAATCATACCAACGCTAAGGAGTGATGTGGCGCAATGTCTTGTCAGTTTCGAGCTGGTGTTCCCACCATCCTTCTTCAATATCATGACGCACGTCCTAGTTCATCTAGTTGACGAGATTGTCATTCTGGGGCCCGTATTTCTACACAATATGTACCCCTTTGAGAGGTTCATGGGAGTCCTAAAGAAATATGTTCGTAACCGCGCTAGGCCAGAAGGAAGCATCTCCATGGGCCATCAAACAGAGGATGTCATCGGGTTTTGTGTTGACTTCATTCCTGGCCTTAAGAAGATAGGTCTCCCTAAATCGCGGTATGAGGGGAGACTGACTGGAAAAGGCACACTTGGAAGGGACTCAATAATATGCAGGGACGGATATTCTTGGTCTCAAGCACACTACACAGTTCTACAGAACTCTACCTTGGTGACCCCGTATGTCGATGAACACAAGAATAGTCTGCGCTCCAAACACCCGGAGCAGTGCGACGACTGGATTACATGTGAACACATCAGGACTTTTAGCAGTTGGTTGGAAACACGTCTCAGAGGTGACAGCACTGTTTGTGATGAGCTGTACTTGTTGTCCAGGGGACCATCTTCGACTGTAATGATCTGGAAAGGATACGAGATAAATGGGAATACATTTTACACGATTGACCAAGATGAAAAGAGCACCAACCAAAACAGCGGTGTCCGCTTTGATGCAGCAACCGACAAAGGAAATAACACATATTATGGTTACATAGCAGACATATGGGAACTTGACTACGGAGTAGATTTTAAGGTCCCTTTGTTTAAGTGCAAGTGGGTCAATCTGTCAGGAGGCGGGGTACAGGTAGACCCACAGTACGGAATGACCATAGTGGATCTGAAAAATCTCGGGTACACTGACGAACCGTTCGTCCTAGCCAATGATGTGGCACAGGTTATCTATGTGAAGGACATGTCTACCAGACCGAGGAAAAGAAAAGATAAGGAAGCGAATACATCATACAATGAGCCAAAGTGCCACATAGTTCTTTCAGGAAAAAGGGACATCCTGGGAGTGGAGGGCAAGACAGACATGTCTGAAGAGTATGAAAAGTTTCATGAAATTCCCCCCTTCAAAGTCAAGGCTGACCCAAGCATCCTGATAAACGATGAAGATTATCCATGGTTACGGCGCAATAAGCAAACAACACAAGCGAAGAAAAAGTGAAGACTTTCTCCCGCAACTGTTATGATGATAACATGCCAACTTTGTAACAGACGAGTATGATACCATTGTCCGTTTTGTACATGCACATGCTATGCCAACTTTTTCAGAGTTCATTTGAAAACTATGAATTTTAAAACCTCGCCAACCGAAGGGCGCTCAAACCGGTTTATAAATAAAGCAACAAAGAAAACAAAAAAAGAGTTTCCAAATTTGAAAACTAATGGCACTAACAGAAAGTTTATAATTTTTCTAAAACTAAAAGCAAAAAGAATTAAAAAAATAAAGCAAAAAACAACAAAAAATAAATAATGCAGAAAACAGAACAAAAAACTGAAAAAAAATAAAAATAGCAACAATAAGTATTTTGTTGTAAGTAGAAACAAAATAAAATAAATAAAGCAACAAAGGAAACAAAAAAAGAGTTTTCAGATTTGAAAACTAATGGCACTAACAAAAAGTTTATAATTTTTCTAAAACTAAAAGCA
>NC_041381.1:680155447-680156228 GCF_002162155.2 Triticum dicoccoides | reverse complement strand
AGATTTGAAAACTAATGGCACTAACAGAAAGTTTATAATTTTTCTAAAACTAAAAGCAAAAAGAATTAAAAAATAAAGCAAAAAACAACAAAAACTAAATAATGCAGAAAACAGAACAAAAAACTGAAAAAAAATAAAAATAGCAACAATAAGTATTTTGTTGTAAGTAGAAACAAAATAAAATAAATAAAGCAACAAAGAAAACAAAAAAAGAGTTTTCAGATTTGAAAACTAATGGCACTAACAGAAAGTTTATAATTTTTCTAAAACTAAAAGCAAAAAGAATTAAAAAATAAAGCAAAAGACCAAAAGAAAAATAAACCAAAACCAAAATAAACTAAATAAAGCAACAAATAAAACAAAAAAACAAAAAAAAATGTCACCTACTGGGCCCCCACGGCCTGAATACGACTAGAAACCCTATGGGCCAGGATTCAGGCCCGTGGAAGGCCCAGTAGGCCCACAAGCACAGATGGCAGAGTTAGGCCCGAAAGCCTGCTTTAGAGAGGAGCTCGAGAGGGGAGCCGCACCGCACCTTATAAACTGGTGCGGCTCCGTCTCAACTAGCAAGGTGGGACTAAACATTTGGCGCGGGGCAGCACAAGGCCTTTGGTCCCGGTTGGTGGCACCAACCGGGACTAAGGCACCAACCGGGACTAATGCCCCCATTAGTCCCGGTTGGTGCCACCAACCGGGACCAAAGGCCGCCGCTTCCCGCCCTTTGGGCTGCTAAAAAATGGCCTTTGGTCCCGGTTGGTGGCACCAACCGAGACTAAAGGGG
>NC_041381.1:680153919-680154715 GCF_002162155.2 Triticum dicoccoides | reverse complement strand
GCAAAGCATATGCAAAGAAAAATGTATGTATGGTCATATGCAAAGATTTTTTTTTTGTTTTTTGCATTTTTATAAAAATGTATATATGTTCTCTGTGTGTATATATGTTTTATGTTCATAGATTTTTATTTGAACATTATTTAAAAAAAAAGCAATACAAGAAGAAGAAAAAGAATGAGAGGAAAAAGGAAAAAAGAAGAGGAAGAAAGGAGAAGAAGAGGGGATAGGAAGAAGAGGAGAAATAAATAAGAAGAAGAAAAAAAAGAAAAAGAAGAGGAGAAGAAGAAAAGAATAGAGGAGAAGAAGAAAAAATAGAATTTTTTTTCTATTTTTTCTTCTTCTCCTCTATTCTTTTCTTCTTCTCCTCTTTTTTTTCTTCTTTTTTTCTTCTTCTTCTTCCTTCTTCCTTCTTCCTCTTTTCTTCCTTTTCCTTATTTTCCTTTCTCGAGGGATAAGAAGAAAAGAAGAGGAGAAGAAGAAAGAAAGGAATAGAGGAGAAAGAAGAAACTTTGACACGAGGGGGGGGGTACCGATACCCCCTCCCCGATAACATTATTTTCCCATGTATATGTATGGTGCGTCGTTGTCGATATAACGAGGGTGTCGAGGATCGCCGAGGGGTCGAGGGTTGGGAACTAGGGTAGAGGGTCGAGGGTCGTTAAGGGGTCAAGGGTCGAAGGTTTCAGGGTCGAGGGTTCCTATAGTGTCAAAGTATTGAAGAAATCCAATAGCTTGTGGGCGTCGATGCCCACGTCGATGCCCACGTCACTTGTGGTACATAGATGTACTGTTCAAC
>NC_041381.1:680136735-680153802 GCF_002162155.2 Triticum dicoccoides | reverse complement strand
GGGTCGATATTACCCCCTCCTAGCTTGAAGCGTTCTCGAGGCCACCCCCTAACCCTTGAAGCGTTGTCGAGGCCACCCCAAACCCTAGAGAAGCAGCGTCGAGGCCACTAATATGATTCCTTATTGTGATTAGCTAGCTAGTTCTACGTTTGCCACTAATATATCCATATCTGTCATGTTTGAATAATAATTGCCATGTTGTAAATATTTGTAGAAACTATGGACACCCCCCAAGAAGCTGCAATTTAGGCACCCGAAAGTAAGTATTATATAGTAGCATATTCCAGGCATCTCCTAGTGATTCAAGCGCTAGTTTCATCAATACCATTTAGCATGCTTGCTAATTATCAGTTTGATTGACCTCTATTTCTTGTAAAGTGGTTGTGGCAGGAACAAGGGAATGATTTCTGTGGATACTACATTTGCGAGTCCATCCGCCACACGACCTGTGAGCGGGGCTACTCCGACAAACAATATGAAGTGCGTAAATAACAATATTCACAATTTTATTTTATTACCATCATTTGTGTTGAGTTTCATTCATTCATATATATATATATATGTATTGACCCCCTTCTTAAAATTAGATGTTTCGGATGCGGGATGAACTCCTAGCACCAGATCGCATGCGAGCAATTCAAGAGGAATTGGCGGCATTCTTTCTTGACCACGTGATCGCTGAAGACGGAGAATACTATGTGGACCACGCGTCCGTATTTTAGGAGATTATATATTTGTAAAAGATAATTATTGTATATATGTAGCCGGTAGTGTCGGATAGATATACGAGAACTTGTTTGTTCGACCAATCTCTCGGAGAAGGAGAGGTGGTCGATATCACTTCTCTTTGTATGCATATATGTTCATGACGATCTTCTGTTTGCTTACTAGCTAGCTAGCGTGTCTAGCTAGTCCTCTCTATACGTATGTATGTATGGTACGTAGCGTCGACCAAGCAAGAACAAAAGAGAGGACACTTCTCTCTATTAATTAGCTAGCTATAGCACAATATATGAAACACCTAAATTAACCCCCCAAAACCCCCCAAACCCCCCCCCCTTCAAAAAAAAAAACAAAAACCACAGCCACATAAACGCTGACGCGTGGATGCCTATTGGTTCCGGTTGGTGCCACCAACCGGGACCAAAGACCCTCCTGCCTGGGCTCAGGGGACAGGCCACGTGGAGGCCCTTCTGTCCCGGTTCTGGATTGAACCGGGACTAAAGGGGTCAGGGCATTAGTACCGACCCTTTAGTCCCGGTTCATGAACCGGGACTAAAGGCCCTCACCAACCGGGACAATAGGCCCTTTTTCTACTAGTGTTGGTACCCTGCTCAACATGCCAGAGAGGACCAAAGATGGGCCGAAAGCAAGGGCAGACTTGAAATCAATGGGCATCAGGCAGGAGCTTCACGCTAATGATGATGATGATGATGATGATGATGATGAGGCGAAGCAGGACACAGAAAGTCGTCGCAAAGGCAAAAAGGCCAAGAAGACCGGAAATGACTACCCTCCCGCGTGCTTCACTCTAAGTCAGGAGGAGATCGAGCAGTTTTTCACCTGCCTCCTAGGAGTAAAACTTCCTTACGGTTACGCGGGGAAGATAAGCAGATACCTAGACCCAGCGAAGCAGAAGTTCAGCGGGATGAAGTCTCACGACTGTCACGTGCTGATGATGCAGATACTTCCAGTTGCAATTCGTGGGATCATGGACGCGCACGTCCGTGAAATGCTATTTGGCCTATGCAACTTTTTCGACGTCATCTCTCGGAAGTCGATTGGCGTGAGGCAACTCAGAAGGCTACAGGAAGAGATCGTGGTGATACTATGCGAGCTTGAGATGTACTTCCCGCCCGCATTCTTCGACGTTATGGTGCATCTGCTGGTCCATATCGTGGAGGATATCATCCAACTCGGGCCGACGTTCCTGCACAGCATGATGCCACCACGCAGCTAGGGCCTCCGGTTCAATAAGATCCTCCAACTGATCGAACGTGTCGTCGTCGGCCATGTTCTTCACCTAGCTATACAGTATGTGGGCACGAGAATGGATGTTTCTTGCCTTTGGGTCTGTCTAGGAGAACGGAGATGGAGGAATGGCGAGGCTGCGAGGAGGGTTGGCGGCTGGGACTTGGAGGAGAGAGGATCGGAGGAGGTGCGGTGTATATCGAGGAGGAGGATCGGAGGAGGGCTAGGCCTTAGGTTGGCGGCCGGACGGATTGACGGTTGGTGTGAGGGCACGCGCGGAAGCTTGGCGGGGAAAAGAAGACCGATATAGAAATAAAAGCGAGTGAGAGAAGAGGGAAGAGGCGGCTTGGCGTCTGGGGTTTCTTGCCTTTTGGGCAGCATGTTTTTGGTTGAGCCTCTAAAATGCAAAACATGTGCATTTTTTCTAAAAAAAACTCAGATATATTATAATGGTTCCTCATAACTACAAATCATCCCAAACATTATTAAAAAATGTGTTGTCTACTTAACACAAAATTTCTAATAACTTTTAATACTAGCCCGAGACAATTTGTTAAATTTATGATGAAGTTTAGATCAACTTATGATATATGCAGTATAACTGAAAATATATATCCTTGACTATGTCCGATTATTGTATAGTTTTAAAATATTTATTAAATATATATGACATAATACAATGAAAATTCTTATGCATATTTTCATGTTGAGGTGTCCCTTTTCCTATGCATAATTGCATGTCGAAGTGTGTCTTCTTCCCGCTGCATCGGTGAGATGGCATGCTTGCATATTGAGATAAACATGTTAATGGGACTAGCTATTTAGATATTGACAATTTGAACAGTACAATTACAATATATGTCAACCACATACTACATATGTCTCCTTAAAAAACATATACACGTGAATTCCTGTTCTAAATAGATGAATGACTCAGCTCTAAGGCTCTAACGGCTAGATGAGTTGTTGATCTTATCACTAGTCTCTGGAATGACCAGACATACACCTTCCAACTTGTGTAAACAAGTTTAATTTGCTGGAAATTGATAGTATAGTTCATTTCCAACTTTAGCGAGCAATGTAAAGGCTAATCCGTTCCTTTCAACGACTGGATACAAATTTTTTCTTTATAACAACATATAGATTAAATAAAATGCAGTATTGCAATATTCAAGTATTTAGATATCTCGTGATTTCCAGTTAACTAGCTAAGTGGCCAACTCGATGCTTGGGCTAGACTTTTTGGAAGTTTAAATGATGAGAACTTATTCTTTGATTTGTCTAAAGACATACTAGAACCATATGTGATGGCATTTAGAAATGTAAGACTTGTGCGAACATATTTTTGTCTTAGGTATTTTTGGTTATTTTTATATGTAAATATATATGTTACATATTTATCATTTACCTTGTAATTATGCGTTTCATACTTGGACAAATTATATTCATATAATTTTTCCGGCATTTTTATAATGTTGTATTGTCACTTTTTCTGCGAACACAAATTTAACGTGGGCAAGAACCTTATAATTTATTATATGTGCTTATGAATATAATTGCATCTCATGTGTATAGGGAAAACTTGACAATGAATGTGTTTTTTATTTGTTTCTATAGCAACATAATAATCTCCGAGTTTGTGTAACCAAAATAACAAGGGCCATCCATATATCTTATTCTGATGAGATGATTCATATTTTAGTCTGACCCTTATGAAATCATCACGTAGATTAATCTATTGTCTGAAGAAAAAACCCGTTAATAAAACTAAACTTGATCTTCGTAATACCTTAAGGTCAACATTTTTTCTTGCCTAAGCTACAAGATACGTGTGATACCAAGGAATCTAGTACATTGGCTGCTCCACAAACACGGTCATGCCCCAGAAACTGCAACCGATAAAAAAACCTTTTGCTAGCCCTAATATTTTTTGTAACTCTCCCCTGGCTGTGCTAAAGATCACATATATCTTTGATTGTAGTTCCAGCTTACTAAAGATGTGATTTTTAGAAGAAGAAAAATTCTTGTCTTATTGCATGTAAATTCTCAAGCTGCAAATAACCCTAGTCATCAAAACTACAGAAGTAGAACGTGAGATCTATCAACAGAAACATAACCCTGCCATGTAATTCACTTTGCTCAAACAACATGTTGGGAAGGCGGAAATAATCTATTATCACAATAAATGGGAACGTTGCCTCAAAGGAAACATGTCACCTAATTGCCTAGAGTTATTTGGGCATTAGAATACCTTTATGACAATATGATTCTATTGTGCTTGGTTCTTAGAATGGAGCAAATAAAGTTCCAGTCATAAACATTAAAAGTTTTAAATTACCTTTAATAAATACTAATGATTCAGAATGTATTGAGCAAAGAAAGTATCAACTGAAAATGTTTCACAACACCTACCGGAAAATAGATATTGACTGAATGTTCATTTGGAACATGTATTCAGTATTCACTGAATCTTTGGTTTCCTCAGCAACATATTAGGCATCTACACTTCGTTATTATTATTTTGCGAATATGTACACTTCATTATCAATTAATTATAGTTAACAAAAAAATAAGGGAAATAGTAATTGCAATAAGGTGAGTTGAACGGTCCATCTGATTATTAGGTATTTTCTCGCCACTACGAAAAACATCATTAAACTCATCATCCACCACTGCAATAACTACAATAAATTCATATCACGTCTCCATGAATAAATATTACATGTTAAATTAGAAACATGACCAAACAACATTGTGGTCACACAATAGAATAGATGTGATATTGCAGAGCTGGCGAAATGCTTGTAAATAAATCCGGGAGCCTTCTATTTCACACATTTCATAGCACAACAGAGGGGTCACATGCACGAGCGATACATGTAAGGAAAAAGCAATCATAAAAAAATATTATGGAGAATGGATCAACACATAATAGCATGAGAGATGCGAATGGGCAGGTCTGTTTCAATACGCATATAGATCAACATGACAAACTACATATTTTTTTCAAAAAAATTATGCAAAATATGCTTTCGGAGAATGTGACATACCACTACCAGAGTGCACAAAAAAGAATAAAATGGATTGGATTTATTTATTTGTAATAGTATTGCTGAAAATATGTAGACCATTATCAGTCTACAGTTTTCATTTTACAAAAAGATGGAGAGCGAGAAAAGATAAACATGAATTTATGAAAGTAATATATTACCTTTGTTCTAAAATCTATGTATGGGATCTACTAAGATAACTACTTACATGTTATTAGAAATGAAACCATAAAGTATAGCTCCTTAGTTTACCTACAAGTAGATTACATATGAACATTCTTTGTGATTCAAATAAGCTTACTAACATCTGTATATCGTTAGTCTAGAGCCTATTGTGTAAATGTCGTAGTCAGTTTTACGTTGGCAGTAATTTTCAATAGATAAAATGTACGTATGCTAATACACTTACACTTCCCAGGGAATACTAAAACTGATAGGAGTGCATAGTGTTTGGTAACTACACATTGAGCGGCTTCACCTTGGAAAGTGTTGATAGATCCATGTTAGCTAAAAAGGTTTCAGACCAGATAAAGCCATTCCACACGTAAAACAGATACATATGGTGAACCCCATCCATACAAAAAAAATTATCAATAACCTCCTGCCTCCAAAAAACAATGACTTTGTCAACTTAGTCTACTAGGCTGACGTGTAGGAAAGGCTTTGTCAACTTAGTCCACAACAATTTGAAAGGTTTTGTCAACTTAGTCCACAAACAACTTAGTCCAGAAAATAGATATTGACAGAATGTTCATTTGGAACATGTATTCAATATTCACTGAATCTTATGGTTTCCTCAGCAACATAGTAGGCATCTACACTTCATTATTATTATTTTGCGAATATGTACACTTCATTATTAATTAATTATAGTTAACAAAAAAATAAGGGAAATAGTAATTGCAATAAGGTGAGTTGAACGGTCCAGCTGATTATTAGGTATTTTCTCGCCACTATGAAAAACATCAGTAAACTCATCATCGACGACCGCAATAACTACAATAAATTAATATCTCGTCTCTGATACGTATCCAACATATCTATAATTTTTTATTGTTCCATGCTATTATATTACCCGTTTTGGATGTTTATGGGCTTTACTTTACACTTTTATATCATTTTTGGGACTAACCTACTAATCGGAGGCCCAATCCAAATTGTTGTTTTTTTGCCTATTTCAGTGTTTCGAAGAAAAGGAATATCAAACTGAGTCCAAACGGAATGAAACCTTTGGGAGCAATCTTTTTGGAACAAACGCAATCCAGGAGACTTGGAGTGGACATCAAGAAGCAGCCGAGGCAGCCACGAGGGTGCAAGGCGCGCCCTAGGGGGGTGGGTGCACCCCCCAGCCTCGTGGGCCCCTCGTGGCTCCCCTGACCGACCTCCTTCGCCTATATATTCTTGCATACCCCGAAAACATCCAGGAGCACCACGAATCCCTATTTCCACCGCCGCAACCTTCTGTATCCACGAGATCCCATCTTGGGGCCTTTTCCGGTGCTGCGCCGGAGTGGATTTGATCACGGAGGGCTTCTACATCAATGCCAAGGACTCTCCGATGAGGTGTGAGTAGTTTATCACAGACCTTTGGGTCCATAGTTATTAGCTAGATGGCTTCTTCTCTCTCTTTGAATCTCAATACAAAGTTCTCCTCGATCTTCTTGGAGATCTATTCGATGTAACTCTTTTTGCAGTGTGTTTGTCGAGATCCGATGAATGGTGGGTTTATGATCAAGTTTATCTATGAGAAATATTTGAATCTCCTCTTAATTCTTTTATGTATGATTGGTTATCTTTGCAAGTCTCTTCGAATTATCAGTTTGGTTTGGCCTACTAGATTGATCTTTCTTGCAATGGGAGAAGTGCTTAGCTTTGGGTTCAATCTTGCGGTCTCCTTTCCCAGTGACAGCAGGGGCAGCAAGGCACGTATTGTATTGTTGCCATCGAGGATAAAAAGATGGGGTTAATATCATATTGCTTGAGTTTATCCCTCTACATCATGTCATCTTGCCTAATGCGTTACTCTGTTCTTATGAACTTAATACTCTAGATGCAATGCTGGATAGCGGTCGATGTCTGGAGTGATAGTAGTAGATGCAGAATCGTTTCGATCTACTTGTTGCCGACGTGATGCCTATATACATGAGCATGCCTAGATATTCTCATAACTATGCACTTTTCTGTCAATTGCTCGACAGTAATTTGTTAACCCACCGTAATACTTATGCTATCTTGAGAGAAGCCACTAGTGAAACCTATGGCCCCCGGGTGTATTTTCCATCATATAATTAAGTTTCCAATCTACTTTATTTGGCAATCTTTAGTTTCCAATCTATATCATAAAAATACCAAAACTATTTATCTTATCTTATTATCTCTATCAGATCTCACTTTTGCAAGTGGCCGTGAAGGGATTGACAACCCCTTTATCGTGTTGGTTGCGAGGTTCTTGTTTGTTTGTGTAGGTACGAGGGACTTGCGTGGAGCCTCCTACTGGATTGATACCTTGGTTCTCAAAAACTGAGGGAAATACTTACGCTACTTTGTTGCATCACCCTTTCCTATTCAAGGGAAAACAACGCAGTGCTCAAGAGGTAGCAAGAAGGATTTCTGGCACAGTTGCCGGGGAGGTCATCGCTCAAAGTCAAGACATACTAAGTACCCATCACAAACTCATCTCCCTCACATTACATTATTTGCCATTTGCCTCTCTTTTTCCTCTCCCCCACTTCACCCTTGCCGTTTTATTTGCCCTCTCTTTACCGTTTGCCTTCCCTTTGCCATGGCTGAGTCGAAAAGAGCTAAGGGTTCTCTCCCAAGTTTTAGTACTTTTGATAGTCCCTCTGTCCTCTCTAAGCTCATAAATAATGATGCTATGGAAAGACCTACCGGGGTTACCAATGAGAATTTGAATAATTTTGATGAAGAGGACTCCGGAATTTTTCGTTATTTACTTGATGAATCTTTAAAAGATGCTTGGGATAGGCTATTAAGGATTCGAGCTAGCTATGTGCCACAATATCAAATTGAGATATACCTAAAAAGCTTTTATGTTGGCTTACCCTCTTCGTTTAAGCAAGTTTTAGATTCTATTTTTGAAAAGTTTTTCTTGAGGGGGATGCTATCGATACCTATGAAAAAAATCAAAACTATATTTGGGCACTCCATGAATGATAAGGTTGAATCTACCACTCTCTTATGCTTTTATCAAAACGAAATTATCAAAGAGATGAAGGCTAGCTTAAATGCAAATTTCCGTAACGTACTTAATATTTCTTCCTCCATTAATGGCCATGTGCTTTCCCAAAATAGAAGGATAAATGCTATAGATAAGAAATTTTCTCTTTTCTTTCCCAATACCAAAGATGGCAATACTTAGATCTATTCTCGCTTTTATGCCTAGCTAGGGGCGTTAAACGATAGCACTTGTTGGGAGGCAACCCAATTTTATTTTTGTTACTTGATTTTTATTCCTGTTTAGTAATAAATAAATCATCTAGCCTCTGTTTAGATGTGGTTTTATGTTTTAATTAGTGTTTGTGCCAAGTAGAACCTATAGGATCACCTTGGGTGAAAGTTAACTTGATCTTGCTGAAAAACAGAAACTTTTGCACGCACGAGAATAATTTTAATAAATAAAAGGAAAGTGATGTTGAGTTGATTCTTTTTGAAGTAGATAAATAGACAAATTTCATAAGACTTCCTATTTTGGTAGGATTTTTAGAGTTCCAGAAGTATTCAAAAGTTACAGATTGCTACGGACTGTTCTGTTTTTGACAGATTCTGTTTTTCGTGTGTTGTTTGCTTATTTTGATGAATCTATGGCTAGTATCGGGGGGTATGAACCATAGAGAAGTTTGAATACAGTAGGTTTAACACCAATATAAATAAATAATGAGTTCATTACAGTAGCTTAAGTGGTGGTTTTTCTTTCTTGCACTAATGGAGCTTATGAGATTTCCTGTTGAGTTTTGTGTTGTGAAGTTTTCAAGTTTTGGGTAAAGATTTGATGGACACTGGAATAAGGAGTGGAAAGAGCCTAAGCTTGGGGATGACCATGGCACCCCAAGATAATCCAAGGACAACCAAAAGCCTAAGCTTTGGGATGCCCCGGAAGGCATCCCCTCTTTCGTCTTCGTCCATCGGTAACTTTACTTGGAGATATATTTTTATTCACCACATGATATGTGTTTTGCTTGGAGCGTCTTGTATGATATGAGTCTTTGCTTTTTAGTTTTTACCACAATCTTCCTTGCTGTACACACGTTTTGGGAGACACACACATGATTTGGAATTTATTAGAATACTCTGTGCTTCACTTATATCTTTTGAGATAGACAATTTTGCTCTATGCGCTTCACTTATATCTTTTAGAGCACGGCGGTGGTTTTATTTTGTAGAAATTATTGATCTCTCATGATTCACTTATATTAGTTTGAGAGTCTTTTAGAACAGCATGGTATTTGCTATGGTTATAAAATTGGTCCTAGAATGATGGGAATCCAAGTTGGGTATAATAAAAACTATCATAGGAAGTGAATTGGATGCCTTGATCAACTTGATGCTTGATAATTGTTTTAAGATATAAAGGTGGTTATTTTAGAGTCATGCTAGTTGGGTAATTATGAAATTGAGAAATACTTGTGTTGAAGTTGGCAAGTCCCGTAACATGCACGTATGGTAAAAGTTGTGTAACAAATTTGTTGCATGGGGTGCTCTTTTGATTGCCTTCCTTATGAGTGGAGGTCGGGGCGTGCGATGGTTAAATACTACCAACCTTCCCCCTAGGAGCATGCGTAGTAGTACTTTGCTTCGAGGGCTAATAAAACTTTTGCAATAAGTATATGAGTTCTTTATTACTAATGTGAGTCCATGGATTATACACACTCTTGCCGTTCCATCATTGCTAGCCACTACGATACCGCGCATTGCCCTCTCTCACCTTGAGAGTTGGTGCAAACTTCGACGGTGCATCCAAACCCCGTGATATGATACGCTCTATCACACATAAACCTCCTTATATCTTCCTCAAAACAGCCACCATACCTACCTATTATGGCATTTCCATAGCCATTCCGAGATATATTTCCATGCAACTTTCCACCGTTCCGTTTATTATGACATGCTCCATCATTGTCATATTGGTTTTTGCATGATCATGTAGTTGCCATCGTATTTGTGGCAAAGCCGCCATGCATAATTTTTCATACATGTCACTCTTGATTCATTGCCCATCCCAGTACACCGCCGGAGGCATTCATATAGAGTCATATCTTGTTCCAGTATCGAGTTGTAATCCAAGAGTTGTAAATAAATAGAAGTGTGATGATCATCATTATTAGAACATTGTCCCTTAATAAAAAAAGGCCAAATAATATAAAGAAGGCCAAATAAAAAAATAAAAAAATAAAGGCCAAAAAAGAAGGCCCAAAAAAAGGGGGACAATGTTACTATCCTTTTCCACACTTGTGCTTCAAAATAGCACCATGATCTTTATGATAGAGAGTCTCTTATTTTGTCATTTTCATATACTAGTGGGAATTTTTCATTATAGAACTTGGCTTGTATATTCTAATGATGGGCTTCCTCAAAATGCCCTAGGTCTTTGTGAGCAAGCAGGTTGGATGCACACCCACCTAGTTTCTTTTGTTGAGCTTTCATATATTTATAGCTCTAGAGCATCCGTTGCATGGCAATCCCTACTACTCATGTTGACATCAATTGTTGAGCTTTCATATTTAGTTTCTTTTGTTGGGCATCTCCATAGCCCGTTGATTAGCCTCGTCAACGTGAGACTTTCTCCTTTTTTGTCTGCTCCACACAATCTCCATCATCACATTCTATTCCACCCATAGTGCTATATCCATGGCTCACACTCATGTATTGCGTGAGAGTTGAAAAAAGTTGAAGCACATTAAAATGTATGAACCAATTGCTTGGCTGAAACTGGGATTGTGCATGATGGGAGTATATTGTGTGACGAAAATGAAACATAGCCTAACAATATGATTTTGTAGGGATAAACTTTCTTTAGCCATGTGATTTTGAGAAGACATGATTGCCTTGTTTGTATGCTTGAAGTATTACTATTCTTATGTCAATATGAACTTTTATCTTGAATCATTTGGATCTGAACATTCATGCCACAATAAAAAAAATTACATTGAGAAATATGCTAGGTAGCATTCCACATCAAAAATTCTTGTTTTATCATTTACCTACTCGAGGACGAGCATGAATTAAGCTTGGGGATGCTTGATACATCTCCAACGTATCTATAATTTTTGATTGTTCCATGCTATTATATTACCTGTTTTGGATGTTTATGGGCTTTACTTTACACTTTTATATCATTTTTGGGACTAACCTACTAATCGGAGGCCCAGCCCAAATTGCTATTTTTTTGCCTATTTCGGTGTTTTGAAGAAAAGTAATATCAAACGGAGTCCAAATGGAATGAAACCTTCGGGAGCGATCTTTTTGGAACAAACGCAATCCAGGGGACTTGGAGTGGATGTCAAGAAGCAGCCAAGGCGGCCACGAGGGTGCAATGCGCGCCCTAGGGGGGGTGGGTGTGCGTCCCCACTCTCGTGGGCCCCTTGTGGCTCCCCTGACCGACCTCCTTCTCCTATATATATATACTTGCATACCCCGAAAACATCCAGGAGCACCATGAAACCCTATTTCCACTGCCGCAACCTTCTGTATCCGCGAGATCCCATCTTGGGGCCTTTTCTGGCGCTCTGCCAGAAGGGGAATCGATCACGGAGGGCTTCTACATCAACGCCAAGGCCTCTTCGATGAGTTGTGAGTAGTTTATCACAGACCTTCGGGTCCATAGTTATTAGCTAGATGGCTTCTTCTCTCTCTTTGAATCTCAATACAAAGTTCTCCTTGATCTTTTTAGAGATCTATTCGATGTAACTCTTTTTGCGGTGTGTTTGTCGAGATCCGGTCAATTGTGGGTTTATGATCAAGTTTATCTATGAGAAATATTCGAATCTCCTCTGAATTATTTTATGTATGATCGGTTATCTTTTCAAGTCTCTTCGAATTATCAGTTTGGTTTGGACTACTAGATTGATCTTTCTTGTTATGGGAGAAGTGCTTAGCTTTGGGTTCAATCTTGCGGTGTCCTTTCCCAGTGACAGCAGGGGCAGCAAGGCACGTATTGTATTGTTGCCATCGAGGATAAAAAGATGGCGTTAATATCATATTGCTTGAGTTTATCCCTCAACATCATGTCATCTTGCCTAATGCGTTACTCTGTTCTTATGAACTTAATACTCTAGATACAATGCTGGATAGCGGTCGATGTCTGGAGTGATAGTAGTAGATGTAGAATCGTTTCGATCTACTTGTTGCAGACGTGATGCCTATATACATGATCATGCCTAGATATTCTCATAACTATGCACTTTTCTGTCAATTGCTCGACAGTAATTTGTTAACCCACCGTAATACTTATGCTATCTTGAGAGAAGCCACTAGTGAAACCTATGGCCCCGTGTCTATTTTCCATCATATAATTAAGTTTCCAATCTACTTTATTTTGCAATCTTTAGTTTCCAATCTATATCATAAAAATACCAAAAATATTTATCTTATCTTATTATCTCTATCAGATCTCACTTTTGCAAGTGGCCGTGAAGGGACTGACAACCCCTTTATTGCGTTGGTTGCGAGGTTCTTGTTTGTTTGTGTAGGCATGAGGGACTTGCGTTGAGCCTCCTACTGGATTGATACCTTGGTTCTCCAAAACTGAGGGAAATACTTACGCTACTTTGCTGCATCACCCTTTCCTCTTTAAGGGAAACCAACACATTGCTCAAGAGGTAGCAGTCTCCATGAATAAATATTACATGTTAAATTAGAAACATGACCAAACAACATTGTGGTCACACAATAGAATAGATGTGATATTGCAGAGGTGGCGAAATGCTTGTAAATAAATCTAGGGGCCTTCTATTTCACACATTTCATAACAGAACAGAGGGGTCACATGCACGAGCAATACATGTAAGGCAAAAGCAATCATAAAAATTATATTACGGAGAATGGGTCAACACATAATAGCATGAGAGATGTGAATGGGCATGTCTGTTTCAATACGCATATAGATCAACATGACAAACTACATATTTTTTCCAAAATATTAGGCAAAATATGCTTTCGGAGAATGTGACATACCACTACCAGAGTGCACAAAAAAGAATAAAATGGATTGGATTTATTTATTTATAATAGTATTGCTGAAAATATGTAGACCATTTTCGGTCTACAAATTTAATTTTACAAAAAGATGGAGAGCGAGAAAAGATAAACTTGAATTTATGAAAGTAACATATTACCTTTGGGCCACTATTCTAAAAACTATGTATGGGATCTACTAAGATAACTACTTACATGTTATTATAAATGAAACCACAATGTATAGTTCCTTACACTAGTAGAAAAGAGGGCTTTGGTCCAGGCCGGGTTAGCCCATTAGTCCCGGTTCAGTCCAGAACCGAGACTAATGGGGGCATTAGTCCCGGTTCGTGAGCCCAGGGGCCACGTGGGCCATTTGTCCTGGTTTGTCTGGACCTTTTAGTCTCGGTTGGTGCCACGAACCGGGACTAAAGGGTGCGATGCCCATTAGTACCGGTTCGTGGCACCAACCGGTACTAAAGGTTAGACCTTTAGTCCCGGTTCGAGCCACCAACCGGTACTAATGGGGTTTGAGGCATTAGTACCGGTTCATGGCACGAACCGGTACTAAAGGTCCCGTTTTCAAACTCTACCCCCCGGATCGTCTTTTCAGTTTAAAAAAATAAAATGATGAAAATGTCAAAAAAAATAAAATAAAATAAGTTTCCCATGTGATATCTATCTATACCTATACTAATTACAGACTCCCAAGAAATTACCACGTTAATTAGATTTTATACCTATACTAATTACAGACTCCCAAGAAATTACCACGTTAATTAGATTTTACGAGCCGTTAATCTGGTGGGACCGAATTATTACGGTGTAGATCGACTCACGGAAGAAAAAAAACATACGTAATTGTTCACAGAAGGAAAAAAAACAGATGTGTCCTCTCACGTATCAATCTCTCGCGTCACATGCATTAAAAAAGAAAAACTCTCGCGTCACGTATCTCTCCCATGACCTTACTCAATCTCTCATGTCTCATATATATCTCTCTTCAATGAGAAATAAAGATGCCCTAAAAAAGAGAAATCTCACGTATCTCTCTCCACTCGATGAATCTCTCACGTATTCTGATTCCATCGATCTCTCTCCCCATCTGGCATGTGCCGCCGTTCTCTCTCCCCTCAATGGTGCGCCACGCCGCCATCTAGGGTTCAGGTTCATTGTCCAATAAGATTACTCCTTCTGCGCGCTGCCTATTCTATGCTCCCAATTACCATCAGGATCTCCATAGCATGAGTACTCTCATGACAGGGAGATGAGGGCTCAAAAAATCTGGCGATCAAGACGGAGACGCTTGATGCCGCTAGAGGCATATGTAATCTCGGCGGAACAAGCTGCCAAGAAAAGGATGTTTTGATGCAAATTCATACGCTGGTCAATGAACTGCTCCCTAATTATTGGTTCTGTAAGTTCTAATGTACTCTACTCTTACAATTTCTCCATCCTCTACTTTGCAAGTTCAACATGGTTTCCAATTCGATTCCTCATGTGACACTGAAAAATCTGGAATACAATTTGATTTGATAGTTTTTTATTAGGTTTAGTTATGTTCATTGTATATTTCTCCATAGTTTATATTATAAGTTCAGACTTCAGAACACTGTGAATGTTAGAGATTGATTCATGTTTCGCACTCTTTAGGTTAGAAGATTTTGAGAAGAACAGTTTTAGATACGCCTTCGCCCATATTAGGTTCTTTTTTTTCTCTTCTGTTGCACTGATTAATAATACTTCTGATATTGTAGATCTCTTCTCTTGCACTGATGTATTATACTTCAGATGTTTGTACGTTTCCGTAGGTTGTCGGATATGTTCTTTAAGACATTCGTCTAATTGCAAGTTCACAACAACTTTGAGTCCTGTACAAGTTTGTTCTGCGACCATAATTATTTTCCTTTAAGTTCTAATATACGTATGCATTCTCCATTCTTATAATTTTTCCATCCTCAACTTTTCAAGTTCAATGTGCTTTGGAGTTTGATTCCCTATGTGACATTAAAAACTTTGAAATACAATTGGAGTAGCTAAATTTTCATTGCATTCAGTTATGTTCATGGTATATACCAGTAGTTTATATTATACCTCAGAACAGGCAGCAATGCCAGAGATTGATTCGTTATTTGCATTCTTTAGGTTAGAAGATTTTGAACAGAGCAGTTTTAGATCTACCTTCGCACATGCCAGCTTCTTTGTAGTTTTCTTCTGTTGCACTGTTATACTATGCTTCATATTTGTAGGTTTTCACAATTTGTCAGACAAGTTCTTTCAGACATTCTTCAAATCGCAAGTTCACAACTACTCTGACTCACCCACAAGGTTTCTTCTGCGGTCAGATGTAGTTGTCATTTGTCATGTAAATGAATGGATTCCCCTCAAAGATATGAAGTAGAATGATTACATGGACTTTAAAAGACGGAGAGAAGCAAGGATTGGGAATCTCATGTTCTCCCTGCACTGCATCATGTCCAGGCTATGACTGTCGCAACCAATTGCTATTACATGGCTGATACAACACTTCAGGGCGCATGTGCATGCAACCATACGCACATTCATGAGTGTTCTCATGTTTTGCCTCTTCTGTATGCTCACTCCCTCCTAGTGATAGGCACGATGCCACTATGAGACAGTGCCAAGTTTGCGCACAAAGCCTTTGTAGTGGCAATAATAGAGTGCACTGCCCTTTCGATCTGTAGTGACTGAATTTTCTTCAAGACTTACATGTGACGTAAAGATTCCCATTGGTTGGGTTATATCCGCCATTTTGGTAGCACTGCATCGATTAGCACTGATGGAGTACTTTGTCCAGCCTGATCATCAAGTTTCTGATTTTTCTTGCAGCTGTCTTTACAAGATTGTAACCAGACATAAATATGATGACTTGCTTCATCTTTGTGCATACATCCTATGTGTACCATTGGTTCGATTTAAAATTTATGACATATTTTGATTAGTATCAAGCAAGGGTGAATGCCCTCAATCATGCAAGTGCTCAGCCATATAGAGGTTTGTTTTACTGCGCCACAATATTGCTGATCCACAACCTAAAACGGTGGATGCCCTCAATCTTGCTGCATATATATATTTGACTGATCCACAACCTATAATTTTTATTTTTAATGCATATTTTGAGAAAGTTACATGTATAAAAGGTCGCATTTGCATGTTTAAGTAAATAAGTAGTGTGCTCGGCAGTTCTAGATCATTCCCAAATAAGACGAACAACCAGACGTCTAGGGATACTGTCTGCACATGACTGCATCCTCCATTTTCAAAATTGATTATATGATGAACTTCACAACAATATTTACATAGTAACTTATCACAGAAGACATGAGTTTGGCGACATTATTGATGATGATTTTATTTGGCATACCACTCATATACGAATTTCCATGTCTCTAAAAAATATGACTGGAGACACACCCCAGCAAAATCACAAAGCAATATATGGTCAATATGGCTTGCAAAATAATACTTCCTCCGTTCGTAAATATAAATCTTTCTAGAGTTTTCAATATAGACTACATACGGAGCAAAAATGACTGAATGTACATTCTAAACTACGTCTATAGACATCCGTATGTAGTATATATTGAATCTCTAAAAAGACTTATATTTAGGAACAGAGGGAATATATTGTATTATAACTGGCCCGTGCGAAGGCACGGGTTGACAACTAGTGTGGTCTAGTTGTTGGGAAAATTTGCAAATATGAATTTCGACTTTATTTGCAAAATCTCTCGAGAATTTGTAAAAATGGGCATAACTTTTGCATACTAACTCGGATGAAAAAGTTTTTTATATGAAAAATCATCTACTCGAAAAGTTACATCCAAATTTAACC
>NC_041381.1:680088812-680136215 GCF_002162155.2 Triticum dicoccoides | reverse complement strand
AGGGGACCTCGTTAAACATTTTCAAAATCCTCAAAAACCTATCAGAAAAAAGTTTTGGGGCTTTTAAGATCTAGAGTGAAAAAATCGAAAAAAATTCAAACTGTGGTCAAACAATCGTCAAACTAATTATTCTAGAATATTACTGTTACTAAATAATTATTTCAGTTATTTTGAATTTTGGTCAAATCTGGTCAAACAATGGTCAAACTAATTATTCGAGAAAAAATAGTGTTACTAAATTATTATTGTTTTTTAAAACAATAGTTTCAAACTCAAACAGTGAAATGTGTCACTTCATTCTCAAGCAAAATTCCTGAGGGTTAATAGGATTGACATCTTACTATTGTCAGGAAAACAACAAGTGCAGACCTGGAAACGAGGGAGAATAGAACCTGGAAGTTAAGCGTGCTCAGGCTAGGGGAGTGGGAGGATGGGTGACCGTTCGGGAAGTTAGATGATTTGGAATGATGAGGGGTGATTAGAGATTAGAGGATAAATTGAGCAGTGATGAGGGGTGGTGATTAGAGTTTAGAGGTTAAAATAATTCAGAAATTTGAAAATAAAAAAAATTCAAAAAAAAATCATAAAATTTCCTTTAGTCCCGGTTGGTGTTACCAATCGGGACTAAAGGTGGAGCTCCACGTGGCCGCGGCCTTTAGTCCCGATTCGTGTCAGAACCGGGACTAAAGGGGAGAGGCATTAGTAACGACCCTTTAGTCCCGGTTCAAAAATCAGGACTAAAGGGCCTTACCAACCGGGACAAAAGCCCCTTTTTCTACTAGTGTTAGTTTACCTACAAGTAGATTACATATGAACATTCTTTGTGATTCAAATAAGCTTACTAACATCCGTATATCGTTAATCAAGAGCGTATTGTGTTAATGCCGTAGCCAGTTTTACGTTGGCAGTAATTTTCAATAGATAAAATGTACGTATGCTAATACACTTACACTTACCAGGGAATACTAAAACTGATAGGAGCGCATAGTGTTTGGTAACTACACATTGAACGGCTTCACCTTGGAGTTAGAAAGTGTTGATAGATCCATGTTAGCTAAAAGGGTTTCGGACCAGATAAAGCCATTCCACACGTAAAACAGATACATATGGTGAACTCCATCAATACAAAAAAGAGAGCAATAACCTCCTGCGTCCAAAAAATGATGGCTTTGTCAACTTAGTCTACTAGGTTGACGTGTACGAAAAACTTTGTCAACTTAGTCCACAAACGATTTGGAGGATGACTTATGGGTCTACTAGGTTGACATGTCTGACATGCTTTGTCAGCTTAGTCCACAAACTATTCTAGCAGCAGTGACAGTTGGATGTTAATCCAACAGCTGTGCTGCTTTTTCAATATTTGATCTTCTTGCTCCAGCCGCCCAAACCAGCGCCAGTGGGACTGCTTCCTCCCGCCTCCCGTGGTCGGCTGTGCTGCCACACAGGCCGCGCCGCCCCACCCTATTCCATCGCTGGCCAGGCCATTCCTCTACTCACCCACACCTCCTGTTATTTTCCGGCGACGACAGACAAACCAGTAAACCCTTGTACTCCCCACCGCTTGGGAAACCACTATCGAGTCTTCCACAGCTCCGGTTCATTCCCTTCCTAGGCCTCGCCGTCGTCCACCGCCCTGGTGCTCTCGGGGCGGCGTGGTCAACGTGGTCAATGAACGACATCGATCGGAAGAGGACTGTATGTGTTGAGGCTGACAGCTGAGTCTATGGCCGCACGCAAGCAAGTGCCTCCTTATTACGTGCAAAATAATGATTCCTCCACCTAAAAGCAGGGACCCACCAGAAGGGCCTCTGTATTTCACGAAAAAAATAAAAAAAATGAAACCATACAGTAACTAGTGCGTGAACTAAATATGTGGAATACATAAACTAAAATTTCAAATTATCTCAAGATTATGTGCAACAATATAGTAACACAATTAGTTTTAGTAGCGATGTATTGAAGTGACAGTATGTGTACATGTACACATTTTGTTCATGTTGTAGGCAAAAAGTAATAACACCTTTTCCTGTTTAGGATATGACAGAGATATAGTAAAACCAACCATGTACGTGAACTTTGACCAGTCAAGCAATCCACACATTTTGCTAAAGGAGACACATATGTTGCTTTCGATAAATTTAATCCAACTTGAGGTAGTATCTAGACTCTACTACCGGTCTATCTATGCTGAATGTAGTGCAACAATTTTAGAAAATAGTTGAAGTCGTTTTAAGAAATATCATTCTATCCAGTGATATAAATAACCTATTTTTTTATTTATTCATAATACTACTCCTTTAATATATGTTCGTGCTGAGCGCATTGGCCATAATTTTTAAATAATGACATTCAATCTAGTGATATCAACAACCTCATTCGTACAGAAGACAGAATATTGTTTATCCTCTAATATGATCCAGTGTTGTGGAATGTTGGCCTCCATAGGTTCAAGTCTAATTGGAATGATGTAACAAATTTTGTTATTCGGAAGCAAAAGACAATGCAATACAGTATTGCTACTTGTGAGTTGTGTTGAGATTTCCTCGAAGAGGAGAGGATGATGTAGTATAGTACAAATAATTATTTCTCTCAGTTATGAAACCAAGGTTATTAATCCAGTAGGAGAACCAAGCAACACTATGTAAACAACACCTGGACACAAACACCAAATACTTGCAACCCAATGCACAGAGGGGTTGTCAATCCGTCAACGGTTATGAGCAAGACTAAACGGTATAATTTTTGATAGATAGACTGAACAAAAATACAAAATTAAATAAATAAAAGAAAATTGCAGTGAGGTATTTTTGGTTTTAATATATAATAAAAGATAGACCAGGGGGCCATAGTTTTCACTAGAGGTTTCTCACATAAAAATAGCACACGATTGGTAGACAAATTACTGTTGGGCAATTGATAGAAAAGCAAATAGTTATGACAATATCCAAGGCAATGATCATATATAGGCATCACGTTCGAGACAAGTATACGAAAACTATTCTGCATCTACCACTATTACTCTATACATCGACCGCTATCCAGCATGCATCCAGTGTATCAAGTTCATGGAAAAACGGAGTAACGTCTTAAGCAAGATGACATGATGTAGACAAGATAAAATCACTTATGAAATAAATCCCATCTTTTTACCCTTAATGGCAACGAACATACGTGTCATGTCCCTTTCTGTCACTGGGATTGAGCACCGCAAGATCGAACCAATTACAAAGCACCTCTTTCCATGGCAAGATAAGTCAATCTAGTTGGCCAAACCAAACCAATAAATCAGAGAAGAAATACGAGGCTATAGTAATAATGTATAAAAGATTTCACAGAAAACTCACATAATATTCATGGATAGATCTGGTTATAAACGCACAATTCATTGGATCCCAACAAACACACCGCAAAAAGTCATAACATCAAATAGATCTCCAGGAGGTCACCCATCCTAGTACTACTCTCGCCCAAGCACGCTTAACTTCGGAGTTCTGATGGGATCCGGTGCTTTAGTGCTGGTATGATCGCATCCGACATGTTACCCCCGTCTTCGTCCCTTATCCTTGCCCTACCCAGCTCCACTACAAAGACGATTGTACATTGCTTTGGCCGCTCGCTCTCAACTACGGAGACGAGTTTACCGCGGTTTCCACCCCTCCCTCTCAACCGCACCAGTGCATGCTTAACGCGCCACAACGCCGCCGCTAGACTCGTGAATCGTGAGCACCCAGCTATAACTTACCGCAATCGTGCAAAAGAATAAAACACGGTAAATATATTATTTACACGTGCGTTTTGTTTTGCAAGCGGCGCAAAAAAAATTAAAAAGGGAATGCAACACGAGGACTTCCCAGGAGGTCACCCATCCTAGTACTACTCTCGCGTGAAAAAAGAGAGAAGAAGACATATAGATACTAACTATGGACCCATATGTCCATGGTAAACTACTCACGCATCATCGAAGCGCAGCAAGGATGATGAAGGGCCCCCTCCGTGATCGTATCCCCACTGCCAGAGTGCCAGAAAAGGCCTCCAGATGGGATCTCCTGGTTCTGGAACTTGCGGCGACGGAAAAAGTATTTTGGATCATGGATATTTGGACTTGAATGATTCAAAGCAATAGTCTATAATTTGACTTGAAAACATCAATACTCAAGCATATAAACAAGCAAACATGTCTTTCAAAATATGAACACTAAAGAAAGTTATTCCTAGCACATTATGCTCAATCATTGATCCATTCATGAAACACACTCAAATATTAGCTACATGCAATACACAAGTATGACAATAGTGATCCCTAGTTGGTGCTTTGTAAGAGAAGATGGAGACTCAAATAAAAATAAAACTGCATAAAAGTAAATAGATAGGCCCTTTCGTAGAGGGAAGCAGAGATTTGTAGAGGTGCCAGAGCTCAAAGCTTAAGTTTAGAGATAAAATTATTTTGAGAGGCATGTTTTCACTGTGAACGAAAACGACCGAGAATTCCCAATATCTTCCATGCTAGACAAATTATAGGCGGTTCCCAAACAGAAAATAAAGTTTATATCCTTTCCACCATTCTTTTGAAATATATGGCTGGCCGTATCCACGGATGCCTTCCATACCATCACTTTCCAAGGAATTTATTATCATAATATTTTTTTGCATTTCGGGACTAGGCGTCCCTATTACCTGCTACACTCTCATGCAATGACAAGTGAATAAACACTCATCATGAGAATAAAATACCTAGCATCGAATATATTGGCCACACCCCTGCCACTTCATGAGCGGTACGGGCACACAAAGCGGAAATTCATTTTGAAAATTAGAGTTGGCACATGCAAATTTAATTAGAATGGCATGGAAATACCGGATATAGGTAGGTATGGTGGGCTCATTTGGCACAACTTTGGTTAGGGGAGTTGGATGCACAAGCAGAATTCCCGCTTAGTACAAGTGAATGCTAGCAAATAGATTGAGAAGCGACCAACCAGGAAACAAAAACATTCATAAGTGTGCATTAAACATAATTAATACTATATAATGCACCACAAGTAGGATATAACTTCATTGCATAACTATTGACTTTACGTGCTTGCATAGGGAATCACAAACCTTAACACCAATATTCTTACTAAAGCATAATTATATGACTAGTTGATTACTATCTCCATATCGCAAAATGATTGCAAGGAATCAAGTTTATCATATCCAATGACCTATATGAAAGTTTTCATTATATCCCCTTGGATATCTATCACTTTAGACCAAATTCATATGTTATGCAAACTACCATTGCTATTATCAACTCTAGAAAAGATATAAGTGAAGCATGAGAGTGCAAATATTTCTTCAAAAAAACTAACTCTCAAAATAATATAAGTGAAGCATGAGAGTACATTTCTTTAAAATATAATCATATCAACTCTCAAAATAATATAAGTGAAGCATGAGAGTGCATATCTTTAAAATATAACCACTATCGTGCTCAAAAAGATTTAAGTGAAGCACTGGAGCAAATGCTTAGCTCAAAAGAAATAAGTGAAGCACATAGAGTAGTCTAACAAATCATGATATGCGTGTGGCTCTCTCAAACAATTGTGTTCAGCAAGGATGATTTTGACAAACTAAACCGAAAAAAGCAAAGACTCATATAATACAAGATGCTGCAAGCAAAACTCATGATATGTGATGAATAAAAATATAGCTCCAAGTAAAATCACTGATGGTCATTAGAAGAAAGAGGGGATGCCTTCTGGGGCATCCCCAAGATTAGTTGCTTGGGAGTCCTTGAATATTACATTGTGGTGTCTCGGGTATCCCCAAGCTTAGGCTCTTGCACTCCTTATTCCATCATCCATCGTGATCTCACCCAAAACTTCAAAACTTCAGTCACACAACAAAACCTCCTGAGATCCGTTAGTGGAATAAAGCAAATTACTACTTTAAGTGCTATTACACACACATTCATATTTTATTATTTCATTATACCTACTATATTCTAACTTTACCATGGCTTATACCCCTGATACAATCCATAGATTCATCAAAATAAGCACAGAACGCAACAAAAACAGAATCTGTCAAAAACAGAACAGTCTGTAGTAATCTGATCACTGACCATACTTCTGTAACTTCAAACATTCTTAAACATTAGGATAACATGGGAAATTCGTATATCAATCATGTGTAAAAAAATCCATTATTTTGCGTCGCTCCTGTGATTTTTAACAATGCTTCTACTGGACGTAAAAGTTTCTGTTTTTGCGCAGAACCAAAGCAAGTATCAACCAAATCACCCCAAAAGCTTTGCTTGACACAAACACTAATTAAACACTAAAACACAATTATAACAGTAACATAATTGTATATTTATTGAAAAACAGAAAATAAACTATTGGGTTGTCTCCCAACAAGCTCTTTCTTTATAGCCATTAAGATAGGCTTGAGATTTTATTGACGCTCACATGAAAGTCAAGAATTAAAGCACAAAGAGAGCATCATAAGATAGAAACACATTTAAGTATAACATTCTTCATATGCATATGAATTTTATAAGAAACCAAATTATTAAGACAAGAAATATCTAGCATATGCAAAGGAGAGGAGTAAAACATTGACCATCTTAACATAACAAGAGGTCATTTAGTAACATGAAAATTTCTACAACCATATTTTCCTGTCTCATAATAATTACATGTAGGATCATAATCAAGTTCAACAATATAGCTATCACATAAAATATTCTCTTCATGATTCACATGCATAAAAGTTTTACACTCTTCCAAGGTAGTGGGATTAACATCAACTAAAGTCATCACCTCTCCAAACCCACTTTTATCAACAATTTCATAAGATTGAATACTCTCCAAATATGTGAGATTATTTTTACCTAAAGTTGATGCTCTTCCAAATCCACTTTCAATATTATTGCAAACATTATTATTAATATCATATTCATCACGAGGATTAAATAAATTTTCAATATCATAAAAACATTATCACCCCTATCATGATCATTACAATAAGTAGTATACATAACAAAATTATCATCCCCAAGGTTGTAGCTTTTCATATAATTAGCACAACTGTCATTAGTAGAATTTGTAACAACTAATAACATCATTGCAATCATTGTATACATAGCAAAAATTTCATGTTTAACATAAGGAACTATAACAAGTTTGTTTCCATAAGCATCATTAATATTGGCATCATAGCCATAAGAATAGCAAGCATCATGTTCATCAAGGGGGTATATTTCAATCAAATCAATGAAATCATAATCATCTATAGATCCATGCATATCATTATTCTCTTCCAAAGCAGCAGACATTCTCCTAATGAATTCACTAACATAGGCATTAGAAGCATAGTTTTCATAGCAATATTTAATTATGGCAAAAATTTCAGATTTGTAAAGGGTAATATCATACTTTTCAATCAAAGAAGCAACTTCACAGGCAACCCTAAAAGCAAGAAATTCTTTGATTTGTTCAATGTCATAGTAACTATAAACACCTTTGGCATAAGAAGATAATATTTCATTATCATTAAACTCACATAGGTAGGGAAGGTGTTTTTAGGGTTCTTCGAGCAACAAGTAAAACCATAAATTTCACATAGATTCCAAGCATATCATAGCAAACAATTTATTTGATGCCATAAGAGTCTCCCTTTTTGAGACAAACGGTGACGCACAGAATGAGCATGCTCATCTAATGACTTTCCCTCAACTAAACTAGTTGGGGTTTTAGCATGAGCATAAATGGATCAAAGATGATCCAAGTAGAAAACTTTAAGTGGATCCATAGTCATCTTTAAGTTCCTTGTTTCTTTTCTGTTTTTTAGTCATGACATGAAAACAATAAAAGCAAGCAAGCAAACGAGCAAGAAGGCAAATGAAAAATATGTTTGTATTTTGGTAGAACTTTTTTAGAAGTGGGGGAGATGAAAACGAGAGGCAAATGGCAAATAAAATAAATGCAAGCAGATGAAAGTTTATGCATAGGTACTTGATAGTTGTAGATGATGTCTCCCTAGCAACGGCGCATAAATTCTTCTTGCTACTTGTGAGATGCGTTGGGATTTCCTCGAAGAGAAAAGGATGATGTAGTACAGTAGAGATAAGTATTTCCCTTAGTTATGAAACCAAGGTTGTCAATCCAGTAGGAGAACGAAGCAACACTATGTAAACATCACCTACACACAAACAACCAATACTTGCAACCCAACGCGCAAAGGGGTGGTCAATCCCTCAACGGTTATGAGCAAAATTAAAAAGTATAGTTTTTGATAGATAGATTGAAAAGAATACAAAATAAAATAAATAAAAGAAAATTGCAACGAGTTTTTTTAATATATAATAAAAGATAGACCTCGGGGCCATAGTTTTCACTAGAGACTTCTCTCATAAAAATAGCACATGGTGGGTAGACAAATTACTGTTGGTCAATTGATAGAAAAGGAAATAATTATGACGATATCCAATGCAATGATCATATATAGGCATCACGTCCGAGACAAGTAGACCAAAACAATTCTGCATCTACTACTATTACTTCACACATCTTCTGCTATCCAGCATGCATCTAGTATATTAAGTTCATGGAAATACAGAGTAACGCCTTAAGCAAGATGACATGATGTAGACAAGATAAACTCACGTATGAAATAAATCCCATCTTTTTACCCTTAATAGCAATGATACATACGTGTCATGTCCCTTTCTGTAACAGGGATTGAGCACCGCAAGATCGAACCCATTAGAAAGGACCTCTTCCCAAGACAAGATAAATCAATCTAGTTGGCCAAACCAAACCAATAAATCGGATAAGAGATACGAGGCTATAGTAATCATGCAAAAAAGAGTTCAGAGAAAACTCAAATAATAGTCATGGGTAGATCCGATCTTAAACTCACAATTAATCGGATCCAAACAAGCCAACCGCAAAAAGTCATTACATAAAAGATATCTCCAAGAACACCGAGGAGAACATTTTATTGAAGATAAAAAAGAGAGAAGAAGCCATCTAGCTACTAACTATGGACCCATAGGTCCATGGTAAGCTACTCACGCATCATCGAAGGGCAGCAAGGATGATGAAGAGCCCCATCCGTGATGGAATACCCCTCCTACAGAGTGCCGGAAAACGCCTCGGGATGGGATCTCATGGTTCTGGAACTTGCAGCGGCGAAAAAAGTATTTCGTGCACTCCTCTGTTGGTTTCACAATTTTAGAGAATTTATAGAGGCAGAGTTAGGTCAAACGGAGTTTCATGGCCCCACCACCCATCGGGGTGCGCCTAGGTGGCTTGTGGGCCCATGCTCCCTCATCTTGTCTTCTCCCGAAGCTTCTAGTGTCTCTTTTATGCAAAAAAAATCTCCAAAAAGTTTTGTGGCATTTGGACTTCGTTTGGTACTGATATTCTGTGAAACCAAAAACAAGCAAAAGATAGCATCTGGCACTGTGCACTAAGTTAATAGGTTAGTCCCAAAAAATGATATATAATTTCCTGAAACTGTATATAAAACATACAAGATTGATAATATAATAGAATGGAACAGTAAAAATGATATATAATTGCTTGAAAGTGTATATTAGGTATTCACTTGCCACTTGCCAGAGCAGATAATATTTGTATAATATGATCCTGAATACCTAGGAAATTAGGTAGAAATCGTGTCGACCAACTTCTATTTAAGTTCCCCATCTCTTTGCTCGGACTATTCTCTCCCATCTCATTTACAAGGACACAGTTGCCAGTTGCTAGTTGCCCCATCATCTTCGCTTAGAATACAATGAAAAGTATGCCATTTCCTTGTCACCTCTTCAAGCTTCTCATTTGGTGATCCAAATTGCAACAAAAAATTAGGGCAATTATCTGGAAAAATCAAACCGTCTAGGTACCTAACAAGATTATTGACTAAATTAATCTGCAACATGATTAGACCAGACATAGCCAGACAAAATGGGCACCTACAGAAGCGGAGGCAAGGTGGTCGCCGGAACTGTTGTTGGTGACATCGACACAGAGAAGCATTCTAGGCTAGTGATAGGACATAATAAAACGAAGGTCTACCAGATCAAGGCGCTTGCTCGCGGCTACCGAATACATACACCTCAGCTTCAATTATACATATGTTTGGATTATATGGATCAGCATTTCTCCTGTGTGCTCTTAAACAATGAAACAATTAAACAATTTAAGCTGCACTCAAGGTGCAACTATACTTACCAAAGAATTGGGGTAAACAATTTAAGGTGCACTCAAGGAGCAGCTATACTTATCAAAGAATTGGGGTATTGCAATCTTACCCTGATCTAGTTAATTACCAGGGCTGCCTGCATGTGTGTGTTCGTTGTGGCTAAAGAACGTCATATTTTTAAGTATGACGAATTGAATATTTATTATGGAAAATTATGTTATCTCGAGGATGGCAATTTCTTTTAGCAATCATGGCCATCCCCGTGACAACATAATTTTCCATCTCCGGCGTTCAATTTGCCATGCTTAGAAATCTAATGTTTGATTTGTAGAAAAAACATTAATTCATTATTTAATCAGATCTCTTCGTTTTTTATCTCCTACTTTATTTTTTTACTTTAAAAGTTGGTCTAAGGGAAATGTTGGGTAATTTAGAGGAGATGACATTGGTGGGTAAACCTTCGGCTTTATTGTGTATCTAGTGGTTTTGTTTGTTCCGATATAAAATATTGGAGGTCAGATGTTTCTATTTTTTGTGACATTTTCTTTACTACTTCTCTATTTTATAATTAGCCTAAAATGGAATATATAATAGATTCCGTTGACCTACCCATTAGGGTAACTACATATCCATTGTTTTTCTTTTTTTTTGAGATTTGCACATTAAGGTCATTTTTCGATTGAAGGAATTTCATAGGAATTTTGTAGGATTTCAATCCATAGGAATTTTCCAATGAAATTTCTTTGGGTCATAGGAATGGGTTCACCAAAATCCATAGGAATCCATTCCTATAGCCTCCATTATATAGGAAATTAAACATGATCTCAAGCCTCATTTTGTTTTCCTGCGGAGTCTAATACACTTGCACTCTATCTTTCTCCTCATTCCACGAAAATTCTTGTCTTTCATTTCTTGTGCACCATCCATTGACACATCTTATAAAATTCATGTGTTTTGAGATCATGTATGAATTCATAGGACATTACATATCAACATCTACCATGCACTTCTATTCTTGTAGACCTTGTTGGGCCTCCAAGCGCAGAGAATGATGATTTCAGACACCGCGTACAATTGTCGTAGGGTTCTGAGAATCAAATTCTTCATTAATTTCCTCACACTTAGAGTGTTATTCTTCATTGATTGAAGAAAAACGTTTCTTCATGTGTTGCACATCTAAGTCATCAATTTTGCATAAGTGTTAGGATGTGTGTCCTTTTCAAAGAACATTCGAAGATTCTAAGATATTTAGCTCACACCGCAACTTGCTAAATCTCTTCTCATCCAAGGGCTTAGTGAAGATATCAGCTAGCTGTTCTTCAGTCTTCACGTGCTCGATGGAGATGTCGCCCTTCAACACATGATCACGAAGAAAATGATGACGAATCTGAATGTGCTTTGTCTTTGAGTGCTGAACTGGGTTGTGAGCAATCTTGATGGCACTCTCATTGTCGCAGAGGAGAGGTACATTCTTCACGTTGACGCCATAGTCCTTGAGTGTTTGCTTCATCCAAAGCAGTTGATGAAGGAAATATGCCCTAGAGGCAATAATGAAGTTATTATTTATTTCCTTATTTCATGATAAATTTTTATTATTCATGCTAGAATTGTATTAACCGGAAACATAATACATGTGTGAATACATAGACAAACATAGTGTCACTAGTATGCCTCTACTTGACTAGCTCATTAATCAAAGATGGTTATGTTTCCTAACCATAGACATGTGTTGTCATTTGATTAATGGGATCACATCATTAGGAGAATGATGTGATTGACATGACCCATTCCGTTAGCCTAGCACTTGATCGTTTAGTATGTTGCTATTGCTTTCTTCATGACTTATACATGTTCCTGTAAACTATGAGATTATGCAACTCCCGTTTACCGGAGGAACACTTTGGGTGCGACCAAACGTCACAACGTAACTGGGTGATTATAAAGGAGTACTACAGGTGTCTCCAAAGGTACATGTTGGGTTGGCGTATTTCGAGATTAGGTTTTGTCACTCCGATTGTCGGAGAGGTATCTCTGGGCCCTCTCGGTAATGCACATCACTATAAGCCTTGCAAGCAATGTAACTAATGAGTTAGTTACGGAATGATGCATTACGTAATGAGTAAAGAGACTTGCCAGCAAAGAGATTGAACTAGATATTGGATACCGACGATCGAATCTCGGGCAAGTAACATACCGATGATAAAGGGAACAAAGTATGTTGTTATGCGGTTTGACCGATAAAGATCTTCGTAGAATATGTAGGAGCCAATATGGGCATCCAGGTTCCGCTATTGGTTATTGACCAAGAATAGTTTTAGGTCATGTCTACATTGTTCTCGAACCCGTAGGGTCCGCACGCTTAAGGTTTCGATGACAGTTATATTATGAGTTTATGAGTTTTGATGTACCGAAGGAGTTAGGAGTCCCAGATGAGATCATGGACATGACGAGGAGTCTCGAAATGGTCGAGACGTAAAGATCGATATATTGGACGACTATATTCGGAGTTCGGAAAGGTTCCGAGTGGTTCGGGTATTTTTCGGAGTACCGGAGAGTTACGGGAATTCGCCGGGGAGTATATGGGCCTTATTGGGCCATACGGGAATAGAGGAGAGAGGCCGAAAGGAAGGAGGCGCGCAGCCCCCCTCTGGTCCGAATTGGACAAGGGGTGTGGCCCCCTTTTCCTTCCTCCTCTCCCCCTCTTTCCCCCTTCTCCTACTCCAACAAGGGAGGTGGAATCCTACTAGGACTAGGGAGCCTAGTAGGACTCCACACTTGGCGCGCCCCCTCCTAGGGCCGGCCTCCTTCCCCCTTGCTCCTTTATATACGGGGGCAAGGGGGCACCCCATGACACACAAGTTGATCTACGGATCATTCCTTAGCCGTGTGCGGTGCCCCCCTCCACCATATTCCACCTCGGCCATATCGTTGCGGAGTTTAGGCGAAGCCCTGCGCCGATAGAGCATCATCATCGTCACCACGCCGTCGTGCTGACGGAACTCATCCCCGAAGCTTTGCTGGATCGGAGCCCGGGGATCGTCATCGAGCTGAAGGTGTGCTGAACTCAGAGGTGTCGTACGTTCGGTACTTGGATCGGTCGGATCGTGAAGATGTACAACTACATCAACCGCGTTGTCATAACGCTTCCGCTTATGGTCTACGAGGGTACGTGGACAACACTCTCCCCTCTCGTTGCTATGCCATCACCATGATCTTGTGTGTGCGTAGGAATTTTTTTGAAATTACTACGTTCCCCAACAGTGGCATCCGAGCCTGGTTTTATGCGTTGATGTTATATGCACGAGTAGAACACAAGTGAGTTGTGGGCGATACAAGTCATACTGCTTACCAGCATGTCATACTTTGGTTCAGCGGTATTGTTGGATGAAGCGGCCCGGACCGACATTACGCGTATGCTTACGCGAGACTGGTTTTACCGCTGTGCTTTGCACACAGGTGACTAGCGGGTGTCTGTTTCTCCAACTTTAGTTGAACCGAGTGTGGCTACACCCGGTCCTTGCGAAGGTTAAAACATCACTAACTTGACGAACTATCGTTGTGTTTTTTGATGCGTAGGTAAGAACGGTTCTTGCTCAGCCCGTAGCAGCCACGTAAAACTTGCAACAACAAAGTAGAGGACGTCTAACTTGTTTTTGCAGGGCATGTTGTGATGTGATATGGTCAAGACGTGATGAGATATAAGTTGTTGTATGAGATGATAATGTTTTGTTGAAGTTATCGGCAACTGGCAGAAGCTCTATGGTTGTCTCTTTGTTGCATAAGATGCAAGTGCCAAATAATTGCTTTACTTTATCGCTATGCGATAGCAATAGTTGCAAGAGCAATAGTTGGCGAGACGACCATGTGACGACACATTGATATAGATCAAGATGATGAAGATCATGGTGTCGTGCCGGTGATGATAGAGATCATGACAGTACTTTGGAGATGGAGATCAAAGGCGCAAGACGATCATGGCCCTATCATGTCACATATTTTGATTGCATATGATGTTTATCCGTTATACATCTTATTCTGTTTTGTTTGACGGTAGCATTTTAAGATGATCTCTCACTAATTATCAAGAAGTGTTCTCCCTGAGTATGCACCGTTGCGAAAGTTCTTCGTGCTGAGACACCACGTGATGATCGGGTGTGATAGGCTCTACGTTCAAATACAACGGGTGCAAAACAGTTGCACACGTGGAATACTCAGGTTAAACTTGACGAGCCTAGCATATACAGATATGGCCTCGGAACACGGAGACCGAAAGGTCGAGCGTGAATCATATAGTAGATATGATCAACATAGTGATGTTCACCATTGAAACTACTCCATCTCACGTGATGATCGGACATGGTTTAGTTGATATGGATCACGTAATCACTTAGAGGATTAGAGGGATGTCTATCTAAGTGGGAGTTCTTAAGTAATATGATTAATTGAACTTAAATTTATCATGAACTTAGTCGTGGTAGTATTTTGCAAATTATGTTGTAGATCAATAGCTTGCATTGTTGCTTTCATATGTTTATTTTGATATGTTCCTAAGAGAAAATTGTGTTGAAAAATGTTAGTAGCAATGATGCGGATTGGATCCGTGATCTGAGGTTTATCCTCATTGCTGCACAGAAGAATTATGTCCTTAATGCACCGCTAGGTGACAGACCTATTGCAGGATCAAATACAGACGTTATGAACGTTTGGCTAGCTCAATATGATGACTACTAGATAGTTTAGTGCACCATACTTAACAGCTTAGAATCGGGACTTCAAAGACGTTTTGAACGTCATGGACCATATGAGATGTTCCAGGAGTTGAAGTTAATATTTCAAGCAAATACCCGAGTTGAGAGATATGAAGTCTCCAACAAGTTCTATAGCTAAAAGATGGAGGAGAATCGCTCAACTAGTGAGCATGTGCTCAGATTGTCTGGGTACTACAATCGCTTGAATCAAGTGGGAGTTAATCTTCCAGATAAGATAGTGATTGATAGAATTGTCTAGTCACCACCACCAAGTTAGTAGAACTTCGTGATGAACTATAATATGCAAGGGATGATGAAAACAATTCCTAAGCTCTTTGCAATGCAAAAATCAGCGAAGGTAGAAATCAAAGAAAAACATCAAAGTGTTGATGGTGGACAAGATCACTAGTTTCAAGAAAAAGGGCAAAGGGAAGAAGGGGAACTTCAAGAAGAACAGCAAGCAAGTTGTTGCTCAAGTGAAGAAGCCCAAGTCTGGACCTAAGCCTAAGACTAAGTGATTCTAATGCAAAGGGACTGGTCATTGGAAGTGGAACTACCCCAAGTATTTGGCGGATAAGAAGGATGGCAAAAGTGAACAAAGGTATATTGGATATACATGTTATTGATGTGTACTTTACTAGTGTTTATAGCAACCCCTCGGCATTTTGATATTGGTTCAGTTGCTAAGAGTAGTAACTCGAAGCGGGAGTTGTAGAATAAATAGAAAATAGTAAAAAGGCGAGGTGACGATGTGTGTTGGAAGTAGTTCCAAGATTGATATGATCATCATCGCACACTCCCTATACTTTCGGGATTAGTGTTGAAACTAAATAAGTGTTATTTGGTGTTTGCGTTGAGCATGAATATGATTTGATCATGTTTATTGCAATACGGTTATTCATTTAAGTAAGAGAATAAATTGTTGTTCTGTTTATATGAATAAAACCTTATATGGTTACACACCCAATGAAAATGGTTCGTTGGATCTCGATCGTAGTGATACACATATTCATAATATTGAAACCAAAAGATGCAAAGTTAATAATGATAGTGCAACTTATTTGTGGCACTGCCGTTTGGGTCATATCGGTGTAAAGCGCATGAAGAAACTCCATAAAGATGGATTTTCGGAATCACTTGGTTATGAATCATTTGATGCTTGCGAACCGTGCCTTTTGGGCAAGATGACTAAAACTCCGTTCTCCGGAACAATGGAACAAGCTAGTGACTTATTGGAAATAAAACATACCGATGTATGCGGTCCAATGAGTGTTGATGCTCATGGCGGGTATCGTTATTTTCTGACCTTCACAAGATGATTTGAGCAGATATGAGTATATCTACTTAATGAAGCACAAGTCTGAAACATTTGAAAGGTTCAAATAATTTCAGAGTGAAGTGGAGAATCATCATAACAAGAAAATAAAGTTTCTGCAATTTGATCGCGGAGACAAATATTTGAGTTGCGAGTTTGGTCTTCAATTAAAATAATGTGGAATAGTTTCACAAACTCATGCCACCTGGAACACCACAGCGTAACGGTGTGTCCGAACATCGTAACTGCACTTTATTGGATATGGTGCGATCTATGGTTTCTCTTATCGGTTCACCACTATCGTTTTGGGGTTATGCATTAGAGACAGCTGCATTCACTTTAAATAGGGCACCATCAAAATCCGTTGAGACGACGCCTTATGAACTGTGGTTTGGCGAGAAACCAAAGTTGTCGTTTCTTAAAGTTTGGGGCTGCGATGCTTATGTGAAAAAGTTTTCACCTGATAAACTCGAACCCAAATCGGAGAAGTGCGTCTTCATAGAATACCCAAAGGTAACTATTGGGTACACCTTCTATCACAGATCCGAAAGCAAGATTCGTTGCTAAGATGGATCCTTTCTAGAGAAGGAGTTTCTCTCGAAAGAAGTGAGTGGGAGGGAAGTAGAACTTGATAAGATAATTGTACCTTCTCCCAAATTGGAAAGTAGTTCATCATAGAAATCAGTTCCAGTGATGCCTACACCGATTAGTGAGGAAGTTAATGATGATGATCATGAAGCTTCAGATCAAGTTACTACAGAACCTCGTAGGTCTTCCAGAATAAGATCCGTACCAAAGTGGTACGGTAATCCCGTTCTAGAAGTCATGTTACTAGACCATGATGAACCTACGAACTATGAGGAAGCGATGATGAGCCCAGATTCCGCAAAATGGCTTGAGGCCATGAGATCTGAGATGAGATCCATGTATGAAAAACAAAGTATGGACTTTGATTGACTTGCCCAATGATCGGCGAGACAATGATATTAAATGGATCTTCAAGAGGAAGACGGACGCTGATAGTGTTACTATCTACAATGCTAGAATTGTCGCAAAAGGTTTTTGACAAATTCAAGGTGTTGACTACGATGAGGGTTTTTCACTCGTATCTATGCTTAAAGTCTGTCTGAATCATGTTAGCAATTGCCGCATTTTATGAAATCTGGCAAATGGATAAACAAAATTGCATTCCTTAATGGATTTATTAAAGAAGAGTTGTATATGATGCAACCAGAAGGTTTTGTCGATCCTAAAGGTGTTAACAAAATAAGCAAGCTCCAGCGATCCATCTATGGACTGGTGCAAGCATCTCGGAGTTGGAATATATGCTTTGATGAGTTGATCAAAGCATATGGTTTTATACAGATTTTTGAAGAAGCCTGTATCTACAAGAAAGTGAGTGGGAGCTCTGTAGCATTTCTAATATTATATGTGGATGACATATTGTTAATTGGAAATGATATGGAAATTCTGGATAGCATGAAAGGATACTTGAATAAGAGTTTTTCAAAGCAAGACCTCGGTGAAGCTGCTTACACATTGAGCATCAAGATCTATATAGATAGATCAAGACGCTTGATAAAAATTTTCAATGAGTACATACCTTGATAAATTTTTGAAATAGTTCAAAATGGAACAGTCAAAGAAGGAGTTCTTGCCTGTGTTACAAGGTGTGAAGTTGAGTAAGACTCAAGACCCGACCATTGCAGAAAATAGAAAGAGGATGAAAAGGCATTCCCTATGCCTCAGTCACAGGTTCTATAAAGTATGCTATGCTGTGAACCAGACCTATTGTATACCTTTCTCTGTTTGGCAAAGGAATACAATTTTGATCTAATAAGTAGATCACTGGACATGGGTCAAGAATATCCTTAGTGAGGACTAAGGAGATGTTTCTCGATTATGGAGGTGATAAAAGAGCCCGTCGTAAAAGTTACAACGATGCAAGCTTTTACACCAATCCAGATGACTCTAAGTCTCAATCTGGATACATATTGAAAGTGGGAGCAATTAGCTAGAGTAGCTTCGTGCAGAGCATTGTGGACATAGAATATTTGCGAAATACATACGGCTCTGAATATGACAGACCGTTGACTAAGCTTCTCTCACGAGCAAAACATGATCATACCTTAGTACTCTTTTGGGTGTTAATCACATAGCGATGTGAACTAGATTATTGACTCTAGTAAACCCTTTGGGTGTTGATCACATGATGATGTGAACTATGGGTATTAATCACATGCAGATGTGAATGTTGGTGTTAAATCACATAGCGATGTGAACTAGATTATTGACTCTAGTGAAAGTGGGAGACTGAAGGAAATATGCCCTAGTGGCAATAATAAAGTTATTATTTATTTCCTTATTTCATGATAAATGTTTATTATTCATGCTAGAATTGTATTAACCGGAAACATAATACATGTGTGAATACATAGACAAACATAGTGTCACTAGTATGCCTCTACTTGACTAGCTCATTAATCAAAGATGGTTATGTTTCCTAACCATATACATGTGTTGTCATTTGATTAATGGGATCACATCATTAGGAGAATGATGTGATTGACATGACCCATTCCGTTAGCCTAGCACTTGATCGTTTAGTATGTTGCTATTGCTTTCTTCATGACTTATACATGTTCCTGTAAACTATGAGATTATGCAACTCCCGTTTACCGGAGGAACACTTTGGGTGCTACCAAACGTCACAACGTAACTGGGTGATTATAAAGGAGTACTACAGGTGTCTCCAAAGGTACATGTTGGGTTGGCGTATTTCGAGATTAGGTTTTGTCACTCCGATTGTCGGAGAGGTATCTCTGGGCCCTCTCGGTAATGCACGTCACTATAAGCCTTGCAAGCAATGTAACTAATGAGTTAGTTACGAAATGATGCATTACGTAACGAGTAAAGAGACTTGCCAGCAAAGAGATTGAACTAGGTATTCGATACCGACGATCGAATCTCGGGCAAGTAACATACCGATGACAAAGGGAACAAAGTATGTTGTTATGCGGTTTGACCGATAAAGATCTCCGTAGAATATGTATGAGCCAATATGGGCATCCAGGTTCCACTATTGGTTATTGACCAAGAATAGTTCTAGGTCATGTCTACATTGTTCTCGAACCCGTAGGGTCCGCACGCTTAAGGTTTCGATGACAGTTATATTATGAGTTTATGAGTTTTGATGTACCGAAGGAGTTCGGAGTCCCGATGAGATCAGGGACATGACAAGGAGTCTCGAAATGGTCGAGACGTAAAGATCGATATATTGGACGACTATATTCGGAGTTTGGAAAGGTTCCGAGTGATTCGGGTATTTTTTGGAGTACCGGAGAGTTACGGGAATTCGCCGGGGAGTATATGGGCCTTATTGGGCCATACGGGAATAGAGGAGAGAGGCCGAAAGGAAGGAGGCGCGCAGCCCCCCTCTGGTCCGAATTGGACAAGGGGTGTGGCCCCCTTTTCCTTCCTCCTCTCCCCCTCTTTCCCCCTTCTCCTACTCCAACAAGGGAGGTGGAATCCTACTAGGACTAGGGAGTCCTAGTAGGACTCCACACTTGGCGCGCCCCCTCCGAGGGCCGGCCTCCTCCCCCCTTGCTCCTTTATATACGGGGGCAAGGGGGCACCCCATGACACACAAGTTGATCTACGGATCGTTCCTTAGCCGTGTGCGGTGCCCCCCTCCACCATATTCCACCTTGGTCATATCATCGCGGAGTTTAGGCGAAGCCCTGCGCCGGTAGAGCATCATCATCGTCACCACGCCGTCGTGCTGACGAAACTCATCCCCGAAGCTTTGCTGGATCGGAGCCCGGGGATCGTCATCGAGCTGAACGTGTGCTGAACTCGGAGGTGTCGTACCTTCGGTACTTGGATCGGTCGGATCGTGAAGACGTACGACTACATCAACCGCGTTGTCATAACGCTTCCGCTTACGGTCTACGAGGGTACATGGACAACACTCTCCCCTCTCATTGCTATGCCATCACCATGATCTTGCGTGTGCGTAGGAATTTTTTTGAAATTACTACGTTCCCCAATAGTTGAGCACAGCAAGAGCCAGCAGCAATGTATTCAGCTTCCGCAGTGGACAGTGATACGCAGTTCTGTTTCTTTGAGGACAAACAGACCAAAGATCGTCCGAGGAAATGACAAGTGCCAGAAGTTGACTTGCGGTCCACACGATCACCAGCATAGTCAGAGTCAGAATATCCAATGAGATCAAAAGCAGAGCCCTTGGGGTACCATAATCCTAGTGTTGGTGTGTGAGCTAGATATCGAAGAATATGCTTCACAGCCTTATGGTGTGATTCCTTCGGTGTAGCTTGAAATCGGGCACACATGCAAACACTAAGCATTATATCTGGCCTAGATGCACATAAGTACAATAAAGAACCAATCATGGAGCGGTATACCTTGTGATCGAAGTCAATACCAGTTTCATCAGTGCATAGATGGCCATTTGTGGGCATAGGAATTTTGACGTCTTTGCAATCTTGCATGCCGAATTTCCTCAGTACATCTTTGAGGTATTTCTCCTGAGATATGAATATGCCATTGCGCTGTTGACGAATTTGAAGACCTAAGAAGAATTTCAACTCTCCCATCATAGACATTTGATATTCTTCACTCATCATATAGGCAAATTCATCACTATAACGTTGGTCAATACAGCCAAAGATAATATCATCAACATATATTTGGCACACAAACAGTTCACCATCATAAGATTTAGTAAAGAGAGTAGGGTCGAGTGAACCGGGTGTGAAGCCATTCTTCACGAAGAATTCCTTCAATGTATCATACCACGCCCGAGGGGCTTGGTTGAGGCCATAGAGGGCCTTATTAAGTCTGAAGACTTTGTCAGGATTCTTTGGATCTTCAAAACCTGGGGGTTGAGCAACATATATTTCTTCCTCAAGCTTACCATTGAGGAATGCACTTTTCACATCCATTTGATATAAGATGATATCATGATGGTTAGCATAAGCAAGTAATATGCGAATAGCCTCAAGTCTAGCAACAGGTGCAAAAGTTTCATCGAAATCAATTCCTTCAACCTGTGTGTAGCCTTGAGCTACCAGTCGTGCCTTATTCCTCACCACAAGGCCATTTTCATCTTGCTTGTTGCGGTAGATCCGATTTGTGCCAATGATATTATGCTTGCAAGGATCTGGACGTTTGACCAGTTCCCAGACATTGTTGAGCTCGAACTGATGTAATTCTTCTTGCATAGCCTGAATCCACTCCGGCTCCAAAAATGCTTCATCTACCTTAGTGGGCTCTGTGATAGAGACAAAAGCATAGTGCCCACAAAAGTTAGATAAATGTGAAGCTTTTGAGCGTGTGAGAGGACCTGGTGCTCTAATGTCATCGATGATCTTCTCCACTTGCACTTCTTTTGCAACGCGAGGATGAGCTGGTTGTCGCTGAGGAGTTTGGTCAGCATTTTCTTCAGCACCATTTTCCTCAGCATTTTCTTCAGGTGTATCAGCTCGATGTTCTTCATGAACTGGAATGAATTCTTCAGCAAATTCTTCAGTAGGAATGACATCCTCAGTTGCCTTGAACTTGATAGAATCCTCAGGTGCTGGTTCATCTAACACAGAAGGTAGGTGCTCTCTTTGCGAGCCATTAGTTTCATCAAACCGCACATCTACAGTGTCAACAATCTTGTGAAGAACAATGTTGAAGACTCTGTAGGTGTGCGAGTCCTTTCCGTAACCAAGCATAAAACCTTCATGTGCTTTCGGTGCAAATTTAGAATTGTGGTGAGGATCTCTAATCCAACATTTAGCATCGAAGACTTTGAAATAACTCACATTGGGTTTCTTGTCAGTGAGGAGTTCATAGGCCGTCTTCTTGAAGAATTTGTGAAGATATACTTTGTTGATGATGTGGCACGCAGTATCAATTGCATCAATCCAAAAATGATGAGGCGTTTTGTATTCATCAAGCATAGTGCGAGCCATATCAACAAGAGTTCTGTTCTTGCGCTCCACGACGCCATTTTGCTGAGGAGTATAGGGAGCAGATAACTCATGAGTAATACCAAGTTCATCAAGATAGTCATCAAGACCGGAATTCTTGAACTCAGTTCCATTGTCACTTCTGATGTGCTTGATCTTCACACCAAAGTTGGTTGAAGCCCTCGAGGAAAAACGTTTGAAGACTTCCTGCACTTCATGTTTGTAAGTAACAATGTGTACCCATGTATATCGAGAGTAATCATCAACAATGACAAAACCATATAGAGATTCATCATTAGTGACTACTGAGTAATGATTAGGTCCGAAGAGGTCCATGTGAAGCAATTCGAATGGACGAGTAGTGTTCATGATAGTCTTCGCTGGATGCTTGGCCTTGGTCATTTTTCCAGCTTCACAGGCTCCGCATAAGTGATCCTTGAGGAATTTGACATTCTCAATGCCAATGACATGCTTCTTCTTCGCAAGCGTGTGCAAATTCCTCATGCCTGCGTGACCAAGTCGTCGACGCCATAGCCAGCCTTCTGAAGCTTTTGCAAGTAGACACACGGCTGGTTGTGGTCCTGTAGAGAAATCAACAATATACAAATCTCCTCTCCTAAAGCCTTCGAAGACTTTGGAATTGTCAGCTTCCATAATCACAACACAGCGATACTTGCCAAAGAAAACAACCATATCAAGATCACAAAGCATTGAGACTGACATGAGGTTGTATCCTAAGGACTCAACAAGCATGACTTTGTCCATGTGTTTATCCTTAGAGATCGCAACCTTACCAAGACCCAATACCTGACTTTTGCCTTTGTCAACAAAGATGATGTGCTTCAGATGTGACGGTGATAAGGGAGCATCCATCAAAAGATTCTTGTCACCAGTCATGTGATTTGTACATCCACTATCGAGGACCCATTCATTTCTTTTGGGTTGATCATCCTGCAGATGAATTAGTGTAACTTACAATCTCATATGCTTCATCAATGAAGAATATGATATCAAGTTCATCAGATGAATTTCATCAAGCAGTAAACAGATATAGCAGTAGGAGGACGTGTGAAAGTTTATTTCATCATGATTCGCCTGCGTCCTTTCAGGCAATTTTGTCAGGTCCCCAGCAAATTCTTCAGACGTTAAGGCACATCTGGAGACCTGACCCTGCAGAAGAGATTAGTTCTTTTGCTTCACCACCCACATCTGAAGGGGTGGCAAAGAGTTCATCACTCTGCGAGCACCATACGAGAATGGTGGCATAGAAGCCAAACCATTTCGTTTCTCATAAGAGGGGTTAGGGTAAGCATATGAATAAGCAGAGAAATTCTTCGAGGACTTATGAACATAATGGTTTGAAGAATAATGCACATATTCATAGCCCTTAGCTCTACCCTGCGAAACAGAGTTGTTAGCATGATGATAATCATATGAGGACTTTGATCCATTTGAGGAATTTGATCCATATGAAGAATTTGATCTGGGGTTCCTGTTCTTCACTGGTGGTGTCATGAGGACATTCACCTGAAGACTTTCAAGGCACTTCTTGGGAACCCAGATTCTCTTCATAGGAGAACCGTTCCTGCAGTTAGTGCCAACATATCTAGCAAATACTTCACCATTCTGATTTTTGAACAGTTTATAGTTGGAGTCAAATGACTCATCAGAAGGATGAGGAGATTCACATGTAAAGCCAGATAAGTTAGATGGATCAACTCGAGGTCCGTTTGCAGCAACCCATGAGGTTTTGGGGTACTGCTCAGGCTTCCAATATGTTCCATCAGCATTAAGTTTCCTCTCAAAGGCGATACCCTCTTTCCTAGGGTTTCTGTTGAGGATCTGCTTTTTGAGCACATCACAAAGAATCTGATGCCCTTTGAGGCTTTTGTACATGCCCGTCGTGTACAATTCCTTCAGCCCTGCATCATTAGTGATACTAGCAATGTCCTTAGATGAGGAATTAGTGATAGCAGAGGCAGGTGAAGAATTTGTAACAGTTGAAGCATTTGAACATTCAGGTGAAGAATTAGCAGATTCACGTTCAATGCACTTTAAGCATGGAGGAACAAATTCTTCCTGAGAAGCGCTGATTTGTTGAGCTAGTAATGAATCGTGCTCCTTCAGAAGATCTTCATAACTCACTCTTAGCTTCTCAAGATCTTGCTTTCTTTGAAGAAATTCATAAGAAAGTTTCTCATGATCAGATAAGAGAGTGTTATGATGACTTTGAAGGTTATCAAACCTAGACTGAAGTCTCTGAAGATTTTCAGTCAGGGCTTTAGTGCGATCCATTTCTTCACCCAACATATCATCACTTTTGTCTAGCATGTTTGGAACCTTTTCAAAAGCCCTTTGTTGTTTTACAGCAATCTTAGCAAGTTTAGAGTAGCTGGGCTTGAGATCCTCATCAGATTCATTTTCACTAGATTCAGAGGAGGTGTATTTGAGTACCTTTGCACCTTTTGCCATGAAGCAATAGGTGGGAGCGTAGTCATCATTATCTTCATCAGGCTTGTCAGTGGGGTTAGTTTCTTCAGTGTTGAAGATGGACTTGCTAACAAAAGCAGTAGCGAAGGCCAGACTCGCCACACCAGATTCGGATTCTTCAGACGCCTCCTCTTCCTCATATTCCTCAGATTCAGCTTCAGAGTCCATTTCCTTGCCAATGAATGCCCGAGCCTTCTTGGAGCTGCTCTTCTTGTGAGACGAAGACTTCGAGGATTTTGATGATTTCTTCTTCTTCTTCTCATCATCAGAACTGTAATCCTTGTATTTCTTCTTCTTCAATTCCTTTTCCCACTGAGGACAATCTTGAATATAATGACCAGGTTTCTTGCATTTGTGGCACAGCCTTCTCTTATAGTCACTTGATGAGGAATCACTGCTTCTTGAGGATTTTCCAAAGCGACCACGTCTTGAGAACTTCTAGAATTTCTTCACGAGCAGTGCTAGCTCCTGGCTCAATTCTTCAGGATCACCAAGGCTACTACCAGAATCCTCACATTCAGACTCAGACACAACCTTGGCCTTCAGGGCACGTGGTTTGCCATAGCTCGAACCATAGAGATCTCTCTTTTCAGCAAGCTGGAACTCGTGAGTATTTAGCCTTTCGAGGATATTGGCAGGATCAAGAGACTTGTAGTCAGCCCGTTCTTGTATCATCAGACCCAGAGTATCAAATCAGGAATCAAGTGATCTCAACAGTTTCTTCACCACCTCATGGTCAGTGATGTCAGTGGCACCGAGGGCTTGAAGCTCATTTGAGATGTCAGTGAGGCGATCAAAGGTTTGTTGGACATTTTCATTGTCGAGTCTTTTGAAGCGGTTGAAGAGATTCTGAAGAACATCAAATCGAGAGTCACGCTGAGTTGAGACTCCTTCATTCACTTTGGACAGCCTATCCCAGATAAGCTTAGCAGTTTCCAAAGCACTCACTCTTCCATACTGTCCTTTACTCAGATGGCCACATGTGATATTCTTTGCTTGAGAATCGAGTTGCTTGAATCTCTTCACATCGGTAGCGTTCAGTGAGGGTGAGACAGAGGGAACACCATTTTCCACAACATACCAGAGATCGTTGTCAATTGCCTCGAGATGCATTCGCATCTTGTTTTTCCAGTAGGGGTAGTCCGTCCCATCAAAGGTAGGACACCCAGCCGAGACCTTGATCATACCTGTGGTCGACATAACTAAAACTCTATGCGGTTAAACCAAAATCACACAGAACAAGGGAGTACCTTGCTCTGATACCAATTGAAAGTGTGTTATGTCGACTAGAGGGGGTGAATAGGCGATTTTTATGAATTCTTCACTGAGGAATTTGCCGGTGAGGAAATTCCTTAGCGAAGAACTATTAGCAGCGGAATAAGTACTCAGAAGTAAGCATAACACAATACAAGCATGGTCATCATGATGAAATGAAGACTAGCACAGAGTACAGAAAGCGTAACCACAGGATAATACAAGATGAAGACAAACAGACTGAAGAAATTGAACTGAGGAAATTGAGAAAGTCTTCAAACACAGATATGAACAATCACTCAACACAGTAATGAGGAAATGAAAGGGTTGAGGAAATAGAACCAGTTAGGTTGGTGAAGACAATGATTTGGTAGACCAGTTCCAACTGCTATCTCAGTTGTACGTCTGGTTGGAGCGGCTGAGTATTTAAACTCGAGGACACACAGTCCCGGACACCCAGTCGCTGAGCACGCAGCTCAGGACACCCAGTCCTCACCGTATTCTCCTTGAATTAAGGTCACACAGACCTCATCCAATCACTCGTGGTAAGTCTTCAGGCGACTTCCAAACCTTCACAGACTTGGTCACTCGGCGATCCACAATTCCTCTTGGATGCTCTAGACCTTGACGCCTAACCGTCTGGAAGAAGCACAGTCTTCAAAGGTAACAAGCGTCGGATCCACGCAGGATCAATTTCTTCAGTGATGCTCAATCAATTTGGGTTTGTAGGGGTTTGGTTTTGGGTTTTCCTCACTCGATGATTTTCGCTCAAAGTCCTCGGAGGATGGGTTGCTCTCAAATAACAAGTCTCAAGTTCTCTCGGAGCAGCCAACCAACTAGTGGTTGTAGGGGGCGGCTATTTATAGCCTAGGGAGCAGCCCGACATGATAAGATATAAATGCCCCTCAATGATATGACCGTTAGGTGGATAAGATATTTTGGGACAGCTGGCGCGCAGCACAGCAACGGTCGGAAATTTGACTCTCAAATTCCTCACGGCTATCATGTTCCTCACTGTGTAGGTAATTCGCACTGACGAATTCCTAACTCCTCAGTCAGAATGAATTCATCAGCGACGAGAAGAACTTCGTCTCTGTCACTGAAGAAAGTGACTGAACTGTATGAGATTTCCAAAGGCTTCACTCAAAGGGTTTGGTAGGTTTAGGATTTTTAGTTGAGCATCACATGGAAATTTTTCCTTAGTATTTCCTCGACCCCCTTTAACATTACGGTGTTTCCTATGACTCAAGAAAGAGAAAAACAAAACTATGAAAACGGAAGTCTTCAAGCTTCATATTCCTCGCATGAATATCAAGTCTTCACGGTAACACCAATTTCTTCACTTTCAAAGTCTTCATGAAAGTCTTCAGAAATACCAAAATCTTCAGTCAAAGATATTCATTTTTAGGGGTCGACTTTCCCTGTAAATATCAAACTCCTCATAGACTTATAGACATGTGTATACTCACAAACACATTAGTCCCTTAACCTATAAGTCTTCAATACACCAAAATCACTAAGGGGCACTAGATGCACTTACAGAATGGTGACGGCTACGGAGATGGATGGCGGTTTAGGGTTTCTGGGTGTTCTTTTTACAATGGGGTGTCCTCATTGTGTTTTTTTATGAATGAGGGCTCGAACATTTTATGAAGTTGACTTGTGTTGATGTCACGGTGTGATGTCGCTTGAAGCTACGTCGGTTTTTCCCCAAAGAGGAAGGGATGATGCAGCACAGCGGTGGTAGGTATTTCCCTCAGATATGAAACCAAGGTTATCGAACTAGGAGGAGAACCAAGCAACACAATTTAAACATCCCCTGCACACAAAGAACAACACCTCGCAACCCGACGTGTTAAAGGGGTTGTCAATCCCTTCCGGGGTACGGCGCCTCAAGATAGGCAAAGGAGGAGAGGTAAATTTATGGATAGGATAAATAGATCGCAGATCAAATAAATTGCAACAAGGTATTTTTGTATTTTTTTAGTTTAATAGATCTGAAAATAAACGCAAGGAAAAAGTAGATCGCAAGGCAAATATATGAGGAAGAAGACCCGGGGGCTGTAGGTTTCACTAGTGGCTTCTCTCGAGAAAATAGCGAATGGTGGGTGAACAAATTACTGTTGGGCAATTGATAGAACTTCAAATAATCATGACGATATCCAGGCACTGATCATTACATTGGCATCACGTCCAAGATTAGTAGATAGACTCCTGCCTGCATCTACTACTATTACTCCACACATCGACCGCTATCCATCATGCATCTAGTGTATGAAGTTCATGGAAAATGGAGTAATGCAATAAGAACGTTGACATGATGTAGACAGGATCCGTTTATCTATTGCGGCAGATATGGATCCCGTCTTTTTATCCATAGTAGCTAGGATATATATGTGTCAGTTCCCTTTCTGTCACTGGGATCAAGCACCGTAAGATCAAACCCACTACCGAGCACCTCTTTCCATTGCAAGATAAATAGATCAAGTTTGCCAAACAAAACCCAAATATCGGAGAAGAAATACGAGGTTATAAGATATCACGCATATAAGAGATCAAAGAACTCAAATAACTTTCATGGATATAAAAAGATATAATTGATCATAAACTCGAAGTTCATCAGATCCCAACAAACACACTGCAAAAAGGACTTACATCATATGGATCTCCAAGAGATCATTGTATTGATAATCAAGAGAGAGAGAGAGAGAGAGAGAGTAAGCCATCTAGATACTAACTACGGACCCCAAGGTCTACAAAGAACTACTCACGCATCATCGGAGAGGCACCAATGGAAGTGGTGAACCACTCTGTGATGGTGTCTAGATTGGATCTCGGTGTTCTGGACTCTGCGACAGCTGGATGAAAATTTCGTTGACTCCCCTAGGGTTTCTGGAATATTGGGGTATTTATAGAGCAAAGAGTCGGTCTAGGGGGCACTCGAGGTGGGCACAACCCACCTGGGCGCGCCTGGGCCTCCTGGCGCTCCCAGGTGGGTTGTCCCCTCCTCGGGACTCCCCCAGGTGCAACCAGGGCCCATTGTGTTCCTTCTAGTCCATAAAAAATCATCGTAAATTGGCGAGGTATTTGGACCCCTTCTGATATTGATTTCCTGTGATGTAAAAAAGATGCAGAAAACAGCAACTGGCACTTGGCACTTTGTTAATAGGTTAGTACCAAAAAATGATACAAAATGACTATATAATGATTATAAAACATCCAAGATTGATAATAAAAGAACATGGAATAATAAAAAATTATAGATACAGTGGAGACGTATCAGCATCCCCAAGCTTAACTCCTGCTCGTCCTCGAGTAGGTAAGTGATAAGACAGAATTTTTGATGTGGAGTGCTGTTTATCATGTCATATCATATTCTTTTCTTCATAGCATGGACGTTTGGACTTTTATGTGATTCAAAGCAATAGTCTAGTTTTGACATAATAATTTAGATACTCAAGCATATCAACAAGCAACCATGTCTTTCAAAATATCAATGCTAAAACAAGTTATCCCTAGCCCATCAAGCTCAAATATTGATCCATTCATGAAACACACTCGAATATTAGCTACACCCAATACTTAAGTACGATCATATTGTCCCCTAGTTGGTGCTTTTATAAGAGAGGATGGAGACTCAATTTCAAAAGTAAAAAATTGCGTAAGTAAAAGAAAGGCTCCTCGCAGAGGGAAGTAGGGATTTGTAGAGGTACCAGAGCTCAAAGTGAAAAAAATAGAGATTAAAACATTTTGGGAGGTGTATCCATCCCACCAACGAAAATGACTTAGTGCATCCCAACACTTTCCATGCTAGATATATCATAGGCGGTTCCCAAACAAAAAATAAAGTTTATTCCTTTTTCCACCATAACTTTCACTTTCCATGGCTAACCGTATCCACGGGTACCCTCCATACCAACACTTTCCAAGGAATTTATTATTTGACAACATAAAGTAAATTCATTTTTTTATTTCGGGACTGGGCATCCCTAATACCTTTGCCTTACTCTTGTGCAATGACAAGTGAATAAACACTCGTCGTGAGAATAACACATCTAGCATGGAAAATATTAGCTACCCATCACCGTTCCGCGAGCGAAACAAACACACAAAAGAGGAGTTCATTTTGAAAATTAGAGATGGCACATGCATATTTTCTTAGAGCGGCAAACGAATACCGCATATAGGTAGATATAGTGGACTCATGTGGCAAAAGTGGTTTAAAGGATTTTGGATGCACAAGTAGAGGTCATACATTGTGCAAAATGAAGGCTAGCAAAAAGATTGAGAAGCGACCAACCAAGAAATGAATAATCTCATAAGCAAGCATTAAGCATAATTAAGACCGAATGATGCACCACAATTAGGATATAATTTTCATTGCATGATTATTGACTTACGTGCATGCATAGGGTCACAAGCCTTAACACCAATATTCCTATTAGCCCACAATTACTCACCAACATGACTCACATATCTCATCATTATATCTCAAAACTATTACTAAGAATCAAGTTTATTTTGTCCAATGATCTTCATGACATATATTTTCTTCTTTCTTTATCCTTCTTGGATATCTATGACTTTGGGACTAATTTTCAAGTGTTGCTTTTCATAAGCTCAAACAAATATAAGTGAAGATCATGAGCATAACATATTTTCTTTCTCTCAAAATAATTTAAGTGAAGCAAGAGAGAATTTCTTCAAAATTTTACTAACTCTCAAATAAATCTAAGTGAAACAAGGGAGCATTTCCTCAGAAATACTAAGCACACCATGCTCAAAAAGATATAAGTGAAGCACTAGGGCAAGTCCATTGCTCATAAAAATTTAAGTGAAGCATAGAGAGCAATTCTAACAAGTCGTGACATAATTTTGGATCTCTCAAATAGGTGTGTCCAACAAGGTTTGATGACTTAAAACACAATATAAAACAAGTAAATACACATATCATACAGGACGCTCCAAGCAAAACGCATATCATGTGATGAATAAAAATATAGTCTCGAGTAAAATACCCATGGTCGTTAGAAGAAAGAGGGGATGCCACTCGGGGGCATCCCCAACCTTAGTTGGTTGCTCATTCTTGGATAATAGCTTGGGATTCCGGGACATCCCCAAGCTTAGGCTCTTCTATCCTTCTTTCATCCATCGTAAGATAACCCAAAACTTGAAAACTTAAATCACACAAAACTCAACAAAACCCTTGTGAGATTCGTTAGTAAAAGAAAGCAAATCACTACTATAAGTGCTGTGTCAAACCAATTCTTATTTTGTTTTTGTATTATATCTACTGTATTCCAACTTTTCTATGGCAAAAACTCATCTAAGAAAACCATAGAGCCATCAAAATAACACACAACACAAAGAAAACAGAATCTGTCAACACAGAACAGTCTGTAGTAATCTGGAACTTTCGAATACTTTTGTAACTCCAAAGATTCTACCAAATTAGGAAGACCATCATAATTTGTATATTAATATTTTGCAAAAAGAATCAGAGAAAAAGCTCTTTTATGTGATTTATGATAATTATTTTCGTGAGCACAAAGTTTCTGTCTTTTTCAGCAAGATCAAACAACTATCACCTCGGAAGATCCTAAAGGCTTTACTTGGCACCAGTGCTAATTAAAACACAAAAAACACAATAATAACAGTAGAACAATTGTGCTGAAACTCAAGAACATAAATCAAAAAAAATCATTGGGTTGCCTCCCAACAAGCGCTATAGTTTTACGCCCTTAGCTAGGCATAAAGCAAGGATCAAAGTTTTGTTATATTTGGTGCTAGATCCATAAGATGCTTGATACGTATCTGTCGTATCTACTTTTCCAAACACTTTTGCCCTTGTTCTAGACTCTAACTTGTATGATTTGAATAGAACTAACCCAGACTGACGTTGTTTTCAGCAGAACTGCCATGGTGTTGTTTTTTGTGCAGAAAATAAAGATTCTCGGAATGTCCTGAAACTCCACGGAACACCTTAGATAAAATAAAGAAAAATCCTAGCAAAAGATGAAGACAAGGGGGCCCACACCCTGCTCTCGAGGGTGGGGGGCGCCCCCCTGGGCGCGCCCCCCTACCTCGTGGGCCCCCTGGTGGCCCTCCGACGCCAACTCCAACTCCATATATTGGCTTTCGAGGAGAAAAAAATCAGAGAGAAGAAATCATTGCGTTTTACGATACGGAGTCGCCACCAAGCCCTAATCTCTCTCGGGACGGCTGGTCTGGAGTCCGTTCGGGGCTCCGGAGAGGGGGATTCGTCGTCGTCGTCATCATCAACCATCCTCCATCACCAATTTCATGATGCTCACCGCCGTGCGTGAGTAATTCCATCGTAGGCTTGCTGGACGGTGATGGGTTGGATGAGATTTATCATGTAATCAACTTAGTTTTGTTAGGGTTTGATCCCTAGTATCCATTATGTTCTGAGATTGATGTTGCTATGACTTTGCTGTGCTTAATGCTTGTCACTAGGGCCCGAGTGCCATGATTTCAGATCTGAATGTATTATGTTTTCATGAATATATGTGTGTTCTAGATCCTATCTTGCAAGTCTATAGTCACCTACTATATGTTATGATCCGGCAACCCCGAAGTGACAATAATCGGGACCACTCCCGGTGATGACCATAGTTTGAGGAGTTCATGTATTCACTTTGTGCTAATGCTTTGTTCCGGTTCTCTATTAAAAGGAGGCATTAATATCCCTTAGTTTCCAATAGGACCCCGCTGCCACGGGAGGGTAGGACAAAAGATGTCATGCAAGTTCTATTCCATAAGCACGTATGACTATATTCGGAATACATGCCTACATTACATTGATGAACTGGAGCTAGTTCTGTGTCACCCTATGTTATGAATGTTACATGATGAACCACATCCGGCATAATTATCCATCATTGATCCGGTGCCTACGAGTTTTCCATATACTGGTTTACGCTTATTTACTTTTTCGTTGCTACTGTTATAATCACTACAAAATACCAAAAACATTACTTTTACTGTCTTTACTTTTGTTACCGTCACCATAACTATCATATTACTTTGCTACTAAACACTTTGCTGCAGATACTAAGTTTCCAGGTGTGGTTGAATTGACAACTCAGCTGCTAACACTTGAGAATATTCTTTGGCTCCCCTTGTGTCGAATCAATAAATTTGGGTTGAATACTCTACCCTCGAAAACTGTTGCGATCCCCTATACTTGCGGGTTATCAAGACTATTTTTTGGCGCCGTTGCCGGGGAGCATAGCTCTATTCTTTGAGTCACTTGGGATTTATATCTGCTAGACATTGAAGAATTTGACAGATGATCGAACTACTATTTTGCCCTCAACTACGAGGGGGGGTAAGGGACTGCCATCTAGCCTTGCACTACATTCTCCTTCTGTTATGAGTAAGTTTGCGACACCTAAGCCTACTACTGCTATTGATTCTGATATGTTGCATGTTATTGATGATGCCACTTCTGCTATGCATGATACTTATGATGAAACTACTTCTATGCTTGATACTACTGTGCCACTTGGTGAATATCTTGATGAGCAAATTGCTAGGTCTAGAGAAAGAGATATTATTGAACCTGAACACGATGATGTTAGTGATGATGAACCTATGCCTGCTATTCCTGAGGGTTATCTTTTTGATGCCGAATCTTCTGCAGCTATTTTTGCTTGCCGGGATAGACATGAACTTAAGAGGTTGCTAATTAAATGGAGTAAAGAATCTTTTAGAGGTAGAATGAAACCCGAGCCTGCTTTTGCTACTTCACCTATTTGTGTTCCTGATCAGGACTATTATGATTTTTCTGTTGATCCCGATATAATTACTTTGGTTGAATCTGATCCTTTTTATGGCTATGAATCTAAAACTGTTGTGGCACATCTTACTAAGTTAAATGATATAGCTTCCCTGTTTACTAATAATGAGAGATCGCGCTACCTTTATTTACTTAAGATATTTCCGTTCTCGTTAAAGGGTGATGCTAAGATATGGTATAATTCTCTTGATCCTGGTTGTGTGCAAAGTCCCCAGGATATGATTTATTACTTCTCTGCTAAATATTTCCCTGCTCATAAGAAACAAGCTGCTTTGAGGGAAATATACAATTTTGTGCAAATAGAAGAAGAGAGTCTCCCACAAGCTTGGGGGAGGCTTCTCAAGTTACTTAATTCTTTGCCTGATCATCCTCTTAAGAAACCTGAAATATTTGATATCTTTTATAATGGACTAACTAATGCTTCTAGAGATTACCTGGATAGTTGTCCTGGTTCTCTTTTCAGGGAAAGAACACCAGATGACGCTGAAATTCTATTGAATAATATGTTGGCTAATGAAAATAATTGGGCACCTCCCGAGCTACCTCCTGAGCCTATTCCTAAACCAACTCCGAAGAAGAGAGGTGTTCTATTTCTTAGTCCTGAAGATATGCAAGAGGCAAAGAAATCTATGAAAGAAAAAGGTATTAAAGCTGAAGATGTTAAGAATTTACCTCCTATTGAAGAAATACATGGTCTTAATTTACCGCCTATTGAAGAAGTATATGATCTCAATTACTTATTTAATGAAGAACCTCCCGATGTCCCGACACAGGTAGTAAAGGTAAATTCTCTCTATAGATATGATAAAGCTGAAGTCCCTCCTACTAAAATTGCTAGTCAGTGCTTGGATGAGTTTGATGACTTTATGTTTAAGCAAGATGACTTTAATGCTTATTTTGGTAGACAATTAAAACAGAATACCTTTATGATTAAACGCTTGGGTGATTATATGGCTGATATTAGAGGTGAACTTAAACTTGTTAGCAAGCATGCTTCTATGGTTACCACTCAAGTAGAACAAGTACTTAAAGCTCAGAAAGAAGTGCTTGATGAAATGAATAGTAAGAAAAATGATTATGCTGTTAGAGTGGCTACTAGAACTGGTAGAATGGCTCAGGAACCTTTGTATCCTGAAGGCCACCCTAAGAGAATCGAGCAAGATTCTCAGAGAAACAATATTGATATACCTAGTTCTTCTAAAAGGAAGAAAAAGAAAAATGATAGGACTTTGCAAACTTCTAGTGAACCTATCGCTGAGTCACCTGAGAATCCGAATGACATCTCTATTTCTGATGCTAAAACACAATCAGGTGATGAACATGAACCTAGTGATAATGTTAATGATAATGTTCATGTTGATGCTCAACCTAGTAATGATAATGATGTAGAAGTTGAACCTGCTGTTGATCTTGATAACCCACAATCAAAGAATCAACGTTATTATAAAAGAGATTTTGTTGCTAGGAAACATGGTAAAGAAATGGAACCATGGGTTCAGAAACCCATGCCTTTTCCTCCGAAACCATCCAAGAAAAAGGATGATGAGGATTTTGAGCGCTTTGCTGAAATGATTAGACCCATCTTTTTGCGTATGCGATTAACTGATGTGCTCAAAACAAATCCTTATGTTAAGTATATGAAGGATATTATTACTAATAAAAGAAAGATACCTGAAGCTGAAATTTCCACCATGCTTGCTAATTATACTTTTAAGGGTGGAATACCAAAGAAACTTGGAGATCCCGGAGTGCCTACTATACCATGCTCCATTAAAAGAAATTATGTTAAAACTGCTTTATGTGATCTTGGAGCCGATGTTAGTGTCATGCCTCTCTCTTTATATCGTAGACTTGACTTGAATAAGTTGACACTTACAGAAATATATTTGCAAATGGCTGATAAATCAATTGCTATACCTGTCGGTATTTGTGAGGATGTGCCTATTGTAGTTGCAAACGTTACTATTTTAACGGACTTTGTTATTCTTGATATTCCCGAGGATGATAGTATGTCTATCATTCTTGGAAGACCTTTCCTTAATACTGTAGGGGCCGTTATTGATTGCACCAAAGGCAATGTCACTTTTCATGTTAATGGCAATGAGCACACGGTACATTTTCCGAGGAAACAACCTCAAGTTTATAGTATCAACTCTATTGGAAAAGTTCCATCGATTATATTTGCAGGTTTCGAATTTCCTCTCCCTACTGTCAAGAAAAAGTATGATATTCTTATTGTTGGGGATTTTCATATCCCCGTTGAGGTAACTTAGTGTCATTCGAAATTTCTCTGGTTCCGTGATTATTCGGAATGAGTTTGTTAACAAGACTTGATCAACCTTGTTAGTGGGTTCATTTTGATGATCACGAGATGGATGAAACTAGAAGCACAACCTTCTGTACCCTCTTTATATTTTCTGTTATTTAGTAGAAATAAAGTAAAATAGTATTTTTTTTGTCTGTTTCCTGACTTACCGTACAATATAAAAATATCCCGAAAATAAAAGTCCTCAGAATACCATGCCAATTTTATATGATTTTTTCGGGAATATTTGAGAATTATTGTGCAAAAATTACCAAGGGGGGAGCTGCCACCTGGCCACGAGGGTGGAGGGCGCGCCCTACCCCCCTGGGCGCGCCCCCCTGCCTCGTGGGCCCACGGTGGCCCTCCTCCACTTATTCCTGCACCCATCTTCTTCCTCTGTCTCACACAAACACAAAAAATCAACTCAAGCACGAGTTCCAGTCCCGTTGCTGTGATTTTCGATCTCCTTGCTCAAAGCATCTCTCGCAAAACTGCTTGGGGAGATTGTTCCTTGGTATGTGACTCCTCCATTGGTCCAATTAGTTTTTGTTCTAGTGCTTTATTCATTGCAAATTTGTGCTGCATAGGTGACCATGTTCTTGAGCTTGCATGTCAAATTTATATGGTTCCAAGTAGTTCCAATGCTTTATACAGGCTCTAGGCACTTGCAGGAGTTGTTGCTATCAACTTTACTGAAGTTGGTTCACTTTTATTTGAAGTTACTAAAAATTTCAGATTGTTTCAGAATTAATGAAGAGATTTTTGAGGGGCTCGTCGAGCCGAAGCGCTAAGGAAAAACAAAAGGAAGAAGAACACAAGCCCAAATTTAATTTGCCTCGCACCGCGGAGGTCCGGCCGTGTGAATGGCCTTCCGATGACTTCTTGAGGAGAGCCGAGATTTATGAAGATTTCTATTTATTAATTGAGAATGCTGGCCTCACCAACTTCCTCCATGACCAACGTCATCAGTATCTCTTACTCACAAATACTTTTGTGCAAAACTTCTACTTTTTCCCTAAGAAATCACCTCCAACAGTAGAGTTTCATTTATATGACGTTGTTAAAGAGATGACATTAGCAGAATTCTACGAGGTTTGCAGAATACCCTTTGAGGGCACCTTAGATGAACCCCACCGTAAAGAAGTAGAAGCTTTTGTTAACACTATCACGGTGGGAGAAACCAGGAAGGTTTCTGATGCAAGGATCACTAGCATACATTATCCTGTTTTACGCTACTTTGCCTTATTTGTTAGTCGTTGCTTGATTGGACGCGGGAACTGTGGGAACCTTAGTATTCCTGATATTATTATTTTGCTCCATGGTTTATACCGCAATAACTCTGTTAGTATGGGTGGAATTGTTGCTAGACGGTTAAGCCTGAACCGTACTAAGGGCCCCATCTTTGGAGGCATTTATGCTTCACGCCTAGCTGAAAATTTTGAAATGCCTATTAGGCATGTGGAGAAAGAAGAAACAGCGCTGCCCCATGCTTATTTAGATTACAAGAGTATGATAGCGCTTGATTTTCTTGTTAAGAGTCGCGATGGGGAGCTCAAATATAAATTATACTTTGATAAACATCACCCTGGGACTATTACCTTGCTTGCTCCTTCTTTATTTAACTTGTTTGCAGAACCTCACATTGTTTCGTGGTTGGCTGTTCAAGCCTATCGGAACCCTGCACTAGCCCCGGAGCCGGAGCCACAAGATGAGCCTCCACGACTATCTGTTTATTCTTGGGATCCAGAGGAGGCTGCCAGCCAGTGGCAGCCGGAGTCTTCTGCGTCATAGTACGACCCCAGCTTCACCTACGGATATCCTCCAGGCCATCCCTGGCAATAGACCAACTTAGGCCAAAAGCCCAAGCTTGGGGGAGTACGTATTTCCCACCGACATTACATTCATGTTCACACACTTATTGCTAGATGTCGGTGCTCATACTTTTTCATTGTATTGTCCATGCTAGTTTAAATTTCCTCTTCTAGCTTTCTTCTTGTGTGTTTGATAAACTTTAAGAAAAAATTAGTCAGTTTACTTTTCAAGTTTGTAGTAGAATTAAAAAGAAAACCCAAAAATATTTCCCATTCTTCTTTTACTTGTTGGGAGCTTTCCCGTGTAAATAGTTTTTATTTCGTTTCCTTTTTTTGGGGGTCGAGAAGACTATATTGAAAATGCTTAGTGGCTCTTATATGCATGATTGATTATTTAAACTCAGAGCCCATATTACTTGTCTTCTCTCTTGAGTTGAATGCTTGCAGATTCTAGCTTAGTCCAATGCACGTGCACTCCTATTATTATCCACATCGTTCGGTCGTGCAAGTGAAAGGCAATAATGATGATATATGATGGACTTATTGAGGGGAGAAAAGATGGTATGAACTCGACCTCTCTTGTTTTTGTAAATATGATGATTCATCGTTCTTGATTTAGCTATTATGAAGTAAACATATTTGCAATGACATTTAGAGATTATAGTTGCTTGTGCCATGCTTGACTAGCTATGAGTTATAATGGTTTACCTTGTGTGCCAACATGCTATTAGAATGATTATGATGTGGTATGATGGGGTGGTATCCTCCTTTAAATGAATTGAGTGACTCTACTTGGCACATGTTCACGCATGTAGTTGAATCCAATCAACATAGCCTTCATGATATTTATGTTCATGGTGGATTATATCCTACTCATGCTTGTACTTGGTGTGAATTAATTTTAATGCATGTTTACGACTGTTGTCGCTCTCTCAGTTGGTCGCTTCCCAGTCTTTTGCTAGCCTTCACCGGTACTAAGAGGGAATACTGCTTGTGCATCCAAACTCCTTAAACCCCAAAGTTATTCCATATGAGTCCACTATACCTACCTATATGCGGTATTTACCTGCCGTTCCAAGTAAATTTGTATGTGCCAAACTCTAAACCTTCAAATAAACATTCTGTTTTGCATACTCGAATAGCTCATATGTCAACTAGAGCTGCCCTTATCTTTCGTGTTAGGCGGGTTATTCTCAAGAGGAGTGGACTCCGCTCCTCATTCACGAGAAAAAGGCTGGTATCCGGGATGCCCAGTCCCATGCTTTGTGCAAACTAAATCAAAATAACTGCAAGCAAAACTCCCCTCGGGACCCGTTGAATGTTGGAGGCACTCGTTGTTTAGAGCAAGCCATGGATTGATGCTTGTGGAGGAAGGGGAGTATAAACTTTACCATTCTGTTTGGGAACCGCCTATAATCTGTTTAGCATGGAAGATATCGTCGTCTTTTAGTTGTTATGTTGACAATGAAAGTATGCCGCTCAAAATATAATTTATCTCTATTTCAATACCGAGCTCTGGCACCTCTACAAATCACTGCTTCCCTCTGCGAAGGGCCTATCTATTTACTTTTATGTTGAGTCATCACCCTTCTTATTAAAAAGCACCCGCTGGAGAGCACACTGTCATTTGCATTCATTATTACTGGTTTATATTGTGTATGACTTGACTGGATCTCTTTTACCATGAATTACAATGTTTAGTCAGTCCTTGATCTTTAAAGGTGCTCTGCATTTATGTTTTGCGGTCTCAGAAAGGGCTAGCGAGATACCATTTTGTTATACCATGTTATGATTATTTTGAGAAAGTGTTGCAGTCCGAGTTTTGCTATTATGGCTCCCTAGCTGATTATGCTATTGATATGAGCAATTGTGAGACCTACGTGTCATTGTGAGTATGGTTAGTTCATAATAGTTGCTGAGACTTGAATGCTCGCTTTTCATGTTTACAACAACAAGAGCAAACAGAGTTTGTAAAAGTTTTTCTTTTTCTCTTTCAGTTTGTCAACTGAATTGCTTGAGGACAAGCAAGGGTTTAAGCTTGGGGGAGTTGATACGTCTCCGTCGTATCTACTTTTCCAAACACTTTTGCCCTTGTTTTGGACTCTAACTTGTATGATTTGAATGGAACTAACCCGGAATGACGCTGTTTTCAGCAGAACTACCATGTTGTTTTTTGTGCAGAAAATAAAGATTCTCGGAATGTCCAGAAACTCCACGGAACCCCTTAGAAAAAATAAAGAAAAATCCTTGCAAAAGATGAAAACCAGGGGGCCCACACCCTGCTCACGAGGGTGGGGGCGCCCCCCTGGGCGCGCCCCCCTACCTCGTGGGCCCCCTGGTGGCCCTCCGACGCCAACTCCAACTCCATATATTGGCTTTCGGGGAGAAAAAAATCAAAGAGAAGAAATCATCGCGTTTTACGATATGGAGCCACCGCCAAGCCCTAATCTCTCTCGAGAGGGCTGATCTGGAGTCTATTCGGGGCTCCAGAGAGGGGGATTCGTCGCCGTTGTCATCATCAACCATCCTCCATCACTAATTTCATGATGCTCACCGCTGTGCGTGAGTAATTCCATCGTAGGCTTGCTGGACGGTGATGGGTTGGATGAGATTTATCATGTAATCGAGTTAGTTTTGTTAGGGTTTGATCCCTAGTATCCATTATGTTCTGAGATTGATGTTGCTATGACTTTGCTATCCTTAATGCTTGTCACTAGGGCCCGAGTGCCATGATTTCAGATCTGAACCTATTATGTTTTCATGAATATATGTGTGTTCTAGATCCTATCTTGCAAGTCTATAGTCACCTACTATGTGTTATGATCCGGCAACCCAGAAGTGACAATAATCGGGACCACTCCCGGTGATGACCATAGTTTGAGGAGTTCATGTATTCACTTTGTGCTAATGCTTTGTTCCGGTTCTCTATTAAAAGGAGGCATTAATATCCCTTAGTTTCCAATAGGACCCCGCTGCCACGGGAGGGTAGGACAAAAGATGTCATGCAAGTTCTATTCCATAAGCACGTATGACTATATTCGGAATACATGCCTACATTACATTGATGAACTGGAGCTAGTTCTGTGTCACCCTATATTATGACTGTTACATGATGAACCACATCCGGCATAATTATCCATCATTGATCCGGTGCCTACGAGTTTTCCATATACTGGATTACGCTTATTTACTTTTTCATTGCTACTATTACAATCACTACAAAATACCAAAAACATTACTTTTACTGTCTTTACTTTTGTTACCGTTACCACCAGTATCATATTACTTTGCTACTAAACACTTTGCTGCAGATACTAAGTTTCCAGGTGTGGTTGAATTGACAACTCAGCTGCTAATACTTGAGAATATTCTTTGGCTCCCCTTGTGTCGAATCAATAAATTTGGGTTGAATACTCTACCCTCGAAAACTGTTGCGATCCCCTATACTTGTGGGTTATCAATGCCCTCATGATTGATTCATATGCTGGCTTAATTCTTGTTCTAGGAAAGTGTTCCATACCCTTTCTCAAAGTAAATTGGAACTTAATATTGCTTTCTTTCATATCAATCACTTCGCCGATAGTGCGTAAAAACGGTCTACCAAGAATAATTGGACAAGACAGATTGCAATAAATATCAAGAACAATAAAATCTATGGGCACATAATTTCTATTTGCAAGAATAAGAACATCATTAATTCTTCCCATAGGCTTTTTAATAGTAGGATCCACTAAGTGCAAATTTAAAGAGCATTCTTCAATATCGGTAAGACCAAGCACATCACATAAAGATTTCAAAATTTTAGAAACACTAGCACCCAAGTCACACAAAGCAAAACACTCATAATTCTTAATCTTGACTTTGACAGTAGGTTCCCACTCATCATGCAATTTTCTAGGAATTGAAACTTCCAATTCCATTTTTCTTCAAAAGCTTTCATCATGGCATCAACGATATGTTTAGTAAAAGCTTTATTTTGTTCATAAGCATGGGGTGAATTTATCATGGATTGCAACAAAGAAATACAATCAATCAAAGAGCAACTGTCATAATTAAAGTTTTTGTAATCCAAAAGAGTGGGTACATCACTAGTTAAAGTTTTGACCTCTTCAAACCCACTTTCATCAATTTTCTCAACAAGATTTTCACCCTCCGAAATATTGGGACGCCTTCTACCTAATGTTGACTCTTCTCCAGTCCCGTTTTCATCAATCTTATTTTTACTAAACAAGGAATCAATAGAAGAAACACCAATCATTTTAAGATCTTCATCACTTTTGCGAAAGAAATCACTAGAAAACGCTTTTTCTAAAAATTCTCTTTTAGCTCTAAGCATAGCGGTTATTTTCTTACTTTCATCCATAGAAACATAAACAGCTTTAATTGATTCATCTACTTTAGGCACAAAAAATTTCATATTGAGATTTTCCACATCATGAGCAATTTTATCAACACTTCTAGACAAATCATCAATCTTATTCAACTTTTCTTCTATGGAAGTGTTGAAAACCTTTTGTGTATTGATAAATTCTTTAATATTATTCTGAAGATAAAAGGTGTTCCTTTTATTATTGTAAGATTGATTTCCATAGGAATTACCATAATTATTAGAGGAATTACTAGGAAAATGCCTAGGATTAAAATTACCTCTATAAGCATTGTTGTTGAAATTATTCCGAGAAATAAAATTCACCTCTATGGCATCACTATTTTACTCAATCAAAGTAGACAAAGGCATATCATTAAAATCAATAGGAGCACTTTTACTAGCAACCAATTTCATAAGAGCATCAACTTTTTCACTCAAAGAAGAAATTTCTTCAACCGAATTAACTTTTTTACTAGTAGGAGCCCTTTCGGTATGCCAGTGTGAATAATTTGCCATGATATTATCAAGCAATTTGGTAGCTTCACCCAAGGTAATTTCCATAAAAGTAGCACCCACGGTGGAATCTAAGAGATTACGATAAACAAAATTCAATCCCGCATAAAAAAATTGTATGATCATCCAAAGATTTAACCCATGAGTTGGGCAATTCCTTAGCATCATTTTCATCCTTTCCCAAGATTGTGCAACATGCTCATGTTCAAGTTGCTTGAAATTCATGATCTGGGTTCTAAGGGAAGTAATTTTTGCGGGAGGAAAATACTTAGTGATAAAAGCATCTTTGCACTTATTCCAAGAATCGATACTATTGCGAGGCAAAGAAGAGAACCAAATATTTGCGGAATCACGCAAGGAAAACGGAAATAATTGCATCTTAACCACATCATTGTCCATATCGTTTTTCTTTGGCATATCACATAATTCCACGAAGGTATTAAGATGGGACGCGACGTCCTCATTAGGAGTACTAGAAAATTGGTCTTTCGTAACAAGATTCAGCAAAGCAGTATTAATATCACAAGTCTCTGCACTAGTGGCGGGAGGAGCAACCGGAGTGACAATAAAATCATTGTTGTTGGTATTTGAGAAGTCGCATAGTTTGGTGTTCTCTTGAGTCATGATGACCACACAACAAGATTGCACTCAAAAACAGATCCGGCAAGAAAACGGCGAACAGAAAAAGAGAGGCGAATAAAATGACAATTTTTTGTGAAGTGAGGGAGAGGAAAATGAGAGGCAAATAATGTAAATTGCAAGGAGGTGAGATTTCTGATTAAGAACCTGGTTATGTTGAAGATCCTCCCCGGCAACGGCGCCAGAAATGGCACATGGCCTAGAAACTATCTTGACATGATCTTCCCCGGCAACGGCGCCAGAAATTCCTTTTGATGTCGCTTGAAGCTACGTCGGTTTTTCCCCAAAGAGGAAGGGCACACAAAGAACAACACCTCGCAACCTGAGGTGTTAAAGGGGTTGTAAATCCCTTTCGGGCTACGGCGCCTCAAGATAGGCAAAGGACGTGAGGTAAATCTGTAGATAGGATAAATAGATCGCGGATCAAATAAATTACAGCAAGGTATTTTTGTATTTTTTTAGATTAATAGATATGAAAATAAATGCAAGGAAAAAGTAGATCGCAAGGCAAATATATGAGGAAGAAGACCCGAGGGCCGTAGGTTTCACTAGTGGCTTCTCTCGAGAAAAATAGAAAACGGTGGGTGAACAAATTACTGTTGGGGAATTCATAGAACTTCAAATAATCATGACAATATCTAGTCAATGATCATTACATAGGCATCACGTCCAAGATTAGTAGACTGACTCCTACCTGCATCTACTACTATTAATCCACACATCAACCGCTATCCAGCATGCATCTAGTGTATTAAATTCATGGAAAACGGAGTAATGCAATAAGAATGATGACATGTTGTAGACAAGATCCGTTTATCTGTTGCGGCAGATATGGATCCCGTCTTTTTATCCTTAGTAGCAAGATACATATGTTTCGGTTCCCTTTCTGTCACTAGGATCAAGCACCGTAAGATCAAACCCACTACCGGGCACCTCTTCCCATTGCAAGATAAATAGATCAAGTTGGCCAAACAAAACCCAAATATTGGAGAAGAAATACAAGGCTATAAGAGATCACGCATATAAGAGATCAAAGAACTCAAATAACTTTCATGTATATAAAAATATATAACTGATCATAAACTCGAAGTTCATCAGATCTCAACAAACACACCGCAAAAAGGACTTACATCGTATGGATTTCCAAGAGATCATTGTATTGATAATCAAGAGAGAGAGAGAGAGAGAGGAAGCCATCTAGCTACTAACTACGGACCCGAAGGTCTACAAAGAACTACTCACACATCACTGGAGAGGCACCAATGGAAGTGGTGAACCCCTCCATGATGGTGTCTAGATTGGATCTCGGTGTTCTGGACTCTGCGATGGTTGGATGAAAATTTCGTCGACTCCCCTAGGGTTTCTGGAATATTGGGGTATTTATAGAGCAAAGAGTCGGTCCAGGGGGCACCCGAGGTGGGCACAACCCACCTAGGCACACCTGAGCCTCCTGGCGTGCCCAGGTTTGTCCCCTCCTCGGGACTCCCCCAGGTGTAACCAGGGCCCATTGTGTTCCTTCTGGTCCATAAAAAATCATCGGAAATTGGCGTGGTATTTGGACCCCTTCTGATATTGATTTCCTGCGATGTAAAAAACATGCAGAAAACAGCAACTGGCGTTTGGCACTATGTCAATAGGTTAGTACCAAAAATGATATAAAATGACTATATAATGATTATAAAACATCCAAGATTGATAATAAAACAGCATGGAATAATCAAAAATTATAGATACGTTGGAGACGTATCACGGTGCTAGAGCTAGTTGGTACAAGCAGGCGTGCTGGTACCATGGAGAAGTTGGAATACAGTTGATATAACACCAATATGAATTTAGAATGAGTTCCCAACAGTACCTAAGTGGTGATTTGCTTTATTATACTAACGGATCTCATGAGTTTTCTGTTGAGTTTTGTGTTGTGAAGTTTTCAAGTTTTGGGTAAAGATTTGATGGACTATGGAATAAGGAGTGGCAAGAGCCTAAGCTTGGGGATGCCCAAGGCCCCCCAACGTAATATTCAAGGACAACGAAGCATCTAAGCTTGGGGATGCCCCATATGGCATCCCCTCTTTTGTCTTCAATCCATCAGTAAATTTACTTGAGGCTATATTTTTATTCACCACATGATATGTGTTTTGCTTGGAGCATCATTTTATTTTATTAGTATTTACTTGTTGTTATTTCGAGTAATGTTTTGTATCTTTTAGTTCAATAAAAAGGTCAAGTGTAGCCTTTACCATGCTTATTTTGCAAGTCTATATGTTGTTGTTTTGAAAACAGAAAGTTTTCTATCATTGTCTGAATATTTGTGAAAAGTCAGACCATGATAAAATCTTGAAATTTTTATAGAATGAGTAACAACAAATTTTATACAGTGTGGTACCTTTTCAGAATTTTTGGGGTTAGGGAAGTATGATTCCTCTTGCATTCTTTACAGATTGTTTTGTTTAGACTGATTCCTATTTATGCTTGCATTGTTTGCATATGTTTACTTGTTTAATGATTCTGTTTGAGGATAGAAGTATTAAATATGCATAGGCATTTAGTACGCGATGTCAAATTATAATTTTAGTGATTTTCTACAGTAGAGAATTATAAGGTTTTGCATGGATTTATACTAACTTATCTCATGAGTTCTTGTTGAGTTTTGTGTGCATGAAGTTTTCAAGATTCCGGGAAACTATTATATGCGAGGAATTAAGGAGACACAAGAGCTCAAGCTTGGAGATGCCAAAGGCATCCCTAATTAATATTTCAAGAAGTCTCAAGCATCTAAGCTTGGGGATGCCCCGGTTGGCATTCCACCTTTCTTCTTCAACAATGATCGGTCAGTTTTGGTTGCGCCTAAGTTTTTGCTTCTTCACATGATGTGTGCTAACCTTGGAATGTCATTTTATTTTGTTTTTATTGCTGTTTGAATAAAGTACTTAAGATCTGAAATTTTATTTATGAGAGAGAGTCTTCACATAGCTACATAATTATTCAACTATTCAGTGATCTTCACTTATATCTTTTTGGAGTAGTTTGTCCGTTGCAAGAGGGATATAATAAAAACTTTCAAAAAGAGCATTGAATATATGAGAAGTTTGATTCCTTGCATTTGTTTTGAGATATAAAGATGGTAATATTAGAGTCATGCTAGTGAGTAATTGTGGATTGGTAGAAATACTTGTGTTGAAGTTTGTGATTCCTGTAGCATGCACGTATGGTGAACAGTTATGTGATGAAGTCGGAGCAAGATTTATTTTTTGATTGTCTTCCTTATGAGTGGCGGTCGGGGACAAGCGATGGTCTTTTACTACTAATCTATCCCCCTAGGAGCATGCGTGTAGTACTTTGTTTCGATAGCTAATACATTTCTGCAAGAAGTATGTGAGTTCTTTATGATTAATGTTGAGTCCATGGTTTATACGCATTCTCACCCTTCCACCTTTGGTATAGCCTCTCTAGTACTGTGCAACTTTCACCAGTACATTAAACACACCATATACCTTTCCTCAAAACAGCCACCGTACCTACCTATTATGGCATTTCCATCGCCATTCCGAGATATATTGCCATGCAACTGTTGGGGAACGTAGTAATTTCAAAAAAAATTCCTACGCACACGCAAGATCATGGTGATGCATAGCAACGAGAGGGAAGAGTGTCATCCATGTACCCTCGTAGGCCATAAGCCGAAGCGTTATGACAACGCGGTTGATGTAGTCGTACGTCTTCACGATTGACCGATCCTAGTACCGAACGTACGGCACCTCCGCGATCTGCACATGTTCAGCTCGGTGACGTCCCACGAACTCACGATCCAGTAGAGCTTCGAGGGAGAGTTCCATCAGCATGATGGCGTGATGACGGTGTTGATGAAGCTACCGACGCAGGGCTTCGCCTAAGCACCGCTAAGATATGACCGAGGTGGATTATGGTGGAGGGGGGCACCGCACACGGCTAAAGATCAATGATCAACT
>NC_041381.1:680064567-680088690 GCF_002162155.2 Triticum dicoccoides | reverse complement strand
AAGGAGATAGGGGGGAGGTGGGAGGCCAGGACGAGGGCGCGCCAAAGGGGGGGTCCTACTAACACTGGGAGTAAGACTCCTCCTTTCCTAGTAGGAGTAGGAGAAGGGGGAAGGAGGAGAGAGGGGGAAAGGAAAGGGGGGCGCCGCCCCCCTCCTTGTCCAATTCGGACTAGAGGGGGAGGGGGCGCACGACCCTGCCTTGTCCGCCCCTCCTCTTCTCCTCTAAGGCCCAATAGGCCCATTACACTCCCCGGGGGGTTCCGGTAACCCCTCGGTACTCCGGCATATGCCCGAACTTGCCCGAAACACTTCCAAAGTCCAAACATAGTCATCCAATATATCAATCTTTACGTCTCGGACATTTCGAGACTCCTCGTCATGTCCGTGATCATATCCGGGACTCCGAACTATCTTCGGTACATCAAAACACATAAACTCGTAATATCGGTCATCACCCGAATGTTAAGCGTGCGGACCCTACGGGTTCGAGAACTATGTAGACATGCCCGAGACACGTCTCCAGTCAATAACCAATGGTGGAACCTGGATGCTCATATTGTCTCCTACATATTCTACGAAGATCTTTATCGATCAAACCGCATAACAACATATGTTGTTTCCTTTGTAATAGGTATGTTACTTGCCCGAGATTCGATTGTCGGTATCTCAATACCTAGCTCAATCTCGTTACCGGCAAGTCTCTTTACTCGTTCCGTAATGCATCATCCCGCAACTAACTCATTAGTCACATTGCTTGCAAGGCTTATAGTGATGTGCATTACCGAGAGGGCCCAGAGATACCTCTCCGACAATCATAGTGACAAATCCTAATCTCGATCTATTCCAACTCAATAAGTACCATCAAAACACCTGTAGAGCACCTTCATAATCACCCAGTTACGTTGTGGCATTTGGTAGCACACAAAGTGTTCCTCCGGTAAACAGGAGTTGCATAATCTCATAGTCATAGGAACATGTATAAGTCATGAAAAAAGCAATAGCAACATACCAATCGATCAAGTGCTAATCTAACGGAATGGGTAAAGTCAATCACATCATTCTCCTAATGATGTGATTCCGTTAATCAAATGACAACTCATGTCTATGGTTAGGAAACTTAACCATCTTTGACGAGCTAGTCAAGTAGAGGCATACTAGTGAGACTATGTTTGTCTATGTATTCACACATGTTTTATGTTTCCGGTTAATACAATTCTAGCATGAATAATAAACATTTATCATGATATTATGAAATAAATAATAACTTTGTTATTGCCTCTAGGGCATATTTCCTTCAGTCTCCCACTAGCACTAGAGTCAATAATCAAGATTACATAGTAATGATTCTAACACCCATGGAGTCTTGGTGCTGATCATGTTTTGCTCGTCGAAGAGGCTTAGTGAACGGGTCTGCAACATTCAGATCCGTATGTATCTTGCAAATCTCTATGTCTCCCACCTGGACTTGATCCCGGATGGAATTGAAGTGTCTCTTGATGTGCTTGGTTCTGTTGTGAAATCTGGATTCCTTTGCCAAGGCAATCGCACCAGTATTGTCACAAAAGATTTTCATTGGACCCGATGCACTAGGTATGACACCTAGATCGGATATGAACTCCTTCATCCAGACTCCTTCATTCACTGCTTCCGAAGCAGCTATGTACTCCACTTCACACGTAGATCCCGCCATGACGCTTTGTTTAGAACTGCACCAACTAACAGCTCCATTGTTCAATATAAACGCGTATCCGGTTTGCGATTTAGAATCGTCCAGATCAGTGTCAAAGCTTGCATCAACATAACCATTTACGATGAGCTCTTTGTCACCTCCATAAACGAGAAACATATCCTTAGTCATTTTCAGGTATTTCAGGATGTTCTTGACCGCTGTCCAGTGATCCACTCCTGGATTACTTTGGTACCTCCCTGCTAAACTAATAGCAAGACACACATCAGGTCTGGTACACAGAATTTCATACATGATAGAGCCTATGGCTGAAGCATAGGGAACATTTTTCATTTTCTCTCTATCTTCTGTAGTGGTCGGGCATTGAGTCTGACTCAACTTCACACCTTGTAACACAGGCAAGAACCCTTTCTTTGCTTGATTCATTTTGAAATTTTTCAAAACTTCATCAAGGTATGTGCTTTCTGAAAGTCCAATTAAGCGTCTTGATCTATCTCTATAGATCTTGATGCCCAATATCTAAGCAGCTTCACCGAGGTCTTTCATTGAAAAACTCTTATTCAAGTATCCTTTTATGCTATCCAGAAATTCTATATCATTTCCAATCAACAATATGTCATCTACATATAGTATTAGAAATGCTACAAAGCTCCCACTCACTTTCTTGTAAATATAGGCTTCTCCAAAAGTCTGTATAAAACCATATGCTTTGATCACACTATCAAAACGTTTATTCCAACTCTGAGAGGCTTGCACCAGTCCATAAATGGATCACTAGAGCTTGCATACTTTGTTAGCACCTTTCAGGTCGACAAAATCTTCTGGTTGCATCATATACAACTCATCTTCCAGAAATCCATTCAGGAATGCAGTTTTGACATCCATTTGCCAAATTTCATAATCATAAAATGCGGCAATTGCTAACATGATTCGGACATACTTGAGCATCACTACGTGTGAGAAAGTCTCATCGTAGGCAACCCCTTGAACTTGTCGAAAACCTTTCGCAACAAGTCGAGCTTTGTAGACAGTAACATTACCATCCGCGTCGGTCTTCTTCTTGAAGATCCATTTATTCTCGATGGCTTGCTGAGGGAGTCCCGGATTAGGGGGTGTCCGGATAGCCGGACTACCATCATCGGCCGAACTATCATCGGCCGGACTATCATCATCATCGACCGGACTCCAAGACTATGAAGATACAAGATTGAAGACTTCGTCCCGTGTCCGGATGGGACTTTCCTTGGCGTGGAAGGCAAGCTTGGCGATACGGATACGTAGATCTCCTACTATTGTAACCGACTCTATGTAACCCTAGCCCTCTCCGGTGTCTATATAAACCGGATGGCTCTAGTACGTAGGACACAACAACAACAACCATTACAATCATACCATAGGCTAGCTTCTAGGGTTTAGCCTCCTTGATCTCGTGGTAGATCCACTCTTGTAAACATCCACAATATCAATATCAATCAAGCAGGACGTAGGGTTTTACCTCCATCAAGAGGGCCCGAACCTGGGTAAAACATCGTGTCCCTTGTCTCCTGTTACCATCCGCCTAGACGCAGAGTTCGGGACCCCCTACCCGAGATCCGCCGGTTTTGACACCGACATTGGTGCTTTCATTGAGAGTTCCTCTATGCCGTCACCGATAGGAAGGATGCCTCTTCCCGTCTTCAAGGACGGCATCTTCGCCGATGGAGCCTTGGCCGCCGGCCAAACTATCCGGCTAGGAGGTTTTCTTATGACCGCCTGTCCGGCCACCGCTTCAACAATGACCTCTCATGTCATCGAGAGCAATCTTCATGTCAACTCGGAATTCGCCAAGCAGTTAGATCCAGCAGAGCTCTCATCTGTAAACGAACTCTTGGATCGGATCGCCGCCCTGGGAGTCGCTACGGACTACAATCGGATCGGGCTTAAAACCGATCTGAGAGAGATTAACTCTCCCCAGGTTACCCACCACGTCACGGTGGTAGAGGAACATCGCAACGATCCTTCTCCCATATTGAAAACTAGTCGTGTCTGGGCTACCGAACCCTCCATGCCGGATTCCTGCGGAGGAGCGGATTCCGATCAAGCACTGAACATAAAGTCAGGCATCGGACCGGACTCGTTGGACAACGTTCCACTTTCCAAGCTTCCAAATTCGGAAACTTCTCGGCCCTTGAGCCTCGAGATGGGTAGGGTCCCGGACTCAGTTAGGCCCGCCCGTCCAGATATATGCGATCTATCTCTAATCCGGCAAGAGCCAGCCGAAACAGTACATCATTACTGGGCCAGATTCCTCCTGGTCATGGACCGGATAAAGGACTGCCGAGAGGAAAACCCAATCTCGATCTTTTGCAACAATTGCACGGACAAGGGAATCTTGAACGCCGTCAGCCATCGTGAAATCACGCGTTTCGCCGACTTGGCATCCATAGTGCGAAAGTACTGTGCCATAGAAAGTTTCCGGAAAACCGAAGATAGGTTTTGGGATAATCCGGCCCCGAACATAGCCCCAGTCCGCAACAAAAGGGTGCATTACACTCAGGCACCAAGTACACGAACCAAAAAACAGAAGCCCCTTAAAGGGAACGGAACCGTACTGGAGGGATGGCTCAGCAAACCCTGTACAATTCACAGTACCAAGGGCGCCACCCCAACACATAGCCTTCGTGCATGTTGGATATTACGGCAGGTGGCCAAAAGTGGTGAGGAGCTTCTAGCCCCGCGAAACCACACCAACAATACCGGTACGGTATCAACCGTCTTCGAGACTTTCGCATCAAACAATCTGCGGAAACGAACGATCCACAGCCTTGCCGAAGTCTACCAAGTAGCAACAACAAATCCTTGGAGCGACGCGTCCATCACCTTCAACGCTAGCGACGAACCTAAATTCTGAACAGCCCGAGCACCAGCCGCATTGGTCCTCAGTCCAATAGTGGACGGCTTTCGACTTACCAAGGTACTCATGGATGGCGGCAGCGGATTGAACCTCATTTACGAGGAAACTCTTCAAAAAATGGAAATAGACTGGAGCCGCATTGAGCGAAGCAGCACAACCTTCAGAGGAATAATCCCTAGCCGGGAAGCACGCTGCACCGGAAAAATCACACTCGATGTGGTGTTCGGCTCACCGGACAATTACAGGTCCGAAGAAATCACGTTCCAAGTGACCCCGCTCTGCAGCGGATACCACGCTATATTAGGACGAGAGGCATTCACGATTTTCCAAGCCGTACCCCATTACGGGTACATGAAGCTCAAAATGCCTGGGCCCGGCGGGATAATCACTCTCGTTAGTGATCCGGCCATAGCACTCCGCGCCGAAAACAAAACAGCCGCATTAGCCCTGGAGGCACTATCCGAAGCCCTAGCGGCAGAGGAACTCACCGCGCTACGTGCTACGGTGCACAGAGACGACGTGATACTCGATAAGTGATCCAAGTCCACCTCCTTTAAACCAGCGGACGAAATTATAAAATTCCAGGTCCACCCAACGGACCCGACAAAGACGGCCTCCATCGGGGCACAGTTGAACCCTGATGTAGACGCCGCGCAGCGAGAATTCCTTCGGGAAAATTGGGACATTTTCGCTTGGCATCCTTCAGATATGCCAGGAATCCCTCGCAGGCTGGCAGAGCATAGCCTAAACATCCTAAAAGGGTTCAAGCCAGTCAAACTGGCTCTTCGACGATTTTCCGAACCCAAAAGACAGGCAATGGGAGAAGAACTAGCCAAACTATTGGAAGCCGGATTCATCAGAGATATCAAACATCCAGATTGGCTAGCAAACCTGGTAATGGTACCAAAGAAGGACAGATCCTGGCGCCTATGTGTCGATTTCAAAGACCTAAATAAAGCCTGCCCAAAGGATCCCTTCCCCCTCCCCCGCATCGACCAAATCATCGATGCCACTGCAGGGCACGATTCATTGTGCTTCCTGGACGCATACTCCGGCTATCATCAAATCAAGATGGCAGAAGCGGATCAAGCCGCAACGGCATTCATTACTCCATATGGACCATTCTGCTTCAACACGATGCCCTTCGGACTTAAAAACGCAGTCGCAACATATCAGCGCATGATTCAGACATGTCTGGCTACCCAGATCGGCAAAACAGTAGAGGCATACGTAGACGACATAGTCGTCAAAACCAAACACGTCGAAACTCTAGTAGACGACTTGAGGGTCACATTCGACAACCTCCGAGCATATGACATCAAGCTAAATCCGGAAAAATGCGTTTTCGGCGTACCAGCCGGAAAGCTCTTGGGCTTCATTGTATCCGGTAGAGGAATTGAAGCAAATCCGGCCAAGATCCGAGCCCTATCACAGTTGGATATTCCAAAAAACCTCAAACAGATCCAGAAATTGACTGGATGCATGGCGGCTCCAGCCGCTTTATCTCCCGCCTAGGAGAAAAGGCATTGCCCCTCTATCGCCTCCTCAGGCACACCGAACACTACGAGTGGACGGATGCTTCCACTGCCGGACTCGAAGAAATAAAGGCCATATTGGCAACGAATCCGGTCCTGGCTGCGCCCAACCTGGGCGAACCTATGTTGTTATACATCGCGGCAACACATCAAGTAGTAAGCGTGGTGCTCGTCGTAGAACGAGAGACAGAAGGGCATAAATTCCCTCTTCAAAAACCAGTGTACTACGTATCCACTGTTTTAACCCCCTGCAAGTCCCGTTACCCGCACTATCAAAAGATAGCGTATGCGGTGTTCATGGCATCCCGGAAGCTCCGACACTACTTTCAAGAGTGTTCGATAACAGTGGCCTCCGAAGTACCCCTAAATGACATTATAAATAACCGCGACGCAACGGGCAGGATTGCAAAATGGGCCATTGAGCTCTTACCATTCGACATAACTTACAAACCCCGGCGAGCTATAAAGTCGCAAGTTTTGGCTGACTTTGTCGCTGAGTGGACTGAAGCCAAACTCCCTAAAGAGTACGGCGCATACTCCAATTGGATTATGCATTTCGACGGCTCCAAAATGTTGGCCGGATTGGGGGCTGGCATCGTACTAACGTCCCCAACCGGGGACAGAGTCCAATACGTACTACAGATAATGTACACGGACTCCAACAACGCACCCGAATACGAGGCCCTCTTACATGGCCTCCGGATGGCAATCTCCATGGGCATCCAACGCCTAGAGGTGCGCGGGGACTCAAACCTCGCAATATCCCAAGTAAATGGAGACTTTGACGCCAAGGATCCAAAAATGGTATCCTATCGCAACGCCGTCCTTAAAATGTCAGCTCGGTTCGAAGGACTTGAATTCCACCACGTAGCCAGAGATAATAACCAAGCGGCCGACGTATTGGCACGCATCGGCGCAAAACGTGACGCTGTCCCTCCAAATATCTTCCTGGAACGGCTGTTCAAGCCATCCGTACTATGGGAAGAGGAGTCCAGAAATAACAAACCGGAGGCAGCCGCAGAACAATCTGACATAACCGGCGATCCAGCCGATGAAACAACACCCTCAGCTCACGACATAATGGCAGTAATCGCCCCATGGACAGAGCCGTTCCTAGCCTACTTGCTTAGGCAGGAACTCCCCGAAGACCATAATGAGGCCCGCTGCATAGTCCGGCGATCTAAAGCCTACAAGGTCCATGAGGGAGAACTCTATAAGAAAAGCACAACCGGAGTCCTTCAAAGGTGTATCTCCGAAGAGGAAGGGCGAGACCTTCTGGCTGAAATTCACGCTGGACTAGGCGGACACCACGCCGCAGCCCTGGCCCTTGTAGGAAAGGCATTCCGTACAGGATTTTATTGGCCGACGGCCCGGGCAGATGCTCAGGACTTAGTCCCAAGATGCGTCAGTTGTCAGCTCTTTGCTAATCAGAGCCACATGCCACCCACCGCCCTCAAAACTATACCCATTACCTGGCCGTTCGCGGTCTGGGGGCTTGACATGGTTGGACCACTTAAAGGGGGAACCCACAAGCAAAGGTACCTATTGGTCATGGTGGATAAATTCACCAAATGGATAGAGGCCAAGCCAGTTAACGGCAGAGTCCGGACCAGTGATAGACTTTATATCTGGGGTAGTACACCGTTATGGTGTCCCCCACAGCATCATCACCGATAACGGCACGAACTTCATGACCGATGAGGTTAAATCATGGTGCAAAAATAGGGGCATCAAGCTCGATTACGCTTCAGTCTATCATCCTCAAACCAACGGTCAAGTGGAACGAGCAAATGGTCTAATAATGAGCGGCATCAAACCCAGACTAGTGCGGTCCCTTACAAAATCTGACACGCACTGGGTAGAGGAGCTCGACTCCGTACTCTAGGGGCTGCGGACAACGCCTAACCGTACTACCGGATTCACACCATTTTTTATGGTATACGGTGCAGAAGCAGTTTTGCCCTGCGACATAATTCATGACTCACCTCGAGTGCGCATGTACGAAGAAAGAGAAGCCGAGTTGGATCGGTAGGACAGCTTGGACGCATTGGAGGAAGAACGCGACATCGCCAAGGCTCGTTCCGCATTTTATCAGCAGCAGGCTCGAAGATACCAAAGCAGAGAAGTACGGGCCAAGACTTACAACGTTGGCGAACTGGTTCTACGCCTGCCGGACAAGAAAAAGGACAAGCTCAAGCCCAAATGGGAAGGCCCCATCATCATCGATAAAGTCTTGACCGGCGGAGTGTACCGTCTACGAAATACGTCAGATAACCGACTCGAGCCGAACCCATGGAACGCAGCCCGCCTCTGAAGATTCTATGCCTAGCGCCGGACTAAGAGTTCGTCCCTTTCCCCCCGTCCAAATTTTTTTTTACTTCAGCTTTCTTTTGTTTATCTTTTTCTTCTCAACCCTATTCATCAAAGCCTTAAAAGGCCTACTTGCGCATCGTTCGCGCGCAATTGATGTGCTATCCGCACTCATTATACCTGGGGGCTTCTTTACCAGAAGCTTAATTATAAGGGCTTCATGCCCAGCACATGTGTCAAGCCTCCACATGTACCTTTTATTCACCATTATATGCATCGATATGACTTAAGTTTTGGCCAAGCTGGGTTGCCTGGCTCCTGTGCTTACCCCTACGTTCCCGATTGTTCGGCTAGGAGGTAAAGGGAGCACCTCTGCAATTGTTACTGCCGGGTCAGCCGGATGTGTACCTCAGACTGGGTGAAGCCGAAAGCTAGCGTTCTTAAGGGAATATTCGGTCGGTGACTTAAAAGATGGTTTTTTATCCACTTATTTATCTGCCCCCGGATGTTTTTCTGCTTTTTTCGCAGTCCGGACATGCACTTTAGGGCATGCCACCCCCAGAGGAAAGGAACCCTTAACGGAACTATTCTCCCTAGAAGATGTTTCTTACTACCCATGTAATATAACATAACTAGTTGGGCACTTGTCTGATAAAGCACTAATGACCCCTACGCCTGGTCTCCATGCATACCCCGGTTGTTTCATAACTGAGAAGGTATTCGGACACACTCCGGACTCTAGGGTCCCAAGGTCGAAGCGAAAAGGTCGGCAAAGACAAACGATCTACAATCCGGCTAGAAGGCATTTTATATGTCATTTTATAATACGTTGTCAAATCGACTGATTGTATTCTTCCTCAATCCCGTCTAACAGGTTGTCTAATTTACAGTCCTGTTGGGAAAATTTAGCGGCCAACTCTACTTGGTCGTATACTAAACTCACAGGGATCTCCTTCCCATCGGGCCCCACAGGTCCGACTTCGGCCATGTGGTTGGGATCCGCCTTCTTGTACCGCGTCTTTACCATGGCCCAGGCCTCCCTGGCACCTTGGCGGCAGGCCGAAATCTTCCATAAATGGAAGCGCTACCGCACTCCCTGAAGCTTCTCCGCAAGGTCCCCAAGACCCTCGGGTAAGGAGAAGGCTGGCCATAAAGCCTGGATGACGCCGCTCATTGCCTGCCGAACTCATTCGATCAGTTGCAACAATTCGGGAAGTTGATCACCCGTTGATACGGGCATCTCCTCCGCAGGGCGACCTGTGAGCATACCTGCAGACATATTCTGTCAAATCGACTTCCTCGCCGAACTCTTCTTTTCAAAGGAGTTCACTCAAGCACTTACTATAGATGCCGCGACGAAGCCGCTGATTCTCCTTAACGGAGCCCGATAGCTCGGCCCGAACGCCTTTCAGCTCTTCTCCATGCTGGGCATGGGCATCCTGGAGCTTGTTCCTTTCATGCTGCACCTTATGCAGCACCCTCTCGCCGGCCTTCAGTTGGCGTAGAAGTTCTTGCCTGTCCGGATCTTGTCCGGCAGCACCTGCAACGTCATTTTTTAGACTTGCGCAAAGGCCAAACGCTACTTATCTTTCTAAAATAATGCGTTACCAGGAGAGGTCCCTGTGTTTCCTCCTGCGCCAGAGAGTGCGGCCTCAAGTTGGGCCTTGCACTCCTGCAGCTCCTGAGACAGTTGGGTATTCTTCTCGGTAAGATCCTACGTTTCATATGATCCTTAAATCAGTTAATATAACTACTTTAAGTCTCGGGGGCTACTGGCATATACAACTATTAAATTCTCTTACCCGTATGTCTTTTACATACTGCTCTGTGGCTCTGGTAAAACCATCTTGAGCAGCACGAAGGTGCGCGTCCCCCGCGTTAAAGGCATTCAACGCCTCGGGGGAGAAGCACACATCACGAAATATTGTCCGGCGGCGCCTGTGATTCATGGCACTCTCCACCTTAGACTTGGTGGCGGACAGTCTGTCAGCATCCTCCGTCGGAGGAACGTCCGGCTCGCGCCTTGCGCACACCTCCCCCTCCAGACCAGGTGCTGGAGCCTGGCTGGTAGAGGTTGGATTGGCAACCTCCATGCCCGCAGTCCGGCGGGCACTTTTTTCCCTACAAAAGTCATGAGCACTCAAACGCTTCCTAGGAACGTTGCTCTAAATAATGAATTGTGAGCTACACCTTTGCGGCGATGTTTCAGTTCGCGCCGCGCTCCTCTTCCGCCTACTGGTCCGGACTGGCCTTTGTTGGTCAGCCACCGCGGGCTCGGCTTCTCGCCCTAGGGGCGCCTCCTGCACGGCGCCATCATATACGGTGGTCAAAAATAAGCAAGGAAGGAATGACGGTGTCAGGACTTCGATCGCAATCACCTGGGAAGCCGGATATAGTCCGGGATAGTCGGCCATGATGGCGACTAAGGCATTGTCCATGCTGAGCTGGTGGAACACCCCGTCGATTAGCTCCACCTTTATGTCGGGATCCTCTTCGGAGGCCGGATCCCGGGATCTCTCTGGATCCTCGGGTTGCGGAGCTAGACTTAGCATGTCCTCCACGATCCGGCGCAGTTCCTGCGTCGAAGGAAGAACACAATATAAGAAACTTAAGTTTCAAAAAGCATGGGTCGGGCACGCAGAGTGTTCGCTTACCCAAGGCCGGGGATTATTCATGGAGAACCCATTTAACGGGTTCGTCCGAAGGAAATCCTCCTTCTCCCCCTTATAGAGGCCGGACAGGATCGTCACCAGGTCTTCGACCGAATCCGGCCCTTTACGGCCATGACGGGTGGCATCGTCCTCCCCGTTGAAATCCCACATGGGGTGGCCCCTGTATTGTAGTGGCTGCACCCCCCGCATAATGCATGTTGCCATGACTCCAATCATGGTCAACCCGGAATGGGCCAGTAACCTTATTCGGCCCATCAAATAATGGACGCTCTTGTCTTCCTCCAGTTGGGGGCTCCGCGGACGCTAACTAAGGCGTTTCTTCAGAGGAGCATTGCTGAACTCCGGGAGGCCGATCCGAATAGGGTCCAGCAGCGGAGCATCTTCTATATAAAACCATCCTGAATGCCAGTCTTCGGACGCCTTCTTAGGTGTTCCGGATGGATATCCGGTCCCGGCAATATGCCATATTTCGGCACCGCCCACTTGATATATGGACCCCTCGTGAGAGCGGGGTACAAGGCAGAACAACCTCTTCCACAACGCGAAATGGGGCTCGACGCCCAAGAATAGCTCGCAAAGAGCTACGTAACCCGCAATGTGCAGGATTGAGGCGGGCGTGAGGTGATGAAGCTGGAGTCCGTAGAACTCCAGGAGCCCGTGGAGGAATGGATGTACAGGAAATCCGAGCCCCCTTATCAGATAGGGGACGAAGCATACCCGCTCCCCTTTGTTGGGACTTGGGGTAACCTCCGCTTGCTTCCCACCTTTGTAGGTGGCCAGCCCGGCTCGAACCGGAACCATAAAGGCCGGAGGGAGATATCCCCCCGCTTGGAGCTTCACCAGCTCGTTGTTCAGAACAGAGCATCTCCTCCAATCTCCTGGCAAAGGGCTGGGAGCGCGAGAAGAGGAGCCGCGTTGACGGTCCATGATGGAATGGATTCTTGGTCGAAAGCGCTCCGATGAGTATTTGCGGGAGGAAGATGGCGATTTGGATCTGGATTCTTGCCTCCCTTATAGGCAGATTATTCGCACAACTAGGGGGTAAAACATAAAAAACACCCTGGCTTTTCACATTCGCGCGATGCATGGAGGAAGGCCATTATTGGGCGTGGAAGCCAAGACGCGCAACATTGATGAGGAAGCTGGACACTGTTCGGCAGGTATGTAGAACTTGAAGGAGAACCCGCCTTGCAACGCCGAAGACTACACACACGCTGGACTTATCGTCATTGAAGCCTGGTTCGGGGGCTACTGAGGGAGTCCCGGATTAGGGGGTGTCCGGATAGCCGGACTACCATCATCGGCCGAACTATCATCGGCCGGAGTATCATCATCATCGACCGGACTCCAAGACTATGAAGATACAAGATTGAAGACTTCATCCCGTGTCCAGATGGGACTTTCCTTGGCGTGGAAGGCAAGCTTGGCGATACGGATACGTAGATCTCCTACTATTGTAACCGACTCTATGTAACCCTAGCCCTCTCCGGTGTCTATATAAACCGGATGGCTCTAGTCCGTAGGACACAACAACAACAACCATTACAATCATACCATAGGCTAGCTTCTAGGGTTTAGCCTCCTTGATCTCGTGGTAGATCCACTCTTGTAAACATCCACAATATCAATATCAATCAAGCAGGACGTAGGGTTTTACCTCCATCAAGAGGGCCCGAACCTGGGTAATACATCGTGTCCCTTGTCTCCTATTACCATCCACCTAGACACACAGTTCGGGACCCCCTACCCGAGATCCGCCGGTTTTGACACCGACACTTGCCGATCATCCGGCAAGTCAACTAAAGTCCATAATTTGTTCTCATACATGGATCCCATCTCAGATTTCATGGCCTCAAGCCATTTTTCGGAATCTGGGCTCACCATCGCTTCTTCATAGTTCGTAGGTCCGCCAGGGTCAAGCAACATGACTTCCAGAATAGGATTACCGTACCACTCTGGTGAGGATCTTACTCTGTTTGACCTACGAGGTTTGGTAGTAACTTGATCTGAAGTTTCATGATCAATATCATTAGCTTCCTCCCTAATTGGTGTAGGTGTCACAGGAACCAGTTTCTGTGATGAACTACTTTCCAATAAGGGAGCAGGTACAGTTACCTCATCAAGTTCTACTTTCCTCCCACTCACTTCTTTTGAGAGAAACTCCTTCTCTAGAAAGGATCCATTCTTAGCAACAAATGTCTTGCCTTCAGATCTGTGATAGAAGCTGTACCCAACAATTTCCTTTGGGTATCCTATGAAGACACATTTCTCCGACTTGGGTTCGAGCTTATCAGGTTGAAGCTTTTTCACATCAGCATCGCAGCCCCGAAGTTTAAGAAACGACGACTTTGGTTTCTTGCCAAACCAAGTTCATAAGGCATCGTATCAACGGATTTCGATGGTGCCCTATTTAACATGAATGCAGCCGTCTCTAAAGCATAACCCCAAAATGATAGCGGTAAATTAGTAAGAGACATCATAGATTGCACCATATCTAGTAAAGTTCGATTGCGACATTTGGACACACCATTACGATGTGGTGTTCCGGGTGGCGTGAGTTGCGAAATTATTCCGCATTGTTTCAAATGTAGACCAAACTCGTAACTCAAATATTCTCCTCCACGATCATATCGTAGAGTCTTTATTTTCTTGTTACCATGATTTTCCACTTCACTCTGAAATTCTTTGAACTTTTCAAATGTTTCAGACTTATGTTTCATTAAGTAGATATACCCATATCTTCTCAAATCATCTGTGAAGGTGAGAAAATAACGATATCTGCCGCGAGCCTCAATATTCATTGGACCACACACATCAGTATGTATGATTTCCAACAAATCTGTTGCTTGCTCCATTGTTCCGGAGAACGGCGTTTTAGTCATCTTGCCCGTGAGGCATGGTTCGCAAGTACCAAGTGATCCATAATCAAGTGATTCCATAAGTCCATCAGTATGGAGTTTCTTCATGCGCTTTACACCAATATGACCCAAATGGCAGTGCCACAAATAAGTTGCACTATCATTATCAAGTCTGCATCTTTTGGCTTCAACATTATGAATATGTGTATCACTACTATCGAGATTCAAGACAAATAGACCACTCTTTAAGGGTGCATGACCATAAAAGATATTACTCATATAAATAGAACAACCATTTTTGTCAGATTTAAATGAATAACCGTCTCGCATCAAACAAGATCTAGATATAATGTTCATGCTTAATGCTGGCACCAAATAACAATTATTCATGTCTAAAACTAATACCGAAGGTAGATGTAGAGGTAGCGTGCCGACGGCGATCACATCGACTTTGGGACATTTCCCACGCGCATTGTCACCTCGTCCTTAGCCATTCTTCGCTCAATCCGTAGTCCCTGTTTCGAGTTGCAAATATTAGCAACAGAACCAGCATCAAATACCCAGGTGCTACTACGAGCTCTAGTAAGGTACACATCAATAACATGTATATCACATATACCTTTGTCCACCTTGCCATCCTTCTTATCCGCCAAATACTTGGGGCAGTTCCGCTTCTAGTGGCCAGCCCCTTTGTAGTAGAAGCACTCAGTCTCAGGCTTAGGTCCAGACTTGGGTTTCTTCTCCTGAGCAGCAACTTGTTTGTCGTTCTCCTTGAAGTTCCCATTCTTCTTCCCTTTACCCTTTTTCTTGAAACTGGTGGTCTTGTTAACCATCAACACTTGATGCTCCTTCTTGATTTCTACCTCCGCAGCCTTTAGCATCGCGAAGGGCTCGGGAATAGTCTTTTCCATCCCTTGCATATTATAGTTCATCACGAAGCTCTTGTAGCTTGGTGGCAGTGATTGAAGAATTCTGTCGATGACACTATCATCAGGAAGATTAACTCCCAGTTGAATCAAGTGATTATTATACCCATACATTTTGAGTATATGTTCATTGACAGAACTATTCTCCTGCATCTTACAGCTATAGAACTTATTGGAGACTTCATATCTCTCAATCCGGGCATTTGCTTGAAATATTAACTTCAACTCCTGGAACATCTCATATGCTCCATGACATTCAAAACGTCGTTGAAGTCCCGGTTCTAAGCCGTAAAGCATGGCACACTGAACTATCAAGTAGTCATCAGCTTTGCTCTGCCAGACGTTCTTAACGTCGTCAGTTGCATCTGCAGCAGGCCTGGCACCCAGCGGTGCTTCCAGGACGTAATTCTTCTATACAGCAATGAGAATAATCCTCAAGTTATGGACCTAGCCCGTGTAATTGCTACCATCATCTTTCAACTTTGCCTTCTCAAGGAACGCATTAAAATTCAACGGAACAACAGCACGGGCCATCTATCTACAACAACATAGACAAGCAAAATACTATCAGGTACTAAGTTCATGATAAATTTAAGTTCAATTAATCATATTACTTAAGAACTCCCACTTAGATAGACATCCCTCTAATCATCTAAGTGATCAGGTGATCCAAATCAACTAAACCAAAACCGATCATCATGTGAGATGGAGTAGTTTTCAATGGTGAACATCACTATGTTGATCATATCTACTATATGACTCATGTTCGACCTTTCAGTCTCAGTGTTCCGAGGCCATGTCTGCATATGCTAGGCTCGTCAAGTTCGGCAACGGTGCATACTCAGGGAGAACACTTATACCTTGAAATTTAGTGAGAGATCATCTTATAATGCTACCGTCAATCAAAGCAGAATAAGATGCATAAAGGATAAACATCACATGCAATCAATATAAGTGATATGATATGGCCATCATCATCTTGTGCCTTTGATCTCCATCTCCAAAGCACCCTCACGATCACCATCGTCACCGGCATGACACCTTGATCTCCATCGTAGCATCGTTGTCGTCTTGCCAACTATTGTTTCTACGACTATCGCTACTGCTTAGTCATAAAGGAAAAACAATTACAAGGCGATTGCATTGCATGCAATAAAGCGACAACCATATGGCTCCTGCCAGTTGCCGATAACTCTGTTACAAAACATGATCATCTCATACAATAAATTTAGCATCATGTCTTGACCATATCACATCACAACATGCTCTGCAAAAACAAGTTAGACGTCCTCTACTTTGTTGTTGCAAGTTTTACGTGGCTGATACGCGCTGAGCAAGAACCGTTCTTACCTACGTATCAAAACCACAACGATATTTTATCAAGTTAGTGTTGTTTTAACCTTCAACAAGGACCGGGCGTAGTCACACTCGGTTCAACTAAAGTTAGAGAAACTGACACCCGCCAGCCACTTATGTGCAAAGCACGTCTGTAGAACCAGTCTCGCGTAAGCGTACGCGTAATGTCGGTCCGGGCCGCTTCATCCAACAATACCGCTGAACCAAAGTATGACATGTTGGTAAGCAGTATGACTTGTATCGACCACAACTCATTTGTGTTCTTGATGACCCACAAGTGTAGGAGATCTATCATAGTCCTTTCGATAAGTAAGAGTGTCGAACCCAACGAGGAGCAGAAGGAAATGACAAGCGGTTTTCGGTAAGGTATTCCCTGCAAGCACCGAAATTATCGGTAACAGATAGTTTTGTGATAAGGTAATTTGTAACGGGTAACAAGCAATGAAAGTAAATAAGGTGAAGCAAGGTGGCCCCATCCTTTTTGTAGCAAAGGACAAGCCTAGACAAGTTCTTGTATAGATAAAAGTGCTCCCGAGGACACATGGGTATTATCGTCAAGCTAGTTTTCATCACGCTCATATGATTCATGTTCGTTACTTTGATAATTTGATATGTGGGTGGACCGGTGCTTGGGTACTGCCCTTTCTTGGACAAGCATCCCACTTATGATTAATCCCTATTACAAGCATCCGCAACTACAAAATAAGTATTAAGGTAAACCTAACCATAGCATGAAACAAGTGGATCCAAATCAGCCCCTTATGAAGCAACGCTTAAACTAGGGTTTAAGCTTCTGTCACTCTAGCAACCCATCATCTACTTATTACTTCCCAATGCCTTCCTCTAGGCCCAAATAATGGTGAAGTGTCATGTAGACGACATTCACATAACAGCACTAGAGGAGAGACAACATACATCTCATCAAAATATCAAACGAATACCAAATTCACATGACTACTAATAGCAATACTTCTCCCATGTCCTCAGGAACAAACGTAACTACTCACAAAGCATATTCATGCTCATAATCAAAGGGGTATTAATATGCATTAAGGATCTGAACATATGATCTTCCACCAAGTAAACCAACTAGCATCAACTACAAGGAGTAATTAACACTACTAGCAACCCACAGGTACCAATCTAAGGTTTTGATACAAAGATTGGATACAAGAGATGAACTAGGGTTTGATAGGAGATGGTGCTAGTGAAGATGTTGATGGAGATTGACCCCCTCCCGATGAGAGCATTGTTGGTGATGACGATGGTGATGATTTCTCCCTCCCGGAGGGAAGTTTCCCCGGTAGAACATCTCTGCAGGAGCCCTAGATTGGTTCCGCCAAGCACTACAAAAAAATACACTTCCCTGATGATATGTGTTTGTCACAGTAGGTCACGTTTTTTGTCATGCATGTACATCCATGACAAATTTACGACAGAATCAAGATAGTCATACCTGTGCTGTCGTAGAAGTGTTCCATGACATTACCAAAATTATCATCACGGAAGTGTCCACTTCCATGACAATAAATCGCGCGTCACAGAAGTGCTTTCGTCAAGGGTGACCGACATGTGGCATCCACCGTAACGGAACACCGTTAAGCTATCGGGTCGGGTTTTGGATCCGATAACCCGTTAACAGCCCCGACCAATGGGGATTTTCCACGTGTAAAATCATCATTGGCTGGAGGAAACATGTGTCGGCTCACCGTTGGGATAGATGTCATCTGCTCATTGGACCGAAGGCGCCTATGATACGGCGACACGTGGCACGGCCCAACAGAGGCCCATTCCTGTGAAAAGGCCGGCCCGTTTGACTGGGTCAAAAGGTGGCGGGCCGGCCCACGGAAAGACTATTAACGGCCTGTTCGCATATAGCCCATTTACAACCCGCTAACCCAGGGCCCGTTATGCCCTATCTGAATTAGGCCCAGTAGCATCATCTAGGACGTCCAATATGATTCAGCCTGTTTTAACTTCCGGCCCATGTGTGGCCCATGACTTCTTTCGGCCCATATGAGGACCTTTGTAACTCTTGGCCCATTAACGACTCATGGTGAAATTGGCCCGTAATGAACAGTGTATCACTTTATACCCATTAACGGCCCATTATTCCATTGGGCCGTTTCCAGCCCAAGTTATCTTTTGACCTTCTCAGGGCCCATTGATTCTTGGGCTCACTTGCAGCATTCGGTTACATACGGCCCGTTACTGTCATTTTCTGCTTGTGGGCCAAATTCAGCCTGTCGTTACAGTCGGCCCGTTTGCGGACCGTTAATACGTTGGGCCGTTTTCATGTCAAAAAAACCCGTTGGGCTGTTTTCATAGAGTTATCAAATACGACCTATTAACGGCCCGTTGTGGTCCACGAATAGTATAGCCCATGATTGGCGAAATGATGATACGCCCCGTAGAAGGCCCATGGATCCTACGGCCCGTATAAGGCCCATGGATAGTACGGCCCGTAGAAGGCCCATGGATCGTACGGCCCGTAGAAGGCCCATGGACCCTATGGTCCGTAGAAGGCCCATTGATCCCTAAGGCCCGTATAGAAAAGGCCGATGGATCCTATGGCCCGTATAGAAGGCCAATGGTCCTACGGCCGAACGAAGGCCCATGGATCATACGGCCTGCAGGAGGCCCATGGTTACAACAGTCCGTGTGTTGCCATGATTATTTTGGCCTAGTTACCAAAAGTAGGCTATTGTGGCCACTAGAAAAACACAGAAAAAGAACTGCAGTGACTACAAGCAAACAACTAAACAAGACAGTAAGGAAATAAACAAGCAAGCAATTAAGGCTAGCCTATTACCGCTATTACACATATTACATCCAGTGGGCATCAAAGTTCGCCACCAGTGCAAATATAGGGAACAAAGCAACATATTACATACACTGGCCGTCAAAATTGGCCACCAGTGCAAATAAACGCGGCAGCAAAGCAAGAGCATAACTGAAACAACTTCAGAAGAGCTCAAGAAACGTTATCCTAGGTATCCACCATGCTGGCAATAAGCTTAGCAAGCTGATTAGCTTTGTCCTGTTTGGCGCTAAAATCCTCCAACGCTTGTTGTTGCACCAGAAAATATGCATCTGAATGCTCCAGGGACTTATGTAGTCCTTCCGCTTCTTGTCGCAGCACAGTTGATCGATGTCTTTCAGCTTGTAGTTGAGACTCAAGAAACCAAACTGATTCAGACAGTGAGTTTGAATAGCTTGTGCAAGCGGTAGTGGCCAGTAACTCGAACACTAAACCAAGACAGGACTTTGGGGTTGTCTCGATGTCTTCAAGATAGTCTTCCTTAGCTGTTTTATCAGCTTTGTTGGAGACCAACAAGGATGTGTCACTATCCTGAACCTTATCTGCATTACTTCCTTTACCATTGCTTAATAAGGCACTCTTCCCCAATATTCTGTCAGCATTCTAAAAGAAGAAACAAGCAGACACATAACAAGTTTAGCATGTACTAGTATATGAAACTCATTTCGGTCAACCAGTTCATTAGTAAGGTGGACATGATTAAACTACCAAGTCTTCTATTGCCAAGTACTAGTACATAATAAAAGCATCAAACAAACATATATCTATGTCCTATGGTCACTGCATTGTCTTGCCAAATCAAAATAGAGACACGGTTCAAATCATATCAGTTCAAGACAAAGCAGCAGTGAAAGAATACAAAGCGTGGGAAAATACACGGCACAACAAGATTTCAGATAGGTACCACGGGTCTACATGTATAACATCTCTATTGGCTCTGTTGTGATGCTACTAATGTGCATGATATGAAAGTCAACTGTATACACAATTGAAATTGAAATCAAAAGAGCTATTGATAACAGGAAACCTGTTAAAGAAACATGCGTGAACATACCTGCTGTGCCATTGGAGTTTCGGTTGGATCCTTCAATTTAAAAATAAGTTTGTATCAGTAAATACAGTGATACAAGAGCAAAGCAATCATAGTTAAAAAAGGCGCGCCTAAGTGAGCGCTTAAGCGCGCCTAAGTGAGCGCTTAAGCGCGCCTAGGTTCTAGGCGTTGGCAAAATGCATTGCGCATAACTACGCTTAATTTGTGCATAACTGCGCATAAGCATGCGCTTTGGTTAGTAAAGTGCAAGGCGATGGCAAAATGCACAATTAACGCCTAGCACTTTTTTGAACTATGATAGCAATGGAATCTTAAATTAGAACAGTTGTTCTTCAGGTTTAGGCACTTGTTCTACATGAACAGAGGAGAGTAAGATGCAAGAATATAATACTTAAAACTAGAAAATGAGCTCATAGACCTTACCACATTCTTGGTTCGGGACCAGTACAGAACAAGACGTTCCCAGTCATCGTCCAGTAAATGTGTCTCAGGAGAACGTAAGGGAATTTGATGAGTTTCTTTGCCGGTGAAGTACGTTTTCTTCAGGTAATTCCAATACTGCCACCAAGCATTCTTGAAGATAGCAGAGGTATTAGCACAGGTTACCTCATCCTGAGTTTCCAAATCGGTCCTTCTCTATAGAGAAAATTGGGAAAATTTGATGTATTATAACCATCATGGAGGTAGGATGTATGGGACGAAGCAAAGTAATTGCCATGAATAACATTACTTACCCATAACTTCTGGACAAACACCTGCAACTCGCATTTTCCTTCATCTTCAGTATAATATTTACAAGATGGGAAGATATGCACATACGATTTAACAACATCAAATGCGATAGATGCTAAACTACGGCTGGCTGGTTGTGCTTCCTCCACAGGAATAGGCATACTAACTGGTGGAGTTGGGGTTCGCCGTGATAGTATTGGCCCTTTGGGCACTGGAGCTGCCTTACTAACTGCTCTTGTTTGGGAGCTCTGTGGTGGAGATGATGCTGTGTCAACAGGAACTGGGTTACTATCGGCTGGGGTTGGGGATAGATTGGGTGGAGCTGGTTCTCTGTCCATCGCAGTAGGGGTACAATCTGCGAGAGTTTGGGTTATGTGTGGTAGGGCTGGTTCTTGTGCATGTACAACTGGGGTGCTATCTCCACCAAGAGGTAGCACTGTTTTATTTGAAGACCGTGTTTTTATTCCGCTAGATACTGGCATCACCCGCTCCAATTCAAATGGCTGATAAACAGGAAACATAATTGAACCTACAGACATTGTATGAGAGACAGATGCAATAGATAGTGTGGAAAAAAGAGGGCATGAAATAGTTGACATGTATATTGTTTAACTAAAATGGATAGCATGACATAATTTCACATATATGATGTGTATCTAAACTGGATAGCATAGCATAACATAATTCAAAGATATGATGAATAACTAAACAGGATCGCATGACATAATTCACCTACATGTTATCTAAGTAATCAGGATCGCATCATTTAATTCACATATGTGATTTATATGCTAAACAGAGGGCATTCGATATGATGTCTAAACTAAGAACATGGTGTTGAATATTGTGTATATGATGTGTAAACTATGCAATGCAAGACACCATATGCATGATATGAGCAGTATAACCGTGCCAAGTTAGAGCATACACCTCAGTAGGGGAATAGGACTGGTCATCTGTCTCTGAATCCATCTCTGAGTAGCTATCGGGACCCAACAAGAGATCTGCTTCGATAGGTAGCACTGTCTGCTCTGAAGGCCTTGTTTTTACTCCATATATTTCCATCTCCCACCCAAATGGCTGATTCACAGGAAGAGTAGTTTAATGTACAAATATTGTCGACAAATGGAAATGTAATGAAGAAAAGGATGGGAAAGATATCATTCAAATATATGATGCCTGGTTAAACAGGATGGCATTGCACATTTCACATATATTATGGTTGGCTAAAATACATGAGACTGTATAATTCCCATATATGATATAGAAACTAAATAGGTGGCATTATAGAACATGTCTAAACTAAGCAGATGACATATATGATGTCAAAAGTAGGCACTAAAAGGCGACATATGTATGATATGACTAACATCATCATGTCAAGGTAGAGCAAACACCTTGGGGGTAAATAGGAGTGGTCAGCGGCGTCTGAATCCACCTCAGAACAGATATCTTCCTCTGGATTACAATCTGGAGCGGGTTGGGGAGGGTTTGCCATTGAACCCACCATGGAGCGATGGCTGCATGACATTGTATTGCCGCGCAAAACTCTTCTCTTTTTCTCTACATGTTCAGCATGACTGTGTACAATATCTGACATGCATACGAAAAAATATGGTGAGATTATGTAAGGAGAGCATGCAGAAATTTAGAGTGATGGTAACAACTAGTGGATGGATCCAAAAATAATGATAGCAGGCTGATGATTGCTTTAAATTAATAAAAAGACAGATGATGATTGCTTTACTATTTGTTTCCCACCCAAGATGAACAACATAGGCATACCCTAGGTGAACCAGATATTAGACAGACATATTATTCATTGCTGCCTCGATATGTGCTCCACAACTAATTTAGAACTCAAGTTTGAACATTAATTTGGACTTGAGTTGGGAGTCCAAGAGCTGAACAGGACGATAAAGTAGCAGGTAAGTTTAAGCAATGCATAACATAAGCAGAAACAAAAGAGTGCGACCTCTCTTGTGGACCCGTGTACTCCTCAGGTTCATCTGTTGAGTTGATGATGGTAATGCCGTTGGGGTGGGTGCCGGCGGTAGGGGAGGAGATCTGAGGCAGCGAAAGATGGTCAGGAGTCGTGATGTCTGGTTTGGTGGATGCTTCTGTCGATGGAGCAGCTCAGGTGAGGTGGACGACGTCGCGGCAGGAGCAGGACAAACCACACAAAGTTCCCTTCGACACGTACCTGTAACTGAAGTAATTCTGTAAGGGCTCATTTGGCTTCCATGATTCTTAAAACGCATGGGATAGGAAAAACACCGGAATAGGATAGGAAAATGCACATGGTAAACAGAGCATTTGTAAACACAGGATTTCTATCAACTTGGGTGTTTGGTTTACAGGAATTGGAAGAGCAGAGGAATGCAAAGAAACATGGCCAAAATCAAGAGAAACCATATGAAAGCGTGTACAGTTAGAATGTTATTCTAGCACTAATGCACTTGGTCTTGTTTTCATGCATAGGATTTTGAAAAGTAGGTCCAGGCGGATGTTTTGCTTCATTCATTTCAACAAAATGCATGAAAATAGTAGAGTGCCATTGGAAAATTCCCTATTGCTATGTTTTTCCGTCGAACCAAAATAGCCCTAATGTATCAACGTGAATGTATAGTAATAAGTGATGCAACAAGTGTACAACCTCTTTGCCGTAGCCGTGTCGACCTCGGCATCATTGGGTTGGTCGCTGAAGCAGTTGAGGCAGAGGTGGCTGTCGGAGGTGTGGAGGAAGATCTGAGGAATCTGTAGACGGCGTCCAGGGCACTTCTCTATTGTGATGGATTGTTCTGTCGTTGGAGCAGCTCCGGTGAGCCGTAAGACGTCAAGGCTGAAGCAGCACAAGACAGGCATCGTCAATCTCAAGTGGGATTCTAATAGCATCTCCAATAGATGATGTAAAATGGATGTAAAATTAACATCACCAAAAACCACCTGACTACAACAGATGAGGTAAAAACTGTTGACTCTTAACTTAACTGTCGAAACTGAAATTTACTTTGGAATCTGAATGCTATTGTCGAAACGCAATGGTAGCAGAGAGGCACTTGACATGTAGTTTAGGGAGGGCCTGTAGTTCATCTTCAACCTGCACCCCCCTGAGCCACCAGCCACCACCGGCCGAACCGCCGGCCCCAGCGCCGCCTCGCCACCCCGAAACAACTCGCCACCGCCGCCCCGGCCAGCCCTCTAGGCCCCCCGCCCCCCACCCTGAACCCTAAGATAGATAGTGGGGTACCTCTCCGGTGAGCCCCCGTCCCCGCTACGGGT
>NC_041381.1:680061359-680064309 GCF_002162155.2 Triticum dicoccoides | reverse complement strand
ACTGTGGCTTAATCGGAGCAGAGCAGCAGCACGAGCGAGGGGGAGAGAAGCAGCAGCAGCTGGGTGAGCGAGCGATCGACCGAGAGCCGGAGCAGCAGCAGCTGCACGAGCGAGCGAGCGAGAGCCGGAGCAGCAGTAGCAGATCCGGCTGGTATGGACGCTGCCGCCGAAGGGGCCTTCCACTAGGGGATAGCCGCCGTGGAGATGTCGCCCGTAGCGCCGGCTTCAAGGTAGCCGCTCCATGGGGGTGCGGGATGGATCACCGTCGGCGCCGGGAGGTCGAGTTAAGGAGAAGGTGCGATGCGATGAGTGTACAACCTCTTTGGTGGCGCCGAGTAGGCCTCGGCTTCGTCCGAGGAGTCGATGAGGATGCTGCGGTTCCGGTGGAGCAGGTTAAGGCGGTGCTATGGGAATGGAGCAGCCGCGATAGATGAGGTGATCGTCGGAGCAGCTCCTTGGAGATGGAGGATGGGGCGGCTGAACCGGCTGGACGACAAGATGGACGACGGATCCTCATCCGGGGAGGTGGACGAGGGACGTCGAGTTGTTGCGGTGGACGACATCGTCGGGGTAGAGGCTCCAGCTGGGCAGCGGTGACGTGGCGGGCGGAGGAGGGTGGGGTTTCCCGGCTGGAGCGAAGAGGTTATGGCGTCCTGGGATTTCGAATGGCGAAAAGGGGGCGATGGGAGGGGGTGAAGCATGACTTAGGGACGCACTTGTCCGAAATGTAGGATCTGTTACAAAAGTACCCCCCCACCAATTTGAACTAGCGGCCCTTTCGGCTCAGGGTTAGAAGGGGGATTTCGCGTGTCGGGATTTGGCAGCTAGAGGGAGTTTTCGCGCGTGTTGTAATTTCAGGATAGCAAGGCGCGGGTTGTGAAGGCGCCAGTTTTGGGAGCACGATATCTGAATTTTCGGGATATAACAAGACGCGGGCTGAATTTTAGGGACAAGCCTAACATGTAATAATATTGTACTTGTACGTACCAAATCAATTCGCACTTCCCTCAACCAAAAAGAAAACGAAAAAAATAAAACTATTCACACCACACAAAGAGAGAGTCTTGCCCCGTTTTACTATACAAATGCTATTCAAAGCTACTCCGTCCTTCCATCTATATAGGGCCTAATGCGTTTTTCGATGCTAACTTTGACCAAATATTAGAGCAATGATATATGACATGCAACTTACACAAAGCACATAGTTAACTTCGTCTGTGAAAGGTTCTTTCAATGATATAATTTTCACATTGTGCATGTCATGTACTATTAATCTTGTCAATAGTCATAGGCGGTCTTAAAAATCTCATTACGCCCTATATAGATGGAAGGAGGGAGTATGAATCCATGTTATGTCCGATTAAATTTTTTCGCTTGCTGTATAATGCATGTAACCTACTCATACCAACATTTTAGTGCATTCCAAATGTCTATACTACCACTACAATTCGAACTAAATTTGAATTTGTTTCTCTATTTCAATAAGAATCTACAATCATGATTGTTGCCAACTTCAACCATCATAGTTTCCTTGCTATCCGCCAGATATAAATCGGACGGCCTATAATGCAAGATGGCAGGCACACCATCATCAAGAACTCCATTTTTTTATAAGAGTAGAGATAAAATATATTAAATGTAGTATAACATGTTCATAAACACACCATGTGTGTCACCGTTATATATATTCACACATGCGTCGATTTAAAACACTATGATAAATTATTCAAATATCCGAATTCGCTTTTTATAATGAAGTATATATGATCTCTATTCGTATTTTACACCCACACAACCCTCTTATCTTTGTAGCTAGCGCTAACTTCCTCTTGTGCATGCACACGCCCGCATCCCTCTCACCCTCCCTCAGCATTCTCTAGCTCCATCGCGCAAATTGGTCTTTTGACTTTAGGTCGTTCACCCACGGTGTGTGTAGGCCCCCAGCTCCTTCTTTACGGCACACATCAATCGATATGCCTCTCTAGCCAGGTGTGCCTAGCACAAACACAAGCTTCCTCTCTTCTCTTGTCACCGTCCATGCCTCACTCCCACCACTCTTTTCATTGTTCTCGTACTCGCACACTCCTCCCCGCTCGATATAGTATGCCTCTCGTACCACCTCCTACATGCACCCCTCTATCTCTACCCTTCTCCTCGTGCCTCGTTTGCTTCTAACACACACATGCATGTATACCGATCGATCTCCCAACATATACCTGGATCGACTTTAACTACCCCCCCCCATCAATGGACGTACCTCACAAGTTATGTCTCTCCTTTATCTAACAAAGGGCGATTGATCTTCCTATGTAGTTATGTCTGCTTACCACAGCCACATCGTCCCCCCTCATCATTCGTGCATGCCTCCTGACCCGTCTCTCACACGCACGTGCACAGACAACAAGCAGCCATCTCCTCTCTTATTGATATTGCGGGCGTGCCCTCCGTTTTTCTAGCAAGCCTATCCCACCATTTGTTAGAAGCAACTCCACTACCACCCCCTCCAACACTCTAGCTCTGTCTCTCTCCCAACCTTATTCCTCTCCTGCACATATGCATGGATGCCGATTGATCTCCCTTAATACTTGAGGCAGATCGATCTCCTTAATACATGAGGTAGGCCTATCTCCTCCTCCACACATATACCAGCCATTGTACCTCTATAGTTAATTAGGCCTCCCTCTTCCCCCACCACACACCAATAGTCGAGCGCTGCAGGTAGGTATCCATGCCACAGAGACAAACTGCACATGTCCCCTCTCACGTTCCAGTAGGCTAGCCACTCTATATCTTTGACGTGGGCACACACAAATTCGATGGCACTCTTTATCGATCGCGCGCGCACACACACACACACACACATCATCATCCCTCTTTTAGATTCTATGGACACCTCAAGCCAGTGATACCTCCACCCTCTTCTCGTGGATCGCCCCCTCTATATATATGT
>NC_041381.1:680056145-680060993 GCF_002162155.2 Triticum dicoccoides | reverse complement strand
AAGAACCCACACACTATATCTCTATAGGTTTGTATCTCTCTCACACAACCCCACGTAGGTGGTGTACGTATACAAGAAGAGAATAGGTGCACCGTGCACGTACTCACGCTTTGTGCCAGTCACACCCACGCGGGTACATGGTGGAGCTCATTTCTTTACGAAATGGCAGCCCACGTGCTAATTTGAACGCATGTAGCGGTTGTTTACCTAGGGAGGTCGTGTACCACGCCTGCACGAAAGAAAGTTCAACTTGACGCGTTGCCGCGTTATTTTTAAATAAAGTTATAGCACTCAATGGCACGTACACAGAATATAAAACGATTTTTATGGAGAAAAAGGTAGTCCGCTCACTATATACAATGGAGCCTTGCGTGCCTGGTTTGTCGCTCTTCAGAGTATCTCACACAAGGCTGCGGTGGCCTCTCTCTCTCTCTCACCGTTGGTCACTGATCCGGCCGCATCCTGTCCGTCGGGGGAAAGGGAGTGCGGTGGCCTCTCTCTCTCTCTCTCTCCGTTGGTCACTGATCCGGCCGCATCCCGTCCGCCGGGGAAAGGGAGTGCGGTGGCCTCTCTCTCTCAACGTTGGTCACTGATTCGGCCACATCCCGTCCGCCGGGGGAAAGGGAGGAAGTGCATCGTTTCTCAGTTCAATGGCGCCGAGGCAGCATGTCCCGATCTGCGGTACACGCTGTTCTCTCTGACCAAGCTCCGGCGCGGCAGGGCCTACGCCACCTGCTCGTAGATTCCACCCGCTGCCGCTCACCTAGTTACATCCCGACGACCTCCAGGTATCCCCTCCAGCCTTGCTCCACTGCCCGTCTTCCCACGTCGCTGCATGTGGATCTTCCATAGTTCTTTGCCCAAAACGTAGCTCGTCCAGCGTACTTTCCATACTGCATTCTCGTCCTCACACCGTTTTAGACAAACACAACCGTGTTGTTATCTTCCCTTAGGGCAAGGAATATGCTTCTTTTTTGTCGCGCATGTGTCATCAACTGTTATTGGCCAGTAATTGTTTCCTTTCTACCTCTTTTTTGCAAACAGGGCTATCCATTTCACCTCGTTGCTATTGCAACCTTTTGGTGAACTACACAAATCACTTTTTCTTAAGAGTGTTTTGTGCAGTTGTTCTAAAATGTCACATGGGCAACGTCTCTACATTTCAGTGCGACTGCACAAAGGGAGATTGGTTTTGCTCTATCCTCCTCATCCAACTCCGAGCCTAATCTTCTCCAACTAGTTGGTCTTAAGAGAGACTGCAAAGGTAACCGGCTTCTATTTATGTGTTTATTGTTTCATCAACAGTCCTCTATTATCGTAATCACACTTAATATCTTTGGAACAGGGACGCTCAGCTCTATTTTAGTGGAACTACACAAAATGATTGGAATGTTGCATGCTCCAGACAGCTACTTTTTTCCCAACATGCCTTGTTGATTTAGACTCGTGCTACTACGTTGGCTCTTCGCCTCTTTGTGAAGTCGAACAATGATGGTACTCCGCATGTTGGGTACTACAGTGTATGCCCCTGACAATCTGACACCGAATGGACTGATGCATGTCCACCGAGGGTAGGTTGCATTAGTCAAAAGGCGTAAGCGAGCTTCACCTTGTCCTGCAAGCTTCTCCTCGTTCTGCGAGTTGACGGGACACACCAAAAAGTAGTGCTAGTCCATACTCCCTCCTTTCCGGTTAATATGGCTTAATCTTTTTGCGGGTAAATGAGAGAGCTTTATTCATATATAAGCATTCTTAGGACGATCAGACAAGACACTGGTCACTAGGAAGCGAGGTACCCCGCAAAAAAAGAAGTAGGAAGCAAGGTGTTTCATCAAGCCAGCTCTCGGCCACATTCAAAGTGCAGCAAGCATGGTTCGCAGGAAGATGCGCCGCAAGGTTTGCTGACCTGTTTACATGCTGAATAACAAAAAAAAAAGAGGAAATATTACCGAGCGCTACTATTTGTAACAGGATATGAGCCAGAATTAAGCGAGAATTGTGGTGAGTATTCCATGCAATCAACTTCCATTATCACATGCGAGAACCCTCGAAGAGAACCAAATGTGTTGAAGATTGCTTTATCACATTTTAAAATTATAATAAGAGTGCAGACGCTCCTCCATCCGGTTCCTAGTACTCCCTTCGGTCCTTTTTGGTTTGCGCCTAAGAAAATTCAGTTTTTCCCTCAAAGCTCTGCGCCTTAGCTTCTTTACCCCGATCTTTCCACTGGTACCCCTCCCATCTGTTCCGCTTTGACTGCATGTGCAGCCGTAGTAACTCCCAACTCTCTCTCCCATACCAATCGCCCCTTCCCAAGGCGTGCGCATGCAGATAGAGTGACACACATGCAGGCATGGAAGAGTGAGACACATGCAGACTTGAAAGAGAGAGAGATGCATGCAGCGTGAGAATTCCGGTGTGGGGCAGGCTCAACCAATGGTATGCATGCCTAGAAAAACTAACCCCACCCTCTCTCGGTAGCACATCAGGGATAGAACTGTCCAATTTCAAACGAAATAATCGCTCCTTGGTATCCTGGCTTCACCTTAGACGCAAACAAAAGAGGACCGGAGGGAGTACTAGTATGTACCTTTATAGACTATATTAGTAGTACTAGTACTAGTAAACTTTGTGCTTGGCTGTTCACCTATTCCGGAAGTCGAACAATAGTAGCACTAGTAGTATAGTGTATGCTTCTGGCAATCGGACACCGAATTAACTGTTGCACGTCCACCGCCTGAGCGAGGGAGAGCTTGCATTAGTCAAAAGTTTCTCCTTGTCCTCCGAGCCACCGCGCGCAAGTAATGCTAGTCCATACTGCCTCCTCTCCGGTTAATATGGATTAATTTCAAACGAGATAAATACACTGTCTGTCACTGTATATTTGTAAAAAATATGGTCAGTAGACTTCGTAATATGCTCATTGCGCTCAATATATATATTTTCAGTAAGGTATTCTCTGCAAGCACTGAAATTATCGGTAACAGATAGTTTTGTTATAAGGTAATTTGTAACGGGTAATAAGCAATGAAAGTAAATAAGGTGCGGCAAGGTGGCCCAACCCTTTTTGTAGCAAAGGACAAACCTGTACAAGTTACTATATAGAGAAAAGCGCTCCCGAGGACACATGGGAATTATCGTCAAGCTAGTTTTCATCACGCTCATATGATTCGCGTTCGTTACTTTGATAATTTGATATGTGGGTGGACCGGTGCTTGGGTACTTCCCTTTCTTGGACAAGCATCCCACTTATGATTAACCCCTATTGCAAGCATCCGCAACTATAAAAGAAGTATTAAGGTAAACCTAACCATAGCATGAAACAAGTGGATCCAAATCAGCCCCTTACGAAGCAACGCTTAAACTCGGGTTTAAGCTTCTGTCACTCTAGCAACCCATCATCTACTTATTACTTCCCAATGCCTTCCTCTAGGCCCAAATAATGGTGAAGTGTCATGTAGTCGACGTTCACATAACACCACTAGAGGAGAGACAACATACATCTCATCAAAATATCGAACGAATACCAAATTCACATGACTACTAATAGCAAGACTTCTCCCATGTCCTCAGGAACAAACGTAACTACTCACAAAGAATATTCATGTTCATAATCAGAGGGGTATTAATATGCATTAAGGATCTGAACATATGATCTTCCACCAAGTAAACCAACTAGCATCAACTACAAGGAGTAATTAACACTACTAGCAACCCACAGGTACCAATCTGAGGTTTTGATACAAACATTGGATACAAGAGATGAACTAGGGTTTGAGTGGAGATGGTGCTGGTGAAGATGTTGATGGAGATTGACCCCCTCCCGACGAGAGGATCGTGGGTGATCACGATGGTGATGATTTCCCCCTCCCGGAGGGAAGTTTCCCCAGCAAAACAGCTCCGCCGGAGCCCTAGATTGGTTCCGCCAAGGTTCCGCCTCGTGGCGGCGGAGTTTCGTCCCGAAAGCTTGCTTATGATTTTTTCTAGGGTAAAAGCCTTCATATAACAGAAGATGGCACTACAAAAAAAGACACATCCGCGACATTTTTGGCCGAACGAAAAAAAATTCTGTCATACATATGACACTTCTATGACGATAATTGTGACAAAACCAGGTATCATCATAGATGTGGTGGGCTCCTACTTCTATGACAAAAAATCATGACAGAAAATGGGCTTTTCATCCTGGGCAGGCCGGAGACGCAGCTGCATGACATTCTTTGGGCCGTCCATGACGGAAAAAACCGTGGTAGAAGCTAGGGGGAGGAAAATTTCGGGGAGTTGCCGGTTACGGTGGGAGGTCGGGGCGGAGAGATGCGCGTTTCTCTCGTACGTACGTGCGTGTGTGCGAGGCGTTGGCTCTAACTGAAGCCGAGCGAGGCGTTGGGCTCTAACTGAACCCGAGTGATTGCGTTGTAGGCTATGCGTTACTGAACCAGAGTGATCGATCGATGGCTGTTAACTGAACCCGATGGAGCGATTCCTTCGCTACTGCTGCTAACTGAAGCCGATCGATGCTGCCTCTGCGATGAATAGTGAGCGTTGCGGGGGGGTGGATGAACCGTGAGCGGTGGCGTTGCCTCTGGATGAACAGGAACCCGTGGTGTGGAGGGCTGGATGAACAGTAGACGGTGGAGGGGTGGCCGTGGAGGGGTGGTTGAACAGGACCCCCGTGGTGTGGAAGGCTAGATGAACAGTAGATAGTGGAGGGGTGCCCGTGGAGGGGTGGTTGAACAGTGGCCGGTGAAGTAGCTAGCGCGCGGTGGAGGCTGGATGAACAGGAGCCCGTGGAGGCTGGAGGAGGTTGACAGTAGCCCGTGGAGGCTGGAGGAGGTCGATGGTGGAGAT
>NC_041381.1:680036130-680055768 GCF_002162155.2 Triticum dicoccoides | reverse complement strand
CGGTACGCCACACCCCTCCCAATCAACAGGACCCCCGTTTCGACCGTAGGAGGTCCGTTTCATCCTTTTGCGGTACGCCACACCCCTCCCGATCAACAGGACCCCCGTTTCAACCGTAGGAGGTCCGTTTCCTCCGTTTTGAGGTACACCAGGCCCCTCCCGATCAATAGGACCCCGTTTCGAACGTGGCCGGTCGAACACAAGGCTGTTTCCTCCGTTGTGCGGTACGCCAGGCCTCGTTTCCATCGCCTGTTCCATCCAAGCCCTCCCGATGAACACGACCACGCATTCCGTTCCGACCCAGCCGGTTGGCTCCCCATGAACACGACGACGACGCTGTTTCCCCGTTCCGACCCAGCAATGTACGTATGCGCGAGTAGGTGTTCGAGACCCTGCCCGTATGTACGTACGTGGCTGTATTTTCTTTCTTGCACCATTGCCGCTGTATGTACGTGTACATGCTACGTGCGCGCCTCTACTACGACACGTGCGCGCCTCTACATCTACGACACATGCGCGCCTCTACATCGACCAGTATGTACGTACACATTCGCGACCAAAATGACAACGCTACGTACGCTTCGACCAGGTGGGTCCCGACTATCAGGCACTTCCTTGCGTGCGAAGATGTAGCTGGTGGGTCCCAGCAGTCAGGGAGGCAAATCGTTTTTTTTTAGGACGCACTTCCTTGCATGCGAAGGTGTAGCTGGTGGGTCCCAGCAGTCAGGGGGAAATGTTTTTTTCGCAAAATATGGTGGCCCGTCCGGTGGGTCCCCGCTGTCAGGTGGAGGAATAATTATTTTGCGCGTAATAAGGAGGCACTTCTATGCTGCGGCCGTGGACCCAGCTGTCAGCCTCTCCACGTACAGTCCACGTCCGATGGAAGCCGTTCCTTGACCACATTGACCATGCCGCGCCGAGAGCACCAGGGCAGTAGACGACGGCAAGGCCTAGGAAGGGGATGACGCGGAGCCAGGGAAGACACGGCAGTGGATGCCCACGCGTAGAGGAGTATGAGGGTTCACTGGTTCGCTGCGGTGTGAGGCTGCCGTCGCCGCAGAATAACAGGGGGTGTGGGTGAGTAGAGGGATGGACTGGCCAGCGGTGGGAGTAGTAGGGGGCGGTGAGGCCGCCGCCGCATCGCAGCCGGCCACGGGAGGCAGGAGCATGAGGCACGACCGGTGCTAGTTTGGGCGGCTGGAGCAAGAAGACCAGAGGTTGAAGAAGCACTACGGCCATTGGATGGACATCGTATGGTCACTGGAGCTACAATTGTGCATATTGACTAAGTTGACAAAGCCCTCCGTCCCCGTCAACTTAGTAGGCCCACAAGTCAGCCTGCCACTATACTGGGTCCCAGCTAACAGGGGGAGTATTCATTTTTTTGTGCGTAATAAGGAGGCACTTCCTTGCGTGCGAAGATATAGCTGGTGGGTCCAAGCTGTCAGCGGCGGTAACATTTTTTCGCGAAATACTGAGGCCCTTTCGGTGCGTCCCCAATGTCAGGTGGAGGAATCATTATTTTGCGCGTAATAAGGAGGCATTTCCTTGCGTGCGGCTGTGGACCCAGCCGTCGGCCTCTCCACGTACAGTCCACTTCAGATGCATGTCGATTGTTGACCATGTTGACCAGGCCGCACCGAGAGCACCAGGGCGGTGGACGACGGCGAGGCCTAGGAACGGAACGACACGGAGGCAGGGAAGACTCTATAGTTGTTTCCCACGCGGAGGGGAGTACGACTGAACGAGGGTTTAATGGTTCGTCTACCATCGCCGGAGAATAACTGCAGGTGTGGGTGAGTAGAGGGATGGCTAGGCCAGCGATGGGAGTACGGTGGGGCGGTGAGGCCTGCGCGGCAGCACAGCCGGCCGCGGGGAGGAGGGAGCAGGTAGTCCCGCTGGCGCTTGTTTCAGCGGCTGGAGCAGGAAGAGCAGAGATTGAAGAAGCACGACGGCCGTTGGATGGCCATCCAACAGTCACTGCTTGTGCGTCAACCTTTTTTTTAGGAAAGCCTCAAATCTGTGGAAAACAGCATACAGCCCATCTGCCATTATTTCTAATAATTTACAGCCCATTTGCTAATTCTTAAGGTTTTGTTTGGAGCCCATATTCTTTTTGTTAGCATTACAGCCCATATTGTGGCCACGGTTAAAAAATTATATGAAATTTTGCATATTTCGGTGCGGTCCGAGCTGTTTTTAATCCCGAAATTTCGACTCACATTCAAACTGATTTTAAAAATAAATGTATATCAATATAAAATCCAACAAATTCTCCACGCATAAAAATTAATGTAATTTAAAATCTCGAAATGAAAAAAAAATATTTGAAACTAATTGCCGGTTTGATGTGTTTTAAAAATATACAACCCATTTCTCATTACTGATAGGCCATTTTCTCGGCCAGCCGAATGAAGCTCTCTTCATCTTGAAAGATTTGCAGCCCAACAGGCCTGACAAAGCGACTTACTTGGAAAATCACAAAAAAAACTAGGTTGTGGCCTTGGTCCCAGCTGTCAGCCTCTCCACGTATAGTACTCTTCCGATGGAAGTCGGTCGTTGACCACATTGACCACGCCGCGCCGAGAGCACCAAGGCAGTGGACGACGGTGAGGCCTGGGAAGGGGGCGACGAGGAGCCGGGGAAGACGCGGGAGTGGATGCCCACGCGGAGAGGAGTACGAGGGTTCACTGGTTCGGCTGCGGCGTGAGGCTGCTGTCGCCACAGAATAACAGGGGGTGTGGGTGAGTAGAGGGATACCCTAGGCCAGCGGTGGGAGTAGTAGGGGGCGGTGAGGCCTCCGCAACATCACAGCTGGCTACGAGAGGCAGGAGCACGCGGCACGACCGGCGCTGCTTTGGGCGGCTGGAGCAAGAAGACCAGAGGTTGAAGAAGCACTATGGTCGTTGGATGGACATCGTACGGTCACTGGAGCTAGAATTGTTCATATTGACTAAGTTGACAAAGCCCTCCGTCCTTGTCAACTTAGTAGGCCCACAAGTCAGCCACCCACTATGGTGGGTCCCACCTAGCTGGGGGTATTCATTTTTTGGTGCGTAACAAGGAGGCACTTCCTTGCGTGCGAAGATATAGCTGGTGGGTCCGACCTGTCAGCGGGGGGGCGTTTTTTTTTCACGAAATACAGAAGCCCTTCCCACGTACAGTGCACGTACAGTGCGTAATAAGTAGGAACTTTCCTTGCGTGCGACCATGGACCTCGTGGGTCCCAGCCGTCAGGCTCTCCACGTACAATCCTCTTCCGATGACTCTCGTATGTTGACCACGCCGCGCCGAGCGCACCGAGGCGGTGGATGCCGGCAAGGCCCCAGACTGGAACGACCCAGAGATGGGGAAGACGCGACAGTGGAGTTGCAGACGGAGAGGAGTGGGAAACTTGACTGGTTCGGGTGCAGGGTGGGCCTACACTCGGCAGAGAATAACAGGAGGTGCGGAGTGGAGGGATGGCCTGGCCGTCGGCGGGGTAGCGTTCGCTGAGGAGCGCAAAACAACGACGCTGGACGCCGAAGGCTGGAGGAGGCGGTTCCGGCAGCGCTGGGGGAAGAACACGAGAGATTGAAGAAGAATGCCGGCCGTTGGATGTAAATCCAACGCCTTCTTAGGCTTCGACCTACTGGCCCACATGTCAGCCAGTCCATTTGTTTTTTTAGTCCATTTGGTGGGCTGGGTGAAACAATGTTGTATCATCTATGCAGCCCGTTTAAATCCCATTTGCATTTTTCTCGAAATCCGTGGACTTGCTGGGCTGGGTGAAAATATCATGTTGGGCTAGACGGAGAAATGTTATAAAAACATAAACACATGATTGCACGTCAGTAAAATCTTTGCAAGCTTATGTACGCAATCACTAGGAGTTAACTTGGCAAGTTATATATAAACAATTATTATTATTATTTTGTAAGAACTTTCAACTTACGAAATAAAATATCATTTTAATTTGATGAGTTAATAGTATGTGGGGTATTATTATTTTTTAGGCTAGACGTGGAACGGTTGAGTTGGTTCTAGGGGAAAGTACTGGGAGAAAACTCAGTTTACATCGACAAAGAAAGTGGGAGAAAATTCAGAGACCTGCTGGGTCCACCTGAGGAGAGGAATATGTTGGGAGGAAGGAGATTCAAAGCACGGCAGCCGAGTGAACTAGTTTTTTTTACGGACAAGTGAACTAGTTTACATACATTAGCAAATAGCCACTAAAAAAAGCAATCAGGTTAATGGGTCCTTAAAAGAAATATTTCGGACAAAACAGATAATTACGACACATAGGCTAATGCATGAAACACTTAGATGATAAAGGTGCTTATAAACAGATAAAGTACAACATCTAGACCTTCCTGGCACGCTTGATCATGACGCTGCGGCTGTCCGTGTACTCGTCGGTTACGGGAAGCAGACATGCCCTCATGTCCAAGATTTGCATGTACATGTCGTAGCATGCGTATGCGTCCTTGGCCGCGTAGGTTATGTAGGCTAGATTCAGAGGTACCTCCCACATGTTCAGGTCGTCTTCTTTCATGTTGGCGTATCAGGGGTCGATGATGGTCTCAGCGAGGTCAACCACGGAGTCCTTCTCCTGCCCGTTGTTGATGATCTTGTATTGCTTCTGGATGTCGACAAGCTTGTTGCACCAGATGGATGAATCGTCGCGTTCTTCCTTCTCTCCACCGTAGCGAAGGTGCATTCGGCGCTGCCGATGAAACGGGCGAATGCTCCAGAACCTGGTGCAGCCATAGGACTGAGGCGAGGCAGAGCTTCACCGAGTCCGTATCGTTGGTGTACATCACATTCAACTTAGTGCAGCCATAGGACTGAACGGCGAACTAACTCCTTGCTGAAGTCCATATCCAGCAGGCTCACCCCTCGGATCGCCATTGGAGTCTCTTCGAGTGAACGAGTGTGTAGGTGGCAGCAGCAGTTCATTTTTTCAGCTCTTGGGGAACTGGATTCAACAGTAAGCTGAGTGTGTATAGGCGACAACAGTTACTACCCCTCCCTCGTCCGCTGCACGCCCGGCAGAAGATGCACCCACGGCGCATTCAAACGCCTCCATTAAGAAACCTACTCCGGCCACACGTCGGTTCACGAGCGGGTATGTATTGGTACTGTAATAACAGGAGTTAGTGGTCACTTTACTTAAATTTAATTAGCTTTAATAGAAATTTATACTTAAAACAAGCAATGCATTGGCTCGTTCTATCAGTGCCACAGGATCAACATGCACAACAATTAGAATTATTATACTCCGGACGCACACTATCAACACATTTGTCACACTTCCACAAAGATAATACTACCAAGTTTGAATTGTTTGTTATAGTTGTTGTCCTCTGCATCATCATGCCGTGTTTCCCAGCTTGCAAGATTCAGAACCAACAAATAAGATCCAAATAATAAGTATAACAAAGATGCCTACACATCTCATTGATTCCCAGCTTGCAAGATTCAGAACCAACAAATAAGATCCAAATAATAAGTACAACAAAGATGCCTACACGTCTCATTGATTCCCAGCTTGCAAGATTCAGAACCAACAAATAAGATTCAAATAATAAGTACAACAAAGATGCCTACACATCTCACTAATTCCCAGCTTGCAAGATTTAGAACCAACCCATTAGAGCCTTTTCATAAAGTGAATATCGGGATTAAATCCATCTTGGCTAGCCATGTCATACAATCGACGAACTTGGCGAATGCTCTTGACCGTCACAACATCTGTAGTAGAGTATTCCTGTTTGCACAGCATGTTTGCATAGCACAAACAAGGAGACAGGAGAGCATGATTTCGCTTTAGTTGAACCATTTTGTGCAGTTCCACCAAAATTGAGAGATGTTTCTCTTGATTGTCACAACATCTGTAGTAGAGTATTCCTATTTGCACATCATGTTTCATAGCACAAACAAGGAGACAGGAGAGCATGATTTCACTTTAGTTTAACCATTTTGTGCAGTTCCACCAAAATTGAGAGATGTTGCCCACGTGACATTTTAGTTGAACTGCACAAGACACTCATTCCAAAAAAAGTGTTTTGTGCAGTTCACCAAAAGGTCACAATAGCAACAAGGTGAAATGGATATCTCTATCTACACAAAATGATAGAAAGTAAATAGTTGCTGGTCAATAAGAATATATGAAACATATACAAAATGAAAAGAAGCATCTTAATTATGTTCATGGCAATCACACAAGGATAGTAGAAATTTTAAAACGTCAGCAATGCTTCATGTTACCAAAAGCATTACGATCAACAATGAGATTCCTTAGATATGGGATTACTTTAATGGTGGCATTGCTTGTTTACCAGACACAGTAAATCAACAGCAGCTAAAGAGTTGGTTTAAGGGCATGGGACCGTGGGGACACCAGGACACTCAGCAGCGTAAAGGAGCAACTTACTTATCATACTGGGGAAAACAGCAGGAGTGCCATTTGTAACACAGTTTAATTGCATCTTATCACTGGAGGCATTAGATTAACAATAACACTGGTTAGACATGTCCCTAAGGTAAAAGTGTGATCGCTTCATTTTACATGCGCCCTTACAGCAAAAGGTTGGTTTACCCGCAAAAAAACAGCAAAAGGTTGGTATAAGGACATGCAACAGTGGACGCATCAGCACAATGTACCTACAAGGAGGCATAAAGTGGTGATGCCGAGCTTGTTCACGCTATGTGAGGGCAGCAAACCTAATCCTGGAGACCTTTTACTATGTGAGGGCAGCAAATCTAATCTTGGAGGCCTTTTACTATGTGAGGGCAGCAAATCTAGTCCTGAGACCTTTTACTATGTGAGGGCAGCAAATCTAATCCTGAGACCTTTTACTATGTGAGGGCAGTAAATCTAATCCTGAGACCTTTTACTATGTGAGGGCAGCAAATCTAATCCTGGAGACCTTTTACTATGTGATGGCAGCAAATCTAATCCTGGACATACTCTGTTGACTTGTCCACCAGCTGCCACTTTCTATCCTTTTTTCAACCAATAATAGATCTGTTCCTTATCCAGTTTGTACTGCGTTTTCCCATTATTTCCCTTTTCAACCAAGAGACCGGTTGGGTATCCGGTCTCTACTACTTTCACCATATTATTTCCTCTTTGAATCAAGTCCTAGATTCATGCTACAACTTTCCCCCCTTTCTTCATTGTTTGAACAAAGCCCTAGATTTGAATGCATGAAGTAGCTTTACCTCTAATAATACTAAAAATTTAGGTGGCTTTGGAAGAGCTGATGGGAGTAGAAAAAGATGCACATGCAGACACGTGGGGAGCTGGGGCAGTAGAGCAAGGTCGCTTTCAAAGAACTTATACCTGAGGGTCGCCGGGATGTCGGCGGCGGCAGGTCGGATCTGCAGACAATACGGCAGGGAGGAAGAAGGGTCGGAGGACCTCCCGAGCTGGCGCTGTGTCAGAGAGAACGACACGGGCAGAGGATCGGGCCCCTCCGGCAGCTGTGGGTTTCCTCCCTCGGCGGTGATGACCGCGTGAACGATGCACCTTTTAGTCCTCTACACACACCGACCGAAGGGATCCGGCCGGATCTGTGACCAGCGATGAGCAGAGAGAAAATGTCGCTACCGCTGTCTTGTTTATATCTGGCAAGGATGAGAGAATGAAGAGATCAACCCTAGTAAAGTGAGCGCTCAGGCCCCTGCGTCCATATATAGTGGAGTGATTATCTTTTTTCTCTCCACAACAAGCGTTTCAATTTGTGTACGTGGCATTAAAGAAAAGAAACTCTCTATTTAAGGTGACTACTCTACGACTCCTACTTACTACTACAGTACTACCTCCGTCCTGGTTTATAGGTCCCTTTCATAGTTTGTGCCAAATTTTGACTAAAGATTTAACTAACAAAATGTTAATGCATGTCAAGAAAGATTATCTCATTGGATTCGTATTTGAACATAGTTCTGAAAAATATAATGTTTGGTGACATGCGTGAACATTTTCTTAGTTTAATCTATGGTCAAAATTTGGCACGAAATACAATGGGGACCAATAAACCCGGACAGAGGTAGTATTGTTCACTTGTGCTCCCCGCCCCTCCATTCATTGAACAACCCCACGGGTGAATAAACATACAGTAAGTATTGTATTTATATAGAACGAACAAGCTCGAACTATTTTCGCGTAGTTAAAAGTTGAGGGCGGGGCTTTTCCCGGGCAGTACGCGCGGCAGTTTTCGGGTAGGCGGTTTGACAGAGAGGCGAGGAGGGTGAGCGAGCGGGGCTGTGCGATTTGACGGCGCGTTACTGCTGGAAAGACTTGTGATATGACCACTCACTATAGTCATGAATTACTGGCGCTCCGACCGGGGTGATGCCCCCCTTCCATTCCGCGCTCTAATCTGGTGCATGACACGTCGACCCGGATGCTGGCTCTCCCACATGTCGGAGTAGTAAGAAGGAGGAAAGAATGATGCAGTATATACTAGTACTATACTACTCCCTCCGTTCCTAAATATAAGTCTTTGGAGAGATTTCACTATGGACCACATATGGAGAAAAATGAGTGAATCTACAGATAAAATACATCTATATACATCCGTATGTGGTCCACAGTGAAATATCTACGAAGACTTATATTTAGGAACGGAGGGAGTACTACTCAGGTCGCGGGAGTGCAAACCACAGCAGCCCAGTGAACCAGCCGCGGGAACCATGGTAGCCCAGTGAACCAGCAGTAGAAAACAATAATGTGGTGATATGGCCGTAAAAAACAATGTGCTACGGTCCACACTGTAGCATGTACAGTAACACTCCTCTTTGTTTGGATCCCTGAGTTAGAGCTAGTTTGGGTTGAAATAGCCTCAAATTATCGAAACAAGAGGGGTTAGTTTGAGCTAGTTTGCTCTAACCCAGCTAAAAAAACTAGCCCGGTGGAGAGGTTCTAATTGGGTTAGTTATCCTGGGCCCACTAAAAGAGAACTAAAAAAAATCTCACCTGCCCGCACCAGATCGCTCCCCTAAAAAAATCTCACCTGCCCACACCAGATCGCTGCCCCCCCTCTCGCACAACTCCTCTCTGTTCCCCATAGGGCCACCCTCCCAAGCGCCGCTCGCCCTCTCTCTCCTCCAGCCGCCCTCTCCTTCCGGCCTCCGCCGCCCTACTCCGGCCGCCCTCTCCCTCCGACCTTCGAAGGTCGCACCACTCCCCCTTCACTAGTCGTTTTTCTCCCTCTGTCGTGCACGGCGGCGACGCATCTACCAGGGAGGTCGCGAGAGGGGTGAGTTTGTTCGTTCCTTCTCTGTCTCACAGCCATATCATTGATCTTGCTTGCTCTAGTGCTAATTCTGATTTGGAAAAGTAGATCCTGATCAAACTTGTTATAGATTTGTGGTGCACGCATGGAATTGTTTGATGCTGCTTGAGGAGGTAATAAATCTTTCTAGAGGCCCAAAGATTCAGGTCACCTTTCTAGGTATTTCAATTTCAGGCTTGCATTATTTGTAGAGGCCCAAAGATTCAGTTCACCTTTCTTGGTATTTCAATTTCAGGCTTGCATTGTTTCTAGAGGCCCAAAGATTCAGTTCACCTTTCTAGGTATTTCATTTTCAGGCTTGCATTATTTCTACAGGCCCAAAGATTCAGTTCACCATTCTAGGTATTTCAGTTTCAGGCTTGCATTATTTCTAGAGGCCCAAAGATTCAGTTCACCTTTCTAGGTATTTAAGTTTCAGGCTTGCATTATTTCTAGAGGCCCAAAGATTCAGTTCACCTTTCTAGGTATTTCAGTTTCAGGCTTGCATTATTTCTAGAGGCCCAAAGATTCAGTCCACCTTTCTAGGTATTTTAGTTACAGGCTTGCATCATTTATAGAGGCCCAAAGATTAAGTTCCCAGTCGGCGGCAAGCGGCCCTGCTACCCATGCCGGTGTCGACCTCAACTCGCAAGGGCCGGCGTCGGAGGGGTTCCCGGGGCTTGGGCTCTACAGTGCCTTCCTCCAGAGCGATGATGGCGAGCTCCTCCCTCGGAGCGTGAGGGGCTCCGGGCTCCCTCCCTATCGTGAACAACTTCCATGATGAGTTAGCTCATTCTTTGTTTCATGAAGTGTTTTTTATTTTGTGAAGCTTGATTGACGACTTGTATGTTTAAGTGGGATATCTCATTTGTATGGACAAAGTAAAAATTATCAAGTTTTGCATGCTTGATTGTATAGATGGTTCGTTTATGTCAATTGTGAGCGGGAGGAGGCCACAGAAGAGCCAGCCACACCAAGAGGGTGCTTGGATCCAAGGAACTTATTTTAGTCTGACAAAAAATAGGGTCCAAAGTAGTCAAATGATTGAGATAGAGCATTTATTGTCAATCTAACCCTGCCATCCATACACCTCTTTGGTTTAGAGTTAGTTCAGGGTTAGAATCTAACTCTAACCTCTAACTGAGTTAGAGTTCTCCTTGTCTCGGTTCATCGCCATCATACTTTCCCCATTCCTGTGTTTTTAGTATCCTGCGAATCAAAGAGGCCCTTTTTTCGGGAAAAATCAAAAAGGCCCTTAGACTGGTTTAGGTCCGGTCATTTTTTATAAACGTGCTATGTCCAAAATTTAATGAACGTGCTTCGGTTTCCATGAAAATAATCCGGTTTCATGTAGTAATTCATTGATTTATTTATTCTTCTGTGGGGGGTTTGCATGTAATTCGTTAGGTCTGAAATGTAAAGTACCCCGGCATATGCTCCGAGTCGTGCATGCACTACGACCCAGATGCTCTATGTCCCACATGTCGGTGAATGGGAGCACGTGGAAATAGCCTAGGAGTACATATAGGAGGATAAATGCGTGAAAAATATGTACTGTGAAGCGTAGCCGCGGTTCGAAAAGTAGACCTAAAGTGATGACAGCTATAGGTCGCACGCACCCAACTAGTGGTACTAGACATACGACTAATTTTTCCCTTAAAAAAAGAGGCATGAGTGCTCAGTACTCCTATTCTATAAACACGAGTCCCATCTGACAACAGCGTCTGTGCTACAGCTAGCCCTCCTCCCTCGTTTCTCTCTTCTACTCTCTAAGAGCATAGTTAATAATATAGCCAGCTGCTGGCTATATGATGTTGCCATGTCACATATATCAAGTTTATAGCCAACAAGTATAATAGCTAGATATAAATATGCACATATAGCCAGAATTTCTCGACCTGCACTTATTTACTTGTTGGAATCTTTAGAAAGACTTATATTTGGGAACGGAGGGAGTACTATACTAATAAAACATTAAGGCCACGAGGCGATGCAGTGCTGGTTACAGGAGGCATGAAGAAGAGATGCATCCATCGACATGTCCACCTCCTCGACTCAAGGCGTCGGCCCACCGAACGGCGCCTAAGTAGCAGCGGCTTTCGTGGCCAGGTCGACGTGCTTCTGAACAATGGCGTCCAAAGATTCCAGCCAATGGAAGAAGGCCAATGTCTTTCTGTCCTCGCTTGCCTTGTAGTGGCCTATGTAGACGATTTCCTCGTAGACGTGGATGTGCAGGTCGACGGTTTCTTGCATGGCGAGGCACTGCACGGCGAGTGCGGCCTCAAGGTGCACATTCTTCGTCGCGATCTCCGGCACCTGCAGGGCCACCAGGGCTTGAAAGAGTTCGTCACCATCTAGGCCGATGAGGGTGGCAGGCAATGAGGAGCCTGGGCGCGTGGGCTGGAGCAGTATGGCAAGGTCGTCCGCGCGCTTCTTGATGGCGGTGAACTTGCGGATGGAGTTGATCATCATGTCGTCCATGTGAGAGGCGAAGCCGGTGTCGGCGAGGGCTATGATGCCTGCGGTCGCCAGCACCGTCTGGAAATGCTGCGCGGTGCGGGGCCGTAGGCCGGCGCCTTGGATTATTTGGCACAGCCGACTGCTACTCGCGTCCATCGCCTCCATAGGTGCTTGTGGCTTCTAGTCACTTGGTCTTGGATTGGAGTGAGCAGTGTTGCGCAGAGACTTGGGAGTAGATGGAGAGTGGTGGGGCGCCTTTATTATATGAGAGTCCAAACTCTGTTGCATTCACATCGTGTTGGCTCTAGTCTGCTTCTCCAATTAATTCCCTCTACATGTAATTGAGGATGCATCATTGACCGTTCGATGACGCGGTGCCTATGGTGACTTCATAAATTTCAAGATGATACTTAGTGCCGTGCGTGTGTGCGTTCATAGGGGTGAGTGTATGTGCATGTATATGAGCGCTTGCGTCTGTACTGTGTCAAAAAAAACAACATAAATGCGTGTCAAAAAGAGACTAGTCAGTATACTCAATATTGTGCACCTCGGAGAGGAAAATGATCAAACTAGTACGTATTTATTTACGGTCCAGATTCACTCATTTTGCTCCATATGTACTCCGTCTCGGTGTAGTCTAGTCACTTGTTGAAATCTCTAGAAGGGCAAATACTCCTTTCTGGTTTACAGGGCTATACTAGCAAGTAGTTGTACGTACTAATACAATAGTGGGCTCACGTTCGGTTTGCGCTTGGCTCTTCACCTCTTTGAGAAGACGAACAATGATGTTACTACTACTGCTTCTACAGTGTCGATGCCACTACTGCATGTCCATCCACCGCGAGCGGGACGGATAGCTTGTTGTAGAAGTACTACTAAGAAAAAGTCTGTCCTCATTTGTGAGCAACAGCGCGCATGGGCGAGGGAGAAGGCGTGTAGTAAAATGATGGTGTACTACTGCACTGGAGGAGTACTACAGTATGCTTCTGGCCATCTGACACCGGTTGAACTGCTGCATGTCCATCGCGTGCGGGAGGGAGAGCGTGTAGCGAAAGCTTCTCCTAGTCTTGCCAGCCACCACGCTCATGGGCGAGGGAGGGATTCTCCTGTCTTTGCGTGTATGACAGGTGGGCCCGACAGGTGTGTGGCCAACCTGTCATACAGTCAAAGGCATGTGCAGTTAAGTCCGCGAGGGAGAGGATAATCAAACTTCTCGTTGATGTACGAGTTGACGCGACACATCAAAGCACTGCACTCGATATATTTCAATAATTTAGGGTTACCGATGCATTAATTACATCGCATGCATGCATGCCGTGACTCTCCTTTTGATACTTGCATGTGTTGATTTAATGCACCTTGAAGTAGTACTCCCTTCGATTCCTTTTACTTTGCGTATAACGTTTTCTTGTTTTTCTCAGATTAGTCTATGCGTCCGCGTTGGTTTCCATCTGTGCCCCCGCTCGATTAGTTCTGCCCCCATTAATCGCGCCAGTTTCCAAAGCAGAAAATGGCTACAGGCAAACGAGTGCAGCGCCGGATGCGGCTTGACCGCCTGGGGAAGCCAACTCAAGCGAAAAAGAAGGAGGACTAGCCAACCATTTCATGCGCATTTACTGTCGATATTTATGCAGCTTACTCATGCGCAGGGGGAAATTTGTCCAGAAAACTCAAACTACTGCCTTCCTTGGTATGCAGGAGGATAGTTATGCGCAGAGTATAAAATATGTGATGGTAAAGCTTTGTAATGCCCCGGCCCAAGCGAGAGATGGTTGTGCACGAAGAGGGCGAGATCATGCAGACGGAACAGGAACCGACGAGGGAGCTCACTAAGGTCTCGATGGACCTCACCGTGCTCCACTACCCCTTGTGCCTCCGCCCCTTGATGCCTCCAGTGTATGAGGTTCGAATACACCTCGTCCATTCGGCTGATTGAGCAAGGTGCAGGTTTCTTGATTGATGTGTTGTTTGATTGATTTCTGCAGTGCAAGGGAGGCCACCTGGCCTGCGCAGACTGCCGCATCGAGCGCCCCGGGAACCAGCGGTAGTGCCAGAAGTGCGAGCGCGGCGGTGGCTTCGACGTGCAGAACACGGCGGTGGACGCCGTCGTTTCATCGCTGAGGGTGGAGTGCCTGCACGAAGGCTGTGGGCTCTACGTCACTTACCACAAGCTCGCCGATCACCAGAGCGTGTGTCCGCTCGCGCCCTGCAAATTCCCCGTGCCCGTCTGCGGCTACGAAGGCCCGCCGCCGGCGCTCTACCACCACATCAGCAACGCGCATCCCATGCCCGTGCACATGATCCAGTACGGCAAGGTGCTCCAGCTACAAGTGCCACTGTCGGAGCCACGGCTCTTGCTATTCGCTGAGGAGGACCGCCGCGCATTTTTCTTGGTCGGTGGCATGCTCGACATCGGCGCGCCTATCGCCGTGTCGGTCGTGTGCATCAGAGCGGGGGTGTCCCCACTGCCGCACTACTGGGCCAAGCTGTGGGCGAATGGCCCGCCGGGGGAGCCCAAAGGCACGACCGACGCCGTCGAGGTGGAAATGGAGGTGACAAGCAGCAAGGATCCCGGTGACATCGACGTGCAGGAGCTGACCTTCTTGACAGTTCCGCCCAAGCTGCTGGCCGGGGCTAAGCTTGTGTCCCTCCAACATTCAGATTGACAAGCTCACGTCCTAAATGTTTCGACAGTGCCTTCTGTTTATCTTAGTAATATGCTAATATAGGGATTACCTTGGTCTACTTTAGCTTAAGAAATGGTGGGTTTTGGTGGCGATGCAGCAATTACTTCGACATCAAATCAGTAATTTCCAATAGTCGAACGGATATTTTGTCTATGTTGGATATAAAGTTCCTTTGGGTAAGAAGTACTACTTGTCATCAAAATGGATAAAAGGAGATGTATGTAGATGTATTTTAGTTCTAGATACGTCCCTTTTTATCCATTTTGATGACAAGCACTCCCTCCGTTTCAAAATACATGCCTTCCATTTGTCAAAATATAGATGTATCTAGACATGTTTTAGTATTTAGGTACATCCATGATAGAGCCAATCGGATTGTTGAGAACACTACAATTCGTAGCTACAGATGCGTGTGTGACTCCCAGATGCAGAGGCCGGGGGTCATCATCCTCCTTTTCGAGAAAAAACAGATGCGTGTGTGAGAGGACGAGTGCGTGCGTGCACCTCTTCTCTTCCTGTATAACGTACTACTAAACTCAGAGTACAAGTTTTTGTGGGTGGCACGATGGTGCGTGCGAGAAGTCCCGAGAGATCAGTTTAATGCGTCTGAAAAAAGGACTAGCCTAGAGCTCGCCACGCGGGTATTTATAAATTTTGAGCTTGCGTCTCGTCATATTCCAAATTACTCGACGCTATATTGCAGACCTGTTCACACCGATCACAACCTAAACGGTTTCCCACTTAGGAGCGTATTAGTACTCGGTTATAAATACTAGTATGCCAAGATGACTGCACATTCCTCCTCAACTCCTCATCCACAAAAACAAACAAGTCATTCAGCATCCTTCCCATGCGTCTGCCATGGCCAGCGTGAGTTCTGGGTCGAGAGATTGCCAGCAGGGAGAGGCGAGCATGGAAGCGGAAGCACGAGAGATGTCCCGCCTCGCTGCGAGAGCAGCCGACATGTCCCGCCGTGCGGAAGTAGTAGCACAGAGGTCCCACCGCACCGCTGAAGCAGCACGGAGGTCCCGCCGCGCCGTTCATGCAGCAGACTGGTCTGGCCGCACCGCAGAAGCAGCAGAGATGTCCCGCCACGCCACGAATGCAGCAGAGATGTCCCGCCGCGCCGCAACAGCCTGGGAAAATTTCTCGCGGGAAGGCGACGACTGTTACAGGCGCATGCATGCGATCGTCCATAGACAGATGGATCAGATCTCCGGCTTGGCGAGGTTGCAGGACGACGTGAAAGCCTCGTTTGAACAGGCTACCGGCGTCATCTAGCAACTAAGGGAGGGCAATGAGAGGCTCCGGGCCGAGCGCGACCTGCTAAGGGAGAAGATCGTCCGAAGTGCAGACCAGCAGGAGGTGACTAGTGCCTTGTTGAAGAGGATCGGCGTCATCGTCAAGAAACTTATGGACGAGAATGACATGCTCCGCAACGAGCGCCAAAGGCTGGTGGAGGAATCCGTGGATGTTCTCAAGCAGCGTCTTGAGGACACGAAAGAGCTCATCGCCGCTTGCCGCGGAGACTAGTTCCCGCGGCCTGCAGCAACGCATCAAGAAAGTAGAGATCAGCGAGCCAGATCCTTGTCTTCCTTCTTCTTTTGCCCTTGTGTATTTCGGGCGTAGCCGCATGTGGCTTTTTTAATTATCTTTCTAATTATGTAAGACAATTAATCGTCCTTATCTTTCTGTGGAAGATGAATGTTACAAGGCTGGAATGAAGAAAACTCTTGCTGTGGCGACCCTGCGTTGCTGTTCTTCTAGTTGTTGTTGGGCTTCCTTTAGTTTCCTGGTTTATTTTGATGTAATAATCGGTTTAGGATGTGGATTGTGTCGTCAGTTGTGAAATGTTGGGTTCTAGCGCGGATGTTTGGCCTTTGTTGGCCTCTTGGGAGGTTGCGATTTCAATCTGGTACTCCCTCCGTCTCATAATGTAAGACGTTTTTTGACACTATACTAGTGTCAAAAAGCGTCTTATATTATGGGACGGAGGGAGTAGCTTTTAGTCCTTCGTGTTAGGCTGGAGTTGTGTTGAACTTCTTGTGAATTGTGGTGGTTTTCAGTAATGAAAATCGGAAGGGGCAAGCCCTTCTTTGATAAAAAAATCGTCCTTATATATTCATCAGTCTTGCTATAAGTCGCAGTAGATGCTATATAGGTCCGTCGGATCTTACATCAAGATCCGTGCTATCAGATTTTCTTTTTTCTCTCTTAAATCTCAGTCGAGTGAGACATAGCCACGCCATTAAATAGAGGCTCGGGCGCCATTAATGGAGACCTTGGGAGAGAGGTGGACGGTGGATGGAGGTCAAAGGGCTCTCCTCCCGATAAGCACGCGCAGGGGTCTGATCGCACGCCTCTCGTACTCAAATAGCTACCCTGCATGGTGCCTCCTAGCTAATAAAAATGGGGACGCGTGGCGGCACGTAAATGGTACTAGTAAGTAGAACGCCCACGGTTTCAATAATACTTGTGTTTCCGATTGTAACGTGACAGCACTTGTTCCAAAATGACTTTGTTGATTATTAATGTGTGCGCCTTCGCAAATCGGACTGCAAATTTACCACAGCATGTTGGTGCCAGGTCATGGCACCAAGCCAAGTTTCATTATTTTCATGCGTGTTTTGGATTTACAGGAATTAAAAAAACTAAGTTTCTCAATGTTTCCAACCCAGCCACGACGCCCAGAATTTTGAATTTCATTCCCATTTCTTGCATGGAACCTAGAAATTTACCTGAGGACACACATGTGATTTTTCAACCAACTTTGGTGCATTGGAACATGTGCTTGTATTTCAAATTTGAATTATGTACACAAAGGTGACACGTTCCCTCCCAGAACCACGAACCTTCTTGAGAGAAGCTTCGATTTGCAAGAAGCTTATACCAAAATTTGTTCCTATTCGGCCAATTTTTTTTACCACGGCATGGTACTACCATGACATGACACCATGCCAAGTTTCATGATTTTAAAACCAAGTTTCTCAATGTTCTTGACCGAGCCACGATGCCCAGATGTTTGAATCTTATTCTCATTTTTTGCATGGGAGTAGAAATTCACCCGAGGACACAAATGCGATTTTCAACCAACTTTGGTGCACGAGAGCACGTGCTTGTAGTTCAAATTTGAATTATGCACATTAAATGACCAAAAACTCAATTAATGTGTAAATAAGGCCAAACGAAGCCGGAATAATTCCAAAATTTAACAGGGCACTCATGTAGTTCTATGTTGCCTTTGTAAATAAACTCAAGGGGGACAACGTATATCATTTCGCACTCAAAGGTGACACGTCCCCTCTCAGAACCACGAGCCTTCTTGAGAGAAGCTTCGGTTTGCAAGAAGCTTATACCAAAATCTGTTCCTATTCGGCCATTTTTTTACCACAACATGGTAGTACCATGACATGACATCCATGCCAAGTTTCATGATTTTCATACGTGTTTTGGATTTACAAGAATTTTAAAATCAAGTTTCTCAATGTTCTCAGCCGAGCCATGATGCCCAGATGTTTTAATTTTATTCTCATTTCTTGCGTGGGACCTAGAAATTCACCCGAGGACACAAATGTGATTTTTCAACCAACTTTGGTGCACGAGAGCATGTGCTTGTAGTTCAAATTTTACTTATGCACATTAAATGACCAGAAACTCAATTAATGTATAAAAACGACAAACGAACCAAGGATAATTCCAAAATTTAACATGGCACTAATGTAGTTCTATGTTGCCTTTGTTAAGAAACTCAAGGGGGGGTGGCACGTTCCCTCTTAGAACCACGAGCTTCCAAATCGGCCCAATTTTTTACCACAACATGTTAGTGACATGACATGACACCATGCCAAGTTTCATTACATGAATTTAAAATCTAAGTTTCTCGATGTTCTCGGCAGAGTCATGACGCCCAGATGTTTGAATTTCATTCTCATTTCTTCCATGGGACCTAGAAATTCAACCAAGGACACCCATGTGATTTGTCAACCCACTTTGGTGCACCGGAGCATGTGCATGCAATTCATATTTAGATTATGCACATTAAAAGTCCAGAAACTCAATTAATGTATAAAAAGGCCAAATGAACCCGAAATAATTCCAAAATTTAACAGGGCACTCATATAGTTCTATGTTTCCTCTGTAAATAAAATCAGGGGGAGGCAGCGTATATCATTTCGCACACAAAGGTGACACGTTCCCTCTCGGAACCATGAGGCTTGTTGAGAGAATCTCCGGTTTTGCAAGAGGCTTATACCAAAACTTTTCCCAATTCAGCCAAAAATTATACGTATGAAAACAGGGTTTAGATTATCTCGAAAATCTCGCTACCTAGACCAATAATGTACTATGATTTGAATTCAACATAAAATGGATACACATATTTGAATTGGAGAGTATATGGTACATGTAGTTCATAGTGAAATATGATTACTGCTATATGCATGTCTTTTTGTTATCAAGATAATATTTAAATTATTGTATAACTTGACAACAATCGTATTCAAATAAGGAAAATTGATTCAAATTTAGTCCATATGGTAGACGACAATATATATGTTCAAATGGTGGAGTAAAATGTTCATATATGATGGAAGATCAAAATGTATGACTACATCAATTATAAACCGCAAGGTCACCTAATGATATATTCGAATTCAACATAACGTGGATTCAAAAATTGAAATTCGAGATCATGGCATTTGTAATCATATAAAAAGGGACATTACTCTTTCTTTGGTGGGAATTTATTTGTTTTTTGTTGTTGTTGAGGGAAGTGCGAATTGATTTGCTACTGTGCAGGGTAATCATGTTCTTTTTTTACATTTTTCTTGTAGTTTTTTCAATGACATCTATAGCAATATAGTAAAAGGGGACATGACTCCCTTGTGTTTTGTATGATTTTTTTTACACGTTAAGTTTGTTCTGCCAAACAAGGAATCCGCACCTTGTTATCCCGAAATTTTCAAGCTTGAGTATCTTCTATCTCACCTGCTTTGAAACTCCCGCTTCTTCAACCCGCGCCGCGCCTTGTTATCCCGAAATTTGGACGCGCGCGAGAACTCCCTCCTCATCCGAAATCGCTCCCACAGCCCAGACACGCGAAATCCCCCTTCTACCCCTCAGCCGGAAATGAAGCTCCACGTCGCGGTGTCAAAACCAGTGGGGGTATGCTGGTAACTTACCCTACATTTCGTACAAGCACGTCCCTAAGCTTGGCTCCCCCCTCCCCCTTC
>NC_041381.1:680028331-680035767 GCF_002162155.2 Triticum dicoccoides | reverse complement strand
GAGGTTGCCAAAACCCGCGAAACCCCACGCTCCTCCGTCGGCCTCCCGACCACCGCCTAGCCGGAGACCCTTCCCCGACTACTCATCCACCGCAACAGCTCGCCGTCCCTCATCCACCGCACCGGATGAGGATCCATTGTCGATCTCGTCGTCCCGCCAGATCAGCCGCCCCGTCCTCCACCTCCAAGGAGCTGCCCCGATGTTCACCTCGTCTATCGCGCCACCTCAATCCCCACAGCGTCATCTTGACCTGCCCCACCGGAACCACAGCACCCTCAACAATTCCTCCGATGAAGCCGAGGCCAACTTGGCGCCACCAAGGAGGTTCTGCACTCACCGCTCCATTTTATCTTTTATTCGATCTCACGGGGCTGCCGGTGCTCGATACCGAGCAGACATGGCGTCTCCATCGACGGCACCGTCGCCGGACACATCATCCACGACGTCTCTCCCCCATGTCGTTGCTTCCTCGGCGGCGACTTCCACAACGGCACTAGCTGCAGCTGCTCCGGCTCTCGCTCGCGCTGCGGCTCTGTTCTTGCTGTCGGTCGCGCTACTGCACTGCTCCTGCTTTCGTTTGTGCTGCTGCTCTGCTCTTGCTCTCGCTTAAGATGCTGCTGCTGTTGCACGACCTCCGGCAGCTACAAGAGTTGCTACTTTAGCACTCGCTCGTGGTGCTACTGCACGACTTGCTCTCTGCTAGTGCGTCCCTACTCGAGCGTCTGTTGATTTAGATCACTGCTTCTCTGCTACTAGTGCTCGAACGCCCTAAACATCTATTGCAAGGCTCTGTTACTAGTTCAATCAGTTTTGACAGTAAAATTCAGTTTCGACTGTGAAGTTCATTTTCTTCAGTTAAGTTTAGAGTGAACAGTACTTACAGCATCTGTCGAAGCGGTCGTGGCGCGGCTGATGCGTTTTACATATAGCATTTTTTGGTGATGTATTTTACATCATCTATTGCAGATGATATTAGGGTCCCACTTCAGATTAAAGTTGTCTGTCTTGTCATGCTTCAGCCTCGTCGTCGTACACCTTAGTGGAGCTGCTCCAACGACGGAACCGTCCATCACATCGGAGCAGTACCCTCGGCGCCGTTTCCAGAGGCCTCGGATCTTCTTCCCTGCCTCCGACAATCACACCAGCATCATCACCATCCTCCACGTCCAACCCAATGATGTTGAGGTCCACAAGGCTATGCCAAAGAGGTTGTACACTCATCGAATCACTTTGTTTCTCCATTCCTCTATTCTTCCAATTCATGTGAGCCAAACACCCAGGTTGACTGAAATCCTATGTTTCCAAATGCTCTGTTTTGCACGTGCATTCCTATCCTATTCCTATGTTTTTCCTGTCCCTGCGTTTATAGAATCCTCCAATTCTAAGGAGCCCTTACAGATTTACTTCATTTTCAGATTGGCGTCAAAGAAAACTCTGTGTGTTATGTCCTGCTCCTGCTGTGCCGTCATCCACCCCACCTGAGGTGCACCATCGACAGAAGCATTCACTATAGCAGAGATCCCCCCTGCAGACTTTCTTTCGCCGCCTCAGATCATCTTCCCCGTTGCCGGCAGCCATGCCAACTGCATTACCATCATCGACTGAGCAGATGAACCTGAGGACTAGACAGTTCCGGAAGAGAGGTCACAGTCTTTCGTGTTTGCTTACGTTATACATCGGTTATTATTACCTGCTACTTTATCGTTCAGTCTTGAGTTTTGAATTGCCCATGGGTCTCATATCGAGCCAGCAACGAATAGTATCTATCTACTATCTAGTTCATCTGGGGTCTTCTATGTGGTTCATGTTGGGTGGGCAACAAACAATAGATGATCCATTGTCTATCTTTTTAAACTTAAGCTATAATCTACCTTCTATCATTAGTTTTGGATCCATCCACTCGTTTGCTACCATCAGTCTTGATTTTTGCATGCACCCCTTAGGCCTTACAAAATCTAACTATTTTTTTATTATGCATGTCAGATATTGTACACAACTGTACTGAACATGTAGAGAAAAAGAGAAGACCGTTGCGTGCGAATATAATGTCATGCAGATGCTGCTCCATGGTGGGCGAAGTGCCCCCCCCCCTCTCTCTTGCATTTCCAGATTGTATTCCAGAGGAAGATAACTGTTCAGATGGAGATTCAGAAGGAGCCGACCATGGATGTTTACCACCTGAGGTGTTTGCTCTAACTTGGCATGCTGATGTTGGTCATATCATGCATATGGCGCCTTGCATTGCTTACATTATACATCTTATATGTCATTAGTTTAGTTTAGATTTGCTTTGTGTGAATGCCACCTGTTTGGTTTCTATATCATACTCCCACCATTCCTAAATATTTGTCTTTTTAGAGATTTCAACAAGTGACTACATACGGAACAAAATGAGCGAATCTACACTCTAAAATATGTCTATATACATCCATATGTGGTAGTCCATTTGAAATCTCTAAAAAGACAAATATTTAGGAACGGGGGGACTATATGGGAATTATGCAATGCCATCTTCTTTAGCCAGGCATCATATACGTGAATCATGCAATGCCATCCTGTTTAGCCAGTCATCGTATATGTGAATTGTATCGTGCCATATTTTTTTCCATAATGTGTTCCATTTGTCAGCAATGTTTATACATTCATCTACTCTTCCTGTGCATCAGCCATTTGAGTCGGTCATGGGAAAATATGGAGTGAAAACAAGGGCTTCTGAGCAGTCAGTGCTACCTGTCGATGCAGATTTCTTGCTGGTTACAGATAGCTCCTCAGAGGAGGATTCAGAGAGAGATGACCAGTCGTATCCCCCCCCCCCCGAGGTGCATGCTCTAACTTGGCTGGGTTATATTGCTCATATCATGCATATGGTGTCTTGCATTGCCATGCCATCTGCTTAGATTAGACATGCTTTGTGTGAATGCCTCCTGTTTGCTTTCTATATCAGATGTGTGAATTATGCAATGCCATGTTTTTCAGCCAGTTATCATATATGTGAATTATGCACCGCCATGGAGCCAGGCATCATATATGTGAATTATCTCATGCCATCTTTTTTTTCATTACGTATTCCATTGTCGACAATCTGTGTATATTGAACTACTCTTCATGTGTATCATCCATTTGAGCCAGTTATGGAAAAATTTGGAGTGAAAACAAGGTCTTCAGAGCAGGCAATAGTACCTGTTGAAGCATATATCTCGATGGTTACAGGGAGCTCCTCAGAGGAGGATTCAGAGACAGATGACCAGTCCTATATCCCACCTGAGGTGTATGCTCTAGTTGCAATGTTTATATTTCTCTTATGATGCATATGGTGTCTTGCATTGCTTATTTAGACATCATGTGCACAATATTGAATTCTATCTGCTTAGTTTAGAGATCATACATGCGAGTGTCAGCTGCTTAGTATATGAATCAATTATGTCAATTATATCATGCCATCCTGTATACTTAGACAATATGTATGTGAATTATTTCGTCCCAACCTATTTTAGAAAGACATCATATAGTTTTGTCATGTCATCCTGTTTAGGTACTCATCATATGTTGAATTATGCCATTATATCCTGTTAAGTTATCCATCATATATCTGAAACTGTGTCATGCTATCATGTTTAGTTAGGCATCATATATGTGAAATTGTGTCATGTTGTCATGTTTGGTTAGACAACATATATGTGAATTACCACATCTGTCTATCATACAATGTCTGTACGTTCAATTTATTTTCTTGTTTATCAGTCATTTGAATTGGAGGGGGTGATGGCAGTATCTAAGGGAGCAAAAACTCGTTCTTCACAAAAGACAGTGCTACCCATCGATGCAGATAGAACCATGGTTGTACTGGCCCACAAACTAGCCCCACCACACATAATCGAGACTCTTCCAGATTGCACACTTACACCGTTGGGTAGAGAACCAGCTACAACCCATCTAACCGCAACCCCAGCGGATAGTAACCCACTTATAGTTGACAAAGCACCATGTCCACCATAGAGTACCCCCACACGAGCAGTTTGTAAAGCTACTGCAGTGCCCAAAGCACGAAGACCACCACAGCTAACCCAAACTCCACGTTTAAAGAAGAAGAGCAACTGTTCTCAGGTCAGATTCCGTAGCTATGGTCCATACTCCTTTGCTGTTGCATCACTGTATTTACTCATACCAAGTACTTTCGAATTTGAAGGATCCAATTGAAACTCCAATGGCGCAACAGGTATGTTTTAAACCTATTTCTTTAACTGGATTGTTGTTCTAACTTCTTGCTCTATGTTGATTTCAGTTTAAGTTGTATAAACAGTTATGTTCTCATGTGATGCACATTACAAGTGCTGCCAATGCTGTGTAGTTTCTCACACTTATATTTTGTCTATGCTGATGTGTCTTAAAAATATATGAGTTGAACTGTGTCTCTATCTTGATTAGGGAACATAAACTAGAATGATATGGACAATACAGTGACCATAGTACATAGATATATGTTTGTTTCATGCTGTTATCCTGTCCACCTTACTACTGAACCGGTTTACCAAAATGAGTTTGGTATACTACAAGCTAAACCTGTGATGTGTCTGCTTGTTTCTCTTGTAGTATGCGAACAGAATATTGGAGAAGAGCACCCCACTATGCAATGGTAGAGAAAGTAATGTAGATAAGGTTCAAGATAGTGAGACAACCCTGTTGATCTCCAAGAAAGGTGATAAAAACGATCTTGTAGACAGTGAGAAAACCCCACAGTCCTGCGTTGATGTAGTGTTCGAGTTACTGGCCAGTACCGCTGACACAAGCTCTTCGAACTCGCTGCCTGAATCACTTCGGCTTCTTCAGTCTCAGCTACAAGTTGAAAGGCATCAGTCATCTATGCTGCGGCAAGAAGCCGAAGGACTGAGGAAGTCCCTACAGAATTCAGACACGTACTTTCTTGTGCAACAGCAAGCGCTGGAGGATTTAAGCGCCAAACAAGAGAAAGTTAATAAGCTTGCTAAGCATCTTGCCAGCATTATGGGTACCCAGGATATTGTTTCTTGAACTCTTCTGAAGTGGTTTCAGTTCTGGACTTGTTTTGCTGCGGCGTTTATATGCTGCTGTGTTCCCTATATTTGCACTGGTGGTGAACTTTATTGCCCAGTGGATGTAATATGTGTAATAGCCGTGATAGCCTAGCATAAGTTGCTTGCTTATTTATTTCCTTGTTGTCTTGTTTATTTGTTTGCTTGTAGTCAGTGCAGTTCTTTTTCCGCGGTTTGCTAGTGGCTGCAATAACCTATTTTTTAAAACTAGGCCACAATAACCATGGGCTAATATTTACTGCAGTGACACTGGGCCTCCTACGGGCCATAGAAATAGTGGGCCTTCTATGGGCCGTAGAAACAGTAGGCCTTCTACGGGCCGTAGAAACATTGGGCCTTCTACGGGTCGTAGAAACAATGGGCCTTCTACGGGCCCTATCATCAATGGGACTTATACGGGTCGTATGATCGATTGGCCAAACATGGGCCAATAACAGGCCGCATTATGGTCGTAAATGGGCTAGAGTTGGAATCGTCCGTTCATGGGCCGACCATAATGGGCCATCGTTAATAGGCTGTATTTGATGACGCTATGAAAACGGCCCAATTTATTAACGAACCACAAACGGGCCGAATGTAACCACGGGCTGAATTTGGCCCACAAGCAGAAAATTATAGTAATGGGTCGTAAGTAAACGAATGCTCGAAATGAGCCCAAGAATAAATGGGCTCTGAGAAGGCTGAAAGATAACATGGGTTGGAAACGGCCTAACTGAATAACGGGCCATTAATGGGTATAAAGTGATACACTATTCATTACGGGCCAGTTTCACCATGGACCATTAATGGGTCTAAAGTGATACACTGTTCATTGCGGGCCAGTTTCACCATGGGCCGTTAATAGGCCAAGAGTTACATAGGGCCTCATATGGGCCGAAAGACGTCATGGGAAATACATGGGCCAGAAGTGAAAACGGGCTGGAATCATATTGGATGGCCCAGATGACGCTACTGGGCCTAATTCGGGTAGGGCGTAACGGGCCTTGGGTTAGCGGGCTGTAAATGGGCTATATGCGAACAAGCCGTTAACAGGCTTTCCATGGGCCGACCCGTCACCTTTGGACCAAGTCAAACGGGCTGGCCTTTTCACAGGAATGGGCCTCTGTTGGGCCGGGCCACGTGTCGACGTATCATAGCCGCCTTCTGTCCAATGAGTGGATGGCATCTATCCCAACAATGAGCCGACACGTGTTTCCTCCAGCCAATGACGATTTTACACGTGGAAAATCCCCATTGGTCAGGGCTGTTAACGGGTTATCGGATCCAAAACCCGACCCGATAGCTTAACGGCATTCCATTACGGTGGATGACACGTGTCGGTCACCCTTGACGAAAGCACTTCTGTGACGCGCGATTTATCATCATGGAAGTGGACACTTCCGTGATGATAATTTTGGTAATGTCATGGAACACTTCTACGACAGCACAGGTATGACTATCTTGATTCTGTCATACATTTGTCATGGATGTACATGCATGACAAAAAACGCGACCTACTGTGACAAACACGTATCATCAGAGAAGTGTATTTTTTTTGTAGTGTGGACACCGGAGGGCTGCCAGGTGGCCCACGAGGCAGGGGTCGCGCCCAGGGGGGTAGGGCGCGCGCCCCACCCTCGTGGATGGTGGGTGGCCCCCTCAGGTATTTCCTCCGCTCAATATTTTTTATTAAATCCAAAAATGACTTTCGTGGATTTTCAGGACTTTTGGAGCTGTGCAGAATAGGTCTCTAATATTTGCTCCTTTTCCAGCCCAGAATCCCAGCTACCGGCATTCTCCCTCTTCATGTAAACCTTGTAAAATAAGAGAGAATAGCCATAAGTATTGTGACATAACGTGTAATAACATTCCATAATGCAATAAATATCGATATAAAAGCATGATGCAAAATGGACGTATCAGTTCTACTCGTGCATATAACATCTACGCATAAACCTGGCTCGGATGCCACTGTTGGGGAACGTAGTAATTTCAAAAACATTCCTGCGCACACGCAAGATCATGGTGATGCATAGCAACAAGAGGGAAGAGTGGTGTCCACGTACCCTCGTAGACCGTAAGCGGAAGCGTTATGGCAACGCAGTTGATGTAGTCATACGTCTTCACGATCAACCGATCCTAGTATCGAACGCACGACACCTCCGCGATCTGCACACGTTCAGCTCGGTGACGTCCCACGAACTCACGATCCAGTAGAGCTTCGAGGGAGAGTTCTGTCAGCACGACGGCGTGATGACAGTGTTGATGAAGCTACCGACGCAGGGCTTCGCCTAAGCACCGCTACGATATGACCGAGGTGGATTATGGTGGAGGGGGCACCGCACACGGGTAAAGATCAATGATCAACTTGTGTGTCTTGGGGTGACC
>NC_041381.1:680021308-680027962 GCF_002162155.2 Triticum dicoccoides | reverse complement strand
TGCCCGAACTTGCCCGGAACACTTCCGAAGTCCAAACATAGTCATCCAATATATAGATCTTTATGTCTCGACCATTTCGAGACTCCTCGTCATGTCCGTGATCATATCCGGCACTCCGACCTACCTTCGGTACATAAAAACACATAAACTCATAATACCGATCGTCACCGAACGTTAAGCGTGCGGACCCTACGGGTTCGAGAACTATGTAGACATGACTGAGACACGTCTCCGGTCAATAACCAATAGCGGAACCTGGATGTTCATATTGGCTCCTACATATTCTACGAAGATATTTATCGGTCAAACCGCATAACAACATACGTTGTTCCCTTTGTCATTGGTATGTTACTTGCCCGAGATTCGATCATCGGTATCTCAATACCTAGCATATCGTTACCGGCAAGTCTCTTTACTCGTTCCGTAATGCACCATCTTGCAAGGCTTATAGTGATGTGCGTTATCGAGAGGGCCCAGAGATACCTCTCCGACAATCGGAGTGACAAATCCTAATCTCGATCTATGCCAACTCAACAAGTACCATCGGAAACACCTGTAGAGCACCTTTATAATCACCCAGTTATGTTGTGACGTTTGGTAGCACACAAAGTGTTCCTCTGGTAATCGGGAGTTGCATAATCTCATAGTCATAGGAACATGTATAAGTTATGAAGAAAGCAATAACAGTAAACTAAAATGATCAAGTGCTAAGATAATGGAATGGATAAAGTTAATCACATCATTCTCCTAATGATGTGATCCCGTTTATCAAATGACAACTCATGTATATGGTTAGGAAAACTCAACCATCTTTGATTAACGAGCTAGTCAAGTAGAGGCATACTAGTGACACTATATTGTCTATGTATTCACACATGTATTATGTTTCCGGTTAATACAATTCTAGCATGAATAATAAACATTTGTCATGAATTAAGGAAATAAATAACAACTTTATTATTGCCCTTAGGGCATATTTCCTTCAGCAACTTCCACCATTTCGTTTATTATGACACGCACCATCATTGTCATATTGCTTTGCATGATCATGTAGTTTGCATAGTATTTGTGGCAAAGCCACTGTTCATATTTTTTTTATACATCTCACTCTTGATCATTGCACATCCTGGTACACCTCTGGAGTCATTCGTATAGAGTCATATCTTTGTTTTAGTATCGAGTTCTAATCCTTGAGTTGTAAGTAAATAAAAGTGTGATGATCATCATTATTAGAGCATTGTCCCATGTGAGGAAAAGGATGATGGAGACTATGATTCCCTCACAAGTTGGGATGAGGATCCAGACGAAAAATAAAAGAAAGAGGTCAAAGAGCCCAAACAAAAGAAAAACAAAAAAAGAAGAAGCCAAAGAGCCCAAAACAAAAAAAAATGAGAGAAAAAGAGAGAAGGGACAATGTTACTATCCTTTTACCACACTTGTGCTTCAAAGTAGCACCATGATCTTCATGATAGAGAGTCTCCTATGTTGTCACTTTCATATACTAGTGGGAACTTTTCATTATAGAACTTGGCTTGTATATTCCAATGATGGGCTTCCTCAAATTGCCCTAGGTCTTTGTGAGCAAGCGATTTGGATGCACACCCACTTAGTTTCTTTTGAGCGTTCATACACTTATAGCTCTAGTGCATCTGTTGCATGGCAATCCCTACTTACTCACATTGATATCTATTGATGGGCATCTCCATAGCTCGTTAATACGCCTAGTTGATGTGAGACTATCTCCTTCTTTTTGTCTTCTCCACAACCACCATATTCTATTCCACCTATAGTGCTATATCCATGGCTCACGCTCATGTATTGCATGAAAGTTGAAAAAGCTTTTTTTGCGGGTGAAAGTTGAAAAGGCTTGAGAATATTAAAGGTATGAAACAATTTCTTGGCTTGTCATCAGGGTTGTGCATGATGAAATACTTTGTGTCATGAAGATGGAGCATAGCCAGACTATATGATTTTGTAGGGATAACTTTCTTTGGCCATGATATTTTGAGAAGACATAATTGCTTTATTAGTATGCTTGAAGTATTATTGTTTTTATGTCAATATTAAACTTTTGTTTTGAATCTTATGGATCTGAACATTCATGCCACACTAAAGAAGACTACATTGATAAATATGCTAGGTAGCATACATACTTCATAAATTCTTTATTTTATCATTTACCTACTCGCAGACGAGCAGGAATTAAGCTTGGGGATGCTGATACGTCTCCAACGTATCTATAATTTATGAAGTATTCATGCCATGTTTGCAACAATTTTATATGGTTTTGTATGATTTATTAGAACTAACCCGGACTGACGCTGTTTTCAGTAGAACTACCGTGGTGTCGTTTTTTATGGTGGTTTTTTATGGACCAAGAGAGAACCTCGGAGCACCAGAGCCAGGCCAGGTGGTGGACGAGGAGTCCACAAGCCTAGGGGGCACCCACCCTAGGGCGCACCCCCTGCCTTGTCGGCCCCTCGGGCACCCCCTGACTTTTTTCTGATGCCAAAAATTTCTATAAATCCAAAAAACCCAGAAAGAAACCTAGATTGGGAGTTCCGCCGCCGCAAGCCTCTGTAGCCACGAAAAACCCAATCAGGAGCCCGTTCCGGCACCCTGCCGAAGGGGGAAACCATCACGGTGGTCATCTTCATCATCCCGGCGGTCTCCATGACGAGGAGGGAGTAGTTCACCCTCGGGGCTGAGGCTATGTGCCAGTAGTTATGTGTTTGATCTCTCTCTCTCTCTCTCTCTCTCTCTCTCTCTCTCTCTCTCTCTCTCTCTCGTGTTCTTGATATGGAACGATCTTGATGTACCGCGAGCTTTGTTATTATAGTTGGATCATATTGTGTTTTCCCCCTACCTTATTGTGATGAATTGAATTTTACCTTTGAGGTTTCACTATTATCGGACTGAATACGATTATGGATTTGAGAACACTTGATGTATGTCTTGAGTGGGATACCTATGGTGACAATGGGTTGTTCTATTGATTCACTTGATGTATGTTTTGGAAATCAACTTGCGGATTCCCGAGGTGACATTGGGGTAATCTATGCATAGGGGTTGATGCACGTTTTCGTCCTTGTTTCTCCTATAGAAATCTTGGGGAACTCTTTGAGGTTCTTTATGTTGGATTAAATATTATGAATCTGAAGATGTTTGGTGCATATCGTATAATTGACCCACGGATACTTGTGGTGACATTGGAGTATATCTAGGTGACATTAGGGTTGATTGATGTGTGTCATATGGTGTTATTTTACTATGAACTCTACGGTTGTTTGTGATGCTTATAGGAATAGCTCAATGGATTGATCGGAAAGAATAACTTTGAGGTGGTTTTGTACCCTACAAGCAATTTCATCTTATTTTCTCCGCGATAGGAACTTTGGAGTGAATCTTTGTCACACGTTGAGGGATTGCCATATGATTTAATTATGTTATCATTGTTGAGAGAACTTGCACTAGTGAAAGTATGAACACTAGGCCTTGTTTCCAAGCATTGCAATACCGTTTTCGCTCACTTTCGTTATTAGTTACCTTGTCGTTTTTATACTTTCATATTACAAAAACCTATATCTGCTATCCATATTGCACATGTATCACCATCTCTTCGCTGAACTAGTGCACCTATACAATTTACCACTGTATTGGGTGTGTTGGGGACACAAGAGACTTTTTATTATTTGGTTGCGGGGTTGTTTGAGAGAGACCATCTTCATCCTACGCCTCCCACGGATTGTTAAACCTTAGGTCATCCACTTGAGGGAAATTTGCTACTGTCCTACAAAACTCTGCGCTTGGAGACCCAACACGAGTCTACAAGAAGAAGGTTGCGTAGTAGACATCAGTGTCCTTAGATATTATCTTGGGGTGTTGTGGGCATCCCCAAGCTTAGGATCTTGCCACTCCTTATTCCTCATCCATCATGATCTCACTCAAAACTTGGAAACTTCACCACACAAAACTCAACAAAAACCTTCTTGAGATCCATTAGTATAACAACCAAATCACAAAATTTAAGTACTATTGTAAACCCATTAATATTTTATTATTCCATAATACCTACTGTATTCTAACTTCATCATGGATTATATCCCCTCGATACAATCCATAGATTCATTAAAACAAGCAAACAATGCAACGAAAACATAATCTATCAAAAACAGAACAGTCTGTACTAATCTGAAGAATGACTATACTTCTGTAACTCCAAAAATTCTGAAAAATTAGGACAACATGGGAAATTTGTATATCAATCATGTGTAAACAATTCAGAATTTTATCATGTTCCAGTGCATGTAAATAATTCTTTTACTGGGCGAAATAGTTTCTATTTTTTCATAGAATCAAAGCAACTATTATCCAAATCATCCCAAAGGCTTTACTTGTCACATACACTAATTAAAACACAAAAACACAACCATAACAATAGCATAATTGTGTGCACACCAAAAAAAGGAAAAGAAATAGTAAAAAATTAGATAACCATTGGGTTGCCTCCCAACAAGTGATATTATTTTACGCCCCTAGCTAGGCGTAATGCATAGTTTCAAGTGTTGTCATCTTTAGTTTCCAACTCCTCTATCACACATTCATACTTCCTAGGAATTCTAGCATTCTTATTTCTAATAACACTCCTAGGAACAAAGTTGAGGAATTTATTCTCACAGATTGGTTCCTTTATCAAGATAACAAAATCAGGGTGAACATTAATCATTTTAAGATCTTCATTTCCATTACTAGATGTAGCACCCTTGTTTTTGAACATACATAAACTTGCAATTCTTGCTAGGAGGAGTCCTTTCGATAGTTTTAGTGGAAGAAAACGCGGAATCCAAATTATTAATAATTTCTTCCAACTTATCAATCCCAGTGGGACTTTGCTCCATCCTCTCATGAATCATTGGTTCCTTTTCCTTTAGCAATTTTAAGGTGGTTCTTACCTTTGATCCAAATTGAGTAATATGATTATGAATATTTTTATCCAAATTTTCAACATGCGTTATGGTAGGCATTTTATTTTCAAGAACCTCTAACCTTTGCATAATGTGCTCCAAAGTCAATGATGTTTCATTAATAGTGTAGGTGGTGATCTCACTAAATTTCCCATAGCATTGAAAGCATCCATAGGGTGGATACTCAAGAAATTCCCTCCGGTAATAGTGTCTAATACAAATCATAGAGAGTAGGTGGTGGTGGAGGGGTATAAATAGGCAGCACCAAAAATCCAACTGTTACAAGTCTTTGACCGAACTCGGTGACATCGATAAGAAAATCTTAGTGAGACTGACTAGTGCAAAAGACTTGACCATTAGGCTTTTTGGTGAGACCAATCATACAAGCTTAGTGGGACCGAAGTGCAATGGCTAGGGCAAGATCTCATTTCAGAATTCCGATTGGTTCTTAATGGTGATTCCTGAATGAAGCAACTTCATCACAGAAACTTGGCCAGGCCATCTCAGTGAGACCGAGATCCATTTCGGTTGCGCCGAAGTATTAGGGTTTGGCATATGGCAGTGTATATGGTAATCTGGGTGGGTCCAGATGAGAGCTTTCTAGTGGGACCGAGATCGACTTTAGGGTATTGGATAGGATGGAAGTGGAGAAATATTTGAGAGTTTTGGAGCCATATCACTAAGCACTTGAGCAATTGAGTCATGATAAAAACCTCAGCCCCTTTTAATATTATTGGCTTTCCTACGGACTCAAAGTGATATTGGATCACTTAACCCAAAATATTGTCTTGAAGCTGTGCCAATCTTTACCCTTTGTATTTTGAAGGGGTCCACATCCTCATGTCCTTGCCATGCCACTGTTGAACTTGTCTGGAACATACTAGATAAAAGTATTAGGCCCTGTTTGTTTGGGCTTTTGCAACTTTTCCACTTTTGCCAAAAAGCCATAGAAGCTCCTAAATAGGTGCTTTTGGAGCTAAATATTATTATATTGATGCATCAAAGCCATAAAAGGCTCCAAAAGCACCTACTTAGGAACTTTTATGGCTTTTTGGTCAAAGTGGAAAAGCTAAAAAAGCAGAAGCAAAAGCCCAAACAAGCAGTGCCTTAGTCCAACAATATGTGTGTTGTCATTGATTACCAAAACCACCAAGGGAGCAAATGTGCTTGCAAATCGGAATTGAACATTCAACCATGCCATGCTTGGTAACCACGCTATTTCATGAAATCATGGGTTGGGCAATTAAGACCGATTCCATGGCATGTGATGCTCGGATGGGAAACTTCCATGTTTTTTAGGCCCTGTTGAAACAACCAACTAAAACTCAGATCCCGGCAGACAAATCATACCCATACAAATAATATAGCTGGAGCGAAGGATTTTCAAATTGGTAAACAAGGAGGAGGAATGTAACATATGCTGGTGGCTTGAAGAACATGATCGGAGGGTGTCTGCTCCTTTGGCCTTTGGGCGAATTTAAGCAAGAAAATGAAAGGGGATGCGCCGATGTGGTAATGTGGTGAGATCAGGAGTGGAGTTCTACCGTGATGGGGAGGTTGAGGTTTGGGGTATATTAGAAGGGGGGATGGAAACTGAAAGGAAGGTGGAAGGTGAAGAGGCGCTTCTGTCGTTTCATATGCATTTGTGATTTTTGGCCAGGAAAGCACACCGGTTGTGGAGGCAGGAGAG
>NC_041381.1:680004881-680020670 GCF_002162155.2 Triticum dicoccoides | reverse complement strand
AGGGGGGGAGAGAGTAGGGGTCAGAGCGGAGAAGATAACCAAGCCATACAGGGTTGCGTTAGTCAGATGGGCTTCCACAAATGACCGAGTAAGCCAGCTATCCAACCCAGGTTGTTGGCATCGTACAACACAGGACCCAGGTGGAAGAAACTCAGTCGGGAAAATGCATCAACTACACCCCGCGGGGCGACAGCAGCATGCTGACATGGCAATTGTTGATGTGAATAGCTTGCATGTTAAGAAATCAGATAGTGGGGGTGTCCTATTTACATCTAGTAGGTTAGTAACAATATCGAAGTGATTCTCTTGGAATATCGGATCTAAACAACAATGGAACTGAGTGTAAAAAGACACTCATCAATGGTGTACCTCAATTTGCTTATTTTTAACATCTGGCCGGTTGGTATGCGAGGTCATCCCGAGACCAAGAGGTATGTTGTGATTGGCTTCATGTCAGAAGGCCGCCAGAGGTATCCATCTGTCAATGTCAATTGGGTGTGATCAGGGATTGTCTACGATGGTACCCGAGGCTAGATGGTGGGTTGTCGGCAAATGCCGTGCCAGAGCATGGTCTGGCCACCGCTACCGCCGACCGTAGACACCGTTCTCCTCCTTAGAGGCATCGTTTACCCTGCCCCTCTCCTCCTTCAAACGATTGCTACCTAGTTCCGCATGGCCCATTGCTAGTTGTGTGCCTTGCGAACGGTGGCCTACTTGGGGAGATGCCTCGAGGCACTCCGGGAAGACTTGTGCTGATTGCCAGGACCAGGCGAGCTCCTTTACTTCCCGTGCTTGCTTAGTTTCGCTTATTTTCGTGTGTTTTTGGGTCCCCCGCTTAGCTATTTCGAGCTTCTCTTCTATAGCTGGTATCCCAGTAGGGCTGATGTATACGCTATCTTCGTATATTGCTTGATTGTTGCTTTATATATAAACAATGTCGCGAAAACCTTTTCGATACCACAGTCGAAAACGAAACAAAACAAAACACATGGAGGAGGGGGAGAGAACGGACCGGAAGCAACCCGAACCAAAACGAAGACGCGAGTGGAGGTACACTCGCTAGTCAACAAAACCAAAAAAGAAAAAAAAGTTTGACAATAGGCGCAGCACACGACCAACGAGAGCGCAGCGCGTCCACCCATCCCGATTCCACGGGAGCTCCACCCCGCGGCCGCTGCTGCTCTCCCCACTCCCAAATGGCCGCCGCCTGCTTCCTCCCCGGCCCCTCCCCGCTCGCCCGCCCGCCGCCGCGCCTGCGCCCGCGCCACTCCCTCAGGCGCCTCGCGCGCGCCGCGGCCGCGAGGCCCCCGGCCGGCCCCCTCGCGCTCCCGGCCTCGCCGAGCCCGCGGAGGCCGCTGCGCGACCTGGTGCCGCGACCCGTCGCTGAGGCCGCGCGGCGGGCGCTGGCGGCCGCCGCGGGGCCGCTGGTGATCGCGCTCGCCTCCGCCGCGCTGGTCCTCGGGGACGCCGGGGCCGCGTCCGCGTTCGTCGTCGCCACGCCGCGGAAGCTGCAGGCCGACGAGCTCGCCACCGTGCGCCTCTTCAAGGACAACACCCCCTCCGTCGTCTACATCACCAACCTCGCCGTCAGGTACGCCTGGGCCGATCCTCTCTCTCCCCCGCCCATTCCCGTTCGCTTTTGTCTCCGTTCGTCTGGCCTTGGCGCCTGACCAGAAGCTCTTCACGCTGTGCAGGCAGGACGCCTTCACGCTGGACGTGCTCGAGGTGCCGCAGGGCTCGGGGTCCGGCTTCGTCTGGGACAAGCTCGGCCACATTGTCACCAACTTCCATGTCATCCGTGGCGCGTCTGACCTCAGGTTGGTTAACACTTGACAGAGCCGCTCGCTGCTGACATATTCTTCAGCAAAATTCAGATAACAGCATGCCCAGTCTTCTACTAGATTTTACGTTTATCGAAGGTTCATAGAAGGGTGTAATTGCTGTGGACCTGTAAGCAGCTAAGAACTCGAACGAACGAATAAACAGGGGAATCGAGAGTCGCAGAACTGCAATTGATGTTGATAAGCATGGGCAATGTGGACGTGGCTGCTTAGTTTTAATACCAGAGCACAGTGAACCGTTAACGCTCGCTGCTAACGACTCGTTATCATTTGGATTCAGTGTGCGTAGCAAATGGGTCCATAGGCTGCAGGCTGTAGGTTAGTTATAGTAGATGTTTAACCTGACACATCTCTGAAACTTTAGAGTGACTATATTTTGCATCCCATTTTTCATAATTTCATCCAGTACTTGATGCTAGATCCGAGACTAGAATGCAAAATGCTAACAATGACCTATGCACTTTGGTTTCGTCTAAACATCATTTACGTGTTAGTCATGCTTTCTTTGCTTCCTTGCTAATGTCACATGATGTCAATTTACGCAGATATGCAGATAGTATGCTACCATCTTGTTGAATATTTATGATAGTGTTGTCTTGAATTGTATCATGGCGAAGTGAAATTACCGTTTTAGTTTTATGTAGGGTCACGCTTGCTGATCAGTCGGTGTATGAAGCGCAAGTTGTCGGATTTGACCAGGACAAGGATGTTGCGGTTTTGAGTATCGAAGCACCAAAGGATAAACTAAGACCTTTACCAGTTGGTGTGTCAGCGGACTTACTGGTTGGTCAGAAAGTGTATGCCATTGGGAACCCAGTGAGTGCTTCTTACACCAATTGTTCTATGATTTATCTATATAAGTCGGCTATGTACACGCTTGACACCAATCGTCCAGTGTTTTTGTTTTCATTCCAATTCCCAAACCTGAGTTCAAATTTCAGTAGGGCCGGCCTGTTTCTGATCCTGATTATGTTGAGGTAGCACTAGCATAGGAAATGAAAATGTGCTACACAGCATCACAAACAAATAATAACACAATTGACCATGACCAAGTGTCCAATCACTGGTATGCGGAACAGATTCTATGCTAAGCAACTATGTATGGCATATTACTTTGTAAATTTTCAGTATAGTTCATGGATTTGAAGAGTTGATTTAAACACTTCAGTTATTTGGCCTCTTTCGATTATGTGCATATTACTTTAAGCAACTAATGATTACTGTCTAACATTTTTAATTTATATATTTGCAGTTTGGCCTTGACCACACTCTTACAACAGGTGTTATCAGGTGTAGTATTATTGATTGGTTAAATTGACTCCACGTTGGCTGATTCTTTTTGCTTGATTTTTTGGTAAACTGAGACACTTTTCTTTTGCTCTCTGCTGACTTCTCCCAGTGGACTGCGACGAGAAATTAGTTCAGCTGCAACTGGACGTCCTATACAGGATGTAATACAGACTGATGCTGCTATCAACCCTGGTAACAGCGGAGGCCCACTTCTTGATAGTTCTGGAAACCTGATAGGTGTAAATACTGCTATATACTCACCTTCAGGAGCATCATCCGGGGTTGGCTTCTCCATTCCAGTTGATACAGTATGTCACTCAGCTTAATTCATAATTTTGGATTTGTTCTGGGTCTTCTCTTCTTATAAATTTCTTGCTTCATGTATTTCAACCATATTCAGGTTGGTGGTATTGTGGATCAGCTTATACAATTTGGGAAAGTGACGAGACCTATTTTGGGGATAAAATTTGCCCCTGACCAATCTGTGGAGCAGCTTGGATTGAGTGGAGTGCTTGTCTTGGATGCCCCCCCGAACGGGCCAGCTGGCAAAGCGGTACTGTCCATCTATACTATACACATGTTTGATGCAAATTCAATAAAACTTGATTGGAAACCACCAAATATTTTTACAGTAGTCAAATTCTTATTTTGTTTCAGTTTCAGTTAACAATCTTTTTACACCTAGCATGAGAAAACCTTGTACTGTTGTCACTCCAGTACATTATAGCATCTGTTGAACAATGTTCTCATGTGCCTTCTCTGATTGTCGGAACTAAGAATACCTTAAGAAACAGAGCAGTAATTCATTTGATAAGAACCAAACTTATGTGCAGAATAAACTTGTCTTTCCTGTTCCTTCCATATAATTATAAAATGCATTTGTTAGACACGTTTCTGCGGTACAGGACTTGTGCAGCTAAATATTTCTGCTTGCTATGTCGTATGCAGGGTCTGCAATCAACGAAACGGGATGCCTACGGACGACTTATCCTCGGGGACATAATTACTTCTGTTAATGGTACTAAGGTTGCGAATGGAAGCGACCTGTACCGTATCTTGGATCAGTGCAAAGTCGGAGAGACGGTAAGCTCTCACCCGTGTTCAACAGCAACACTTTTTTTTTGCCGTTGATGGCTGCTAAGGTACTCGCTTCTGTTCTTTTAAAGGTGACCGTGGAAGTATTGCGCGGAGATAAGAAGGAGAAGATCGCTGTGGTCCTTGAACCAAAGCTCGACGAAACATAGTGGGTGGTGTCCTTCTCGGGTGTATTCTCACGTAGGTACAAGGTATTAGCATGTTGGCCTACCACGGAGCTCCTTGCACATAATTGATGTTTGTAAATTGTCTGGTGTACAAAGAAAGGAAAGAAAAATATCAATTTGGTTCATCGATCATGCCTTATGTGCGCTGTTCCAGTACATGATCTATCTGCTTACATATGCTACTCTTTGATACCGCTACATAGTGTGACAATAACATCAAATGTCAGCCGTTAGATATGCTCCATTCATTGGATAAAGTTTTCATCTCAGAGGATTTCTGACACGTGATCTTTTAATTGAACCCCCATTCTATCATCCATTGTATTCTAGAAGCATCTTTTTCCCATGACAAGGATCTGATTCTAAAATTAGAGGAATTTGGATTTTAGAGAGTTGGGCCCTGCATTCTTCGCATAGAAGGAAATAAAATATCGAGAATGCATTCCCCCCTGCTGTCATATATTTGATGACTTGCTTAGCATGTACAATTTGCTGCTCCCTCCTATCCAAATTAAATGACACTGACAAAGTACAACTTTATACTAAAGTTGTACAAAGTTATCATCAATTAATATGGATCGAAAGGACTAGTAGTTTCAAGAGATTTACCTTGACATTGGAAATATTCTACTCTCTCCATTCACTTATTATAAAATGTTTTGAATATTTCAATATGGACTACATACGAACTGAAACGAGAGAACAAACACACTACAACGTGTCTACATACATCTGATTTATAAAAAAAGTTAGAACATCATATAATAGTGAACGGAGAGTAGTTCTGAGAGAGAGAGAAAAAAGTGAACACAACATAATTCTCCATATCTGGACCAACTCATGACATGGTGTTATTGCAAAGATAACATAATTCTAGATATACTTATGTCACAACTGCTCCACGGAGAAATCACACAAAGGACGCTCCGAGTTCAGTGCGGTCGAAGTAGGCGCCGGTGACGCCCCCCTTCTCCGCCAGTGCAACTGCAACCGCGGCGGCGGCGCCCTCCGCGGCCGTGAGGACGCCGGTGTAGTCGTTCATCCCGGTGAGGACGTAGCCGGGGTGCACGCAGTTGACCCGCAGCGCGGCGCCCTCCTCCCTGGCGATCACCCTGGTGTAGGCGCACACCAGCGCCTTGGAGGCCATGTAGGCCGCGTAGACCGGGTCGGCCGGCCACCCGCGGCGCTCCAGCGCGCCATTGCCCTTGCCCAGGTCCTCGAGGAACAGGTCCGACATCTCGTCGAGCCGCTGCGTCGTGAGGTTTGCGACGTCGTCCAGCTCCCGCCGGAGCTCGTCGCCGCTGAAATACTGCATTTTTGCAACATTAACAGCAGATGAGCCTCTGTTTTGAGAGATGGGACTGTCCTACTCTGCAAGTGATTTTTGTGCAGCAAATTGAACTGATTGCCAAATATATATGGATGACGTACCCTGAGCAGCCCCCAGGCTGAGGTTACGTTGACGATTCTGCCGTCGGAGGATGATCGGAGGAGCGGGAGGAGGGCTTCCGTGACGGTCTTGTTGCCGTGGTAGTTGATCCTCAGGCAGTCCTCTGCATCCTGGGTGGTCTGTGTGGTCCGTTGCCTCAGCCATTCGGCTCTCTCCATCCCATCCTTGCCTGCAAGCTGTTATTAAGGGTGCGTTTGGTTACAAGGGTGGTCATGAATGGGTTGGGATCGTTTAAAAAATAGACATGTTTGGTTATAAAGCACATGAATGGTTCAAGTCAAAAAAAGAGAATATGCCTTGAAGATGCTGAACCGTTCCACCCAACCAAATCGGTCGAATCAAATGGCCACGCTTTGCATGCATGACTATGTGAGCATGACTGGTGGTCCCGTCCTAAATAATTAGCTCATCTCTTATATTCAGCCAAACGCATGAATTGAATGGTTCAATCCCAAATAAATTGAACGGTCCCAACCCATTCATATGACACCTTCAACCAAACGCATCCTAAGTGATGGACATGGATGCAACCAAACAACCTTCAGTAAGTAATTTAGCTCCAAACGTTGGAAATGGAAGCAAATTCGCCCATTTACCGTTTCGTGAAGGGTCGCCGGGTCGCCGACGTCCGTGGTCACCCCGAGCACTCCGGCATTGTTGACCTGCGGTGCGGTGCGCGTGAGTGCAATGATCACCAATTTTGTTGAAATTGCCTTCTTTATCACAAACCCATTGCAAATTCAAAACTTCATTTGAAAATTTAAGCAGCTGTACCAGTATGTCAAGCTTGCCGAACTTCTTCTTTACGAAAGCAGCCAGACGAGCGGCACTGGCGGGCTCGCTGATCTCCAGCTGATGAAACGCGACGTCCGATAGCCCCTCCTCCCGGAGCGTTTCGGCTGCCTCAGCGCCCCTCTTGTCGTCCCTCGCCGTCAAGACGACGGCGAGCCCGTGCCCCGCAAGCTGCCGGCATATCTCCAGCCCCATCCCCCGGTTCCCTCCGGTCACCACGGCAACCCTAAGAGAGAAATATAACGATGAGAGTGTAACTAATCAACAAACAGGTGGTTGTCTCTAAACGAGGTATCAATCTGCTATTACTCAGACAGAAAGTTGCTTGCCTTTTCTCTGACGGACCGCTGATGCTTCCTTCCATTGTGGCTTCTTCTAATCCTGTAGGTTTTGCTTACTACAGTATAATTTGCAATAGCAACTACAGTTTAGAGTTTATCAGAGGTTTTCAGTCCATGATCTTCACAATTTTCAGTCCATGATCTTCACAATTTTCATTTTCTATCAAGTTTTTTCCTCTGTCAAATCACTTGAGAGGCTGCTCTACAAAAATATTTCTAATGGCTATACGGTACAACACAACATACACCACAATAATTTCAGTACAGATTGCAACACTAGGATAGGATAAGAAGCAGAGCAGCAAGCAGCGGCAGCAATGAGCAACAAGCAGCGGCAGCAGCCAGAACAAGAAGCAGAGCAGAGCAGCGAGCAGCGTCCCAGCTCTCTCGCTCGACCGGCGCCTCCCCCCATCGGCCGGCCCTACCTCACCGGCGTCGGCGAGGGTGTGCCATCTCAGAGAGGACGCGCCGTCGAGCTCCTCCTCGCTCCTCACAGACCACCCCTACTAACCAACCCGTCGTCGAGCTAGGGCCTAGGAGGGAGGAAGAAGGGACCAACCTGGCACGGACGGAGCACTCCGGGACGGCGCGGGGAGAGAAGATCCGCCGGCGCCGCTGCGCTGCAGTTGGCCGATGCCGCACGCCCTCCTCGTGCACAACTTTGCCTCTGCGCTTGGAAAAGATGGCCGGTCTTGCTTACTTTCTCCACTATTTTTATCACTGGGCCATGCTGATACTCGGTCAATGTTGGAGGCTGCAAGGAACATGGACGAGCTAGCTGGTCGTCGCACTGAGGCTTACTTCAGTGCTGACGTGGACGTGTGACAAGAAATGGTCGCGCGACGGGATCAATCTTGCGACAGCTGAACTCGGAATAAAAAATGTTCGTAGAGTGTCCATAACCGGAGCGGGCAAATCCGGCTCCCTAAATGTCCGCGGACGTGTCGACGGCGCCGACCCGCTTCTCATTGTTCGCCACAACAACCACACCCTTTATATTCAAACTCTCATTTTCATGCAAACTCATGCACGATAGATTATATAGCATACGCAACCAAATGTCCAAATCATCACCAATTCAGTGATCAGCACAACCGAAATTAAAGCACGGTTTAACAATTTCAACACAACCCAAAATAAAATTCAACAACTCATTTATAAGCCTCTTTCACAGTCTCGCGGACGAGCTGCCGAGCAATTAGTTAGGGTTGCCTGCAACATCTGGAACTTCCCTTTGTTCATACGACCATCCAGGGTTGCTAAACCGAGACATTTCCATCTCAAATTCAGAATTTTGAACTTGCAACTCCCGCTTAACCACTATCTATGTCTCCATAAGGCAGTTGTATCGAAACTTTATATAACATTTTTGTGGGTTTATTAGCTGGTCTGTTGCTCTTCTATATCAATGAATGACACCCTGGACATGCTATGCCTAGGCTAAATTAGCTCTGAAAAAAGGATATTGTCATCCACAAATAGTAGTTGTGATACTCCTGACGCCTCACTACATATTTTTACATGTTGAACATCATGTGCCTCCACTCCTTGTTGAAGCAGCTTACGGAGCTCCTCGGCAACAAAACAAAAATAAATCGGGGATATGGGTTCACCTTGTCGAAACCCACACGGCCGGTGGAAAGAAGTCTACATTACCCCCTGGCGTTTCACGAGCTGGCTAATTTACCCCCTGAGATCTAAAATCGGGTATTTAACCCCCTGAGCTTTCCTAAACCATGCGAATCATCCCCTAACACTGATTGGAGTGGTTTTGCAGGCGGTTTTGGGGACGTGGCACCCTGGCACGGAGATCCCGTGAGGACAAGCGTTGAGGTACTGATCGGAAGCTGCACCAGCCAGTAGCCGGCTGTGTTCTTGCTTGATGCAAACTCGGCTTGCCATCGCATCCCTCGTGCGCCGTAGTCGCCTCAGTAGCACTCTCGCCGGCCGCGTCTGCTTCTTCCTCTCCGTTGACAAGAACTCATCAAGCTCGCGCCATGTGCAGCCTGCGGCTTCCGCCGGCAGATAACTATGTCCACTGTTTTAGAGCTAATCACGATTATGTTAGTCCTACCTGCCTCGGACATAGTGGTACGTACTTCTTGTGTCTACGTGAGTCGGTGAGTGCTTGTTCCTGGAATCAATCCAGTAGGTATGTAGGTGCATATTGTATCCAAAAGAGCGTTCTATGCGTCTCGCGAGCGACGCTCCGGCTCCTTTCCTTGCCGCTTCCGGCGCCAATGCCCTGCTCGTTGACGACCTCGACCGCTCCACCTGTTTGCCATGGAGAGCTTGAGTACGAAGCCTCGCCGCACTCGATTGGCGCGTACGGCGAGGGGTCGCCAAAGCTAGAACTTGTGTCTGTTGGCAGGTTGCGCTGCACGCCGGTGCGGCCGCCGCATCCGTGCAGCAGGGAGCCCAACGGTGCAAACGGCTAGACCGATCCCACGAGCCCCGGCGGCATGTGCTAGGCCGGAGAAGTAGCTTCGACCATGCAATATTCGCCTGACCCAAGGAATGCCTTTCAAGTCTGGCGTGGGTGGAAGACGTTGCTATCGTGAAGGCTGCATGGTGACCTGGAGACTGGGCGAGCTACGTGCTAATTAATGTTAGGCATCGACGCATTGCACCTCAAGTTGTATGATGCTGGCTCGTGCTTGGATGAGGGCCAAAACCGCCTTCAAAACCACTCCAATCAGGGGAAGGGGGCAATCCACATGGTTTGGGAAAGCTTGGGGGGTTAAATACCTGGTTCTAGACCTTGGGGGGTAAACTGACCGGTTTGTGAAACTTCAGGGGGTTATGTGGACTTCTTTCCACGACGGTGTAAATGAATTCAAGATTGCCATTGAATTTAACACAATTTCTTACCGAGGTAACACATGTACCCACTAGCGAGCGAAGCCTAAATTTGTCATTGTCTACTTCAAGAAACCCCAGTCCACCTTGTCACAAGCCTTTGAAAAGTCCAGCTTATAGGCGCAAAAGCTATTCTCCAAATTCTTCTCATGTTGAATAAAAGTGATCAAAGTCATTCAATTGTGAGCAAAGCATTATCAGTGATTTAGTGATTAAGCGCCATGGGACAAAGACACTTTGATATGGTGCCACTGCCATGATCTCATCAAGCAGTGCTCAAAGTTTAAATTGGATTTTTTTTCCGCGAAAAGAATTTAAATTGGATTTGATTTGCAATGTAGAAGGAAAAAACGGGGGAGAACAATTTTGGCGGGGAGACAAGTGTTGTTGATTATTCCGGCATGGATCATTGTTACCATATTGCTTTCAAGACTGACATAACAGGTGCCAACAAGTAGGAGTAATTCAGAATATACAAAACCACCATGGATATTCTGCTGAAGCGAAGACAAGCTAATTCTGTCACCGGCTCGTAAATACTCCCTCCGGTCTTTACTCTGCATATAAGAATTGTTTGAAGTCAAACTTCATAAAGTTTGACCATATTTATATGAAAAAAAATCAACATCTACCATGCTAAAGTTATACAATATGAAAATTTAAGTCATGACGCATCTATTGACATTGATTTTACATTGTGAATGTTGGTATTTTTTCTATAAAGTTGGTCAAACTTTATTATGCTTGACTTTAGACAAATTTTATATGCGAACTAAAAAGGACGGGGGGAGTAAATTAACAAACCAACCAGGAGTGGGCCAACAAATTATTATTCAGGGTCCATTGGGCCGCCTTTAGAACCACAGTGGAGTGGGCCGTCAATTGTGAGCAGAGTGACACACACTGGGCGCACGGGATCCCAGCCTCCCCACTCCTCTCGCACTCACGCACGCTCCCCATTCCCCCTCACAAACCCTAGCGCCGGAGAGCAGCAGCACCCGGCGCCGCCAGCCGGAGAGGAGCCGATGCCGCCAGGAGGAGGAGGAGGAGGAGGCGAGCATGGCTCTACCGTCCGCCGCGGCGACGACGACGCTCCGTCTGATTCTACGCCGCCGCTCCCCGCCATTGCCCCGGTGGCTTCCGAGGTTTGCTCCAAGCTTCTTTCTTTTCTTTTAGACCAAGATCTTCGATTGGCCCCGTCGTCGATCCAAGAAAGAAAGGGGATCGGGAACGACCTGAACCAGCCGTCGTTTCTGTCATTCACACTTTCACAGGATGCGAAGAAGAAGCAGCGGGTGGAGGAGCAGCAGGCCGCGCCGAGCCTCCCCGAGGGCGCCATCGTCGAGATCCTTTCCCGGCTGCCCTACAGGTCCCTCTGCCGCTTCAAGTGCGTGTCCAAGCCCTGGCTCGCCCTCTGCTCCGCGCCAGACATCCGCAAGAGGTCGCCACAGACCCTCTCCGGCTTCTTCTACCATGATGAAGGCGATGCTCTCAGTTTCTGCAACTTGAATGGGAGAGGTCCGCCTCTGGTCGACCCATCTCTCCCTTTCTTGCGCAGAACGTACCGCCAAATTTCTGTCCGGCAGGTCTGCGCCGGCCTTCTCCTCTGCAGCTGCTCCAATTCTTCGCGAGACCAAAGCTACTGGAACTGGGATTCTTCGCGAGACGAAAGCTGTTATGTTGTCTGCAATCCTGCCACAGAGGAGTGGACTGTGCTGCCTCCTGTCGGATATCCAGACGGTGATCCAATCCCTTTCCTAGGCTTCGACGCTGCTGTTCCGTCCCGCTTTGTGGTGTTTGCGCCCCGGCCCAATACGTTTAGTGTCGGTTCTGCGCAAGTGGCAATCTACTCGTCGGAAACTGGACGGTGGACTCATCTGCAGAGTGGGTGGTCACCGGATCCTACCATTATTCATAGCAGGTACACCCAAGCCTTCCTGAATGGCACTATCCATTTGCGTAGCATTGGTCATAAAATAGCCACAGTCGACGCTGAGGGGAAAGTTTGGAGGGTCATTACAATGCCAGGCGACTCGTCAAAAATCTGTGATGTTGGGCAGTCTCAAGGACGCTTGTATGCATGGAAGATAGATAATTCTCATGACTGCCAACTCTATATTTGGGTCCTTGAGGATTATGGTACTGGAAAGTGGACCCTACAACACACTATTAATGTTTTGGAGCTGTTCGGAAGGAATCAGCGCGAAGATGGAGATTCTTATGCGATGTTTGCAGTTCATCCGGATTGCAACATGATCTTTCTTACTGACGACAAGAACATGACATTGTCGTATGACATAGATAATCGGAAAGTGACTGTTATCTGCACTGAAGGAATGAAGGGTCTGCCTTATACTCCCTGTTTTGCGGAATTGCCCTCAGCTGGTCATTGAGATTCACTGCAGCATCATGTGTTCAGCATATGAGACAGCACCTTTTGCGAAAATTAGTGGTTGACATTTACCTACTCTCCTAATTTCCCTGGCATTGTGTGGAGAAGTCCCAACTCCTATATCTACAGTGTGGTGTTCCTATCTGTTGGTGTTCAGGTTCATGCCTTTGTTGCTTCGAACAATCTTTGTTAGCCAAGATTTTGTAAGAGTAATAAGTAGTTGTATGAATGAACCTAGTCCTTTAATCTATTTGCTGTCATGTAGTACTAAATTATTGTGGCCACTCGTTAACTGTTGATGTGGGATGATAATATAAGACATTCAGTGAGAGTACATTATCTATGTTTGACATTGTTTGCATTTTCACCTCCTTATTTTCACTTGTTTATGCAAGTGAATATCTGCAATCTATAGCTTGTTATCCATCGGTGCTGGTTCTGTTTCTATGCATTTTGTAAGATTTGAGAAGATTATCTGTGGATTGTTTCTTCTATATTGCACCATATACTTTTCTGGTAAAGAAATATTAGTTTCTTTTATGTAACCCACATGGACTTCCATGTTCCATTAGTGGTGTCCAGAAATTTGTGCAGCTAAACTGGCCTGGAAGACAGTTCTTTCATATTCTTTTGATCAGGGGAATATGACCTTTTGTGGGGAAGCACTCACTCATAGTCTGAGACTACCATCTTTGTTGCAAGACTGGGGTAACATTAGTACAAGTTCACCATCCATTGTTTTTTTTACTTATGCTTCCCAGTGTGCTTTGAATTCTTGCTTTCTAATATAGTTCATCATTCTAATCCTGAAACCTGACTAGAGTGTTGAAGTTTTTGGTTGCTTAACATTGGTTTTGAGGCCTGCTCTTTATGGGAAGCTGAGCAAGACAATGTTTTTTATAATAATCACCAGAATGGATATGTTACATATAGCAGATATTTATTTCTCCTTTCAAGTGTTGTACACTAAACATGGTGCACTGACTGTTCGAAATGAGGACCACGGACCATGTTCTGCAGAGTCTTTGTAAGTAGAAATATTTGTCAGGCCTCTGCCCTAAATTTTGTGTAGCTGCTATAGGATGGCATTACAGCATTCCAGGCACCTGTTCTGCATGCTATTTCACATGCCAAGTGCTGCAAGTGTACACCGGAACATCGTACATTGACTGTTGGAACTTGGAAACGAGGACCGCGCAAAATCGGATCCTGTAAACTCTTTAGTAATGAGAAATATTTGTTGCGTGAATCTGAAGATAAGGTTGGTTTTGCTATCATGGCTTTGTTGGTTGAAGGTTTAGTTCTCACTGAATCTGTGAAATTACAGCATGACAGGCGCCTGTTCTGGCATTAGGATGGGATTCAGTTACTACCTTTAGCTTACTAGCTTTCCACAAGCAATCTTCACTTGGTGTGGCCTTGAAATTTTAGTCCAGTGTGCAGTGCGTGAAACATCCAGCAGTTGTTGGATAGCGCTTCTTGTTTACACATCACTTCACTTCTATGCTCGTCTCATGGACGATTTGGAACGAGCGTGTAACGCAAGAGTGTTTAAGCATAAGACTGCTCCACCGCCAATCTTGCTCTCCTCCATCTTTACAGAGGCCAACCTTTGGGTCATCGCCGGCGCAAAGAAGGTAGGGTTCTTTATTTCACGCGAGTAATCCGCATGCCGTGTTTGTTGGGTGTCTTGTAACAAACTCTTTTCTATCTTAATTAATGGATGAGGCAATGCTTTTGCCTCCGTTTCAAAAAAAAAAAAAACTTCAGGTTGATCTCACACATCACTTCAAATCATGATTTTCATTGGAATTGGCTTATGTACAATAAGTTAGTTGCATATTCAAAATTTCATTTGAAAATTTGAGCCAGTATGTACCAGTATGTCAAGCTGGCCGAACCTGTCCTTGATGAAAGCAGCCAGAGAAAAATGTAACGATCAGAGCGTAACTAATTACTAACAAACATGTGGTTGTCTTTAAATGAGGCATCACTCTGCTATTACTCGGAGAGAAAACTGGTTACCTTTTGTCTGATGAGCCGCGGATGCTTCTTCCTTCCATTGTGCCTTCTAGTCGGGGAACCATTAGGGATCAGACTACCGATCCGATGGACGAGACTTGCCTGCTCCCCCGGCGTGTGCACATCCGTGTTCCCGCGTACGTGGCTTATTTTGATTGGAGCAAAATAAGGTCTGGCCCCACCCACTTAAAATCAGGGGGGGGGGAGGGGGGGAGATGATTAGATTAGAAAAAAAAAAGGAAAAAAGACAGCCGTAGGATGAAGTGGGAGCCTAAATGGGAGCATGGAAAGAGAGCAGGCAAGCCGGATCCCTGATCCTTAGCTTTCCATCAGACCACTGGATGGCCGTTGGATGAAAGTTTGCAGATCGCTGGATGCATCCCTCTAACACCGCCCGCTTTCCTCAATTTCTAAAAGAAACATTCTGTATGCATGTAGCTTCCCTATTTGAGATCCCTATAATCACGCATAATAACCACCTTGCAGTTTCCATAACAAAATTTTCCTTCTTCACGTTGCTTCCATATGTGGTGCTCGTTTAATTAGGTGTGCTTCTGTTGGTTGAAGGTTCAGATTTATCTGAATCTAGGAAATACTAAAAGTACAACTTGCTAGGCGTAACTATTCTGGCATTAGACATGGGATTCCTTCACTATAAATCTTAGAGCAGCTCCAGCCGTTTGGCTCTCCAGAGGCTAGAAAAATCACCGCATGGGGTGCGCCGGCGATACTATGGGCGTGGGGGCTGTCGGTTCCCCAACCGACGACCCAAGCCGAACCCCAGACATTTGAAATAAAAAATCGACCAAACAGGACATAGATCGGGCAACAAAGGCGATTTTTCATTAATATTTGTACATTAAAATCTTAAAAACATAAATAAAAAAACTAAACATGCGCCGCCGCCCCCGCCCGCCCTACATGCCGAAGAACGCGCCGAAGGCGGTTCGGCGGTGTAGTCGGCCTCGTCCTTCTTCACGCCGCCGTCTTTGTTGCTCCTCTACCCTGCGTCGCCTTGGCGGACGGGCTTCGGTGGCGCGTCCTCGTCGTCACTGTCCTCGAGGACGATAACGCCGCCCTCGTCGCGGCCGAGGCGCCGGGCGGCGATCTCCTCGAGGGCGCGGCGCTGGCATGCAGCGTGCGCCCGGGGACACCCCACCATAGGCGACGGCCGTCGGCGTTGTGGCGCCCCTCGCCGACGCGTTGTTTGTGGAGGCGAGCTGCTCCTCGTGGCGGCGTTGTGGCGCCCCTCACCGACGCGTTGTTTGTGGAGGCGAGCTGCTCCTCGTGGCGGCGTTGGAAATACGACGCCCAACTCTTGTGGTTGTCGGCGGCGTACTCCGGGCGGTCGCGCACCTCTCCGGCATGGACGCCCGGACGCGGTCGATCTCGTGGTGGAAGCGGCCGGGGTGCTCGGGGTCGGGGCACGGGGGGACTGGGATGCCTCCGGCGCTGAGCCTCCACCTCCTCGGCGCGCGCATGTCCGGCAGCACCGGGTAGTTGGCCTCGAGGAGGAGGTCCGTCTCCCACTCGTGCAGCG
>NC_041381.1:679976700-680004645 GCF_002162155.2 Triticum dicoccoides | reverse complement strand
AGGGCGCCGGCGACGAGAGAGAGGGACGGAGAAGGCGACAGAGTGTGCGTCCACCGGGCGAGGAGAGTGGCTTTTTATAGCTGCCGGGTGGCGGCAGGCGTGTGTGTATGCGTGGTGGGAGGGGACGGCAAGTCGCCAGGCCATTACTGCACCGCCCATGGGGAATCAGGCGGAAGGCTGGTCGGCGGCAGCCTTGGCATTGATTGCCCGCGGAAAAACAAGGCAACGAGGGAGGACGACGATGCGCCGTCTTGCTGACTCGGTGGCCCCATCGGGCTTTCGCGCCAAAACGCTCCCCCATGCGCCCCACCACTACTAGGAAAAGGGCTACTAGTGGCGCACCAGTTTTGCCTACTAATGGCGCACTACTGGTGCGCCACTAGTACCACGACACTAGTATTTTTTTACTAATGGCGCACTTGTGGTGCGTTATTAGTATACCAGATACTAATGGCGCACCACAGGTGCGCCATTAGTATAGCCCACGGTGCGCCATTAGTATGCCTCCCAGGGGGCCATATATACCCATGTGCTTCGGCATACTAATGATGCACTGTGTTGTGATGCGCCATTAGTATCCTTTGGCATACTAATGGCACACTGTGTGGTGATGCGCCATTAGTATCCTTTAACAATACTAATGGCGCATTGTGGTGTGATGCGCCATTAGTATTAATATTAGGGTTTTTTTTCTTCTGATTTTTCATAGGTTACAAAATATATTATTTGACAGAATATAGACAGCACCACATAGCAACAGCAGATTCATCGAATACAATAGAAGGTAAGTCTCCGAATACAATTCATCATATTAGTCTCCGGATACAAAAGACCGAACGAAGATAGAACATTACAAGTCTCGGAGACCGCGAGTAGCGAGTTTGTCTTCATATTACAAGTCGATATTGATCATCTAAACTACCATCACATAGAAGAGAGCTGCGATCATCACGATGAGCATCATCGCGATGAAACTGGTCTTCACCCGGTTCCTCCAACGCTCCCTCCTCTCTCCCGCTAGATAGAGGGCGTATCTAGATTCTGCCTCCGCCCTAGTGGTGTACCCTTTGTAACTGTTACCGCTAAAACGGTGAACCTGTCTCCGACACTCCTCCAAGTCGTCGTAGACTCCAGGAACCTTACCCTTGTACACGACATACTACGGCATCTCTTGAATGAAATATGCCCTAGAGGAATTAATAAAGTTATTATTTATTTCCTCATATCATGATAAATGTTTATTATTCATGCTAGAATTGTATTAACCGGAAACATGATACATGTGTGAATACATAGACAAACATATAGTCACTAGTATGCCTCTACTTGACTAGCTCGTTAATCAAAGATGGTTATGTTTCCTAACCATAGACATGTGTTGTCATTTGATTAATGGGATCACATCATTAGGAGAATGATGTGATTGACATGACCCATTCCGTTAGCCTAGCACTTGATCGTTTAGTATATTGCTATTGCTTTCTTCCTGACTTATACATGTTCCTGTAACTATGAGAATTATGCAACTCCCGTTTACCGGAGGAACACTTTGGGTACTACCAAACGTCACAACGTAACTGGGTGATTATAAAGGAGTACTACAGGTGTCTCCGAAGGTACATGTTGAGTTGGCGTATTTCGAGATTAGGTTTTGTCACTCCGATTGTCGGAGAGGTATCTCTGGGCCCTCTCGATAATGCACATCATTATAAGCCTTGCAAGCAATGTGACCAAATGAGTTGGTTACAGGATGATGCATTACAGAACGAGTAAAGAGACTTGCCGGTAAAGAGATTGAACTAGGTATTGGATACCGGCGATCAAATCTCGGGCAAGTAACATACCGATGACAAAGGGAACAACGTATGTTGTTATGGGGTTTGACCGATAAAGATCTTCGTAGAATATGTAGGAACCAATATGGGCATCTAGGTTCCGCTATTGGTTATTGACCGAGAATAGTTCTAGGTCATGTCTACATAGTTCTCGAACCCGTAGGGTCCGCACGCTTAACGTTACGATGACAGTTTTATTATGAGTTTATAAGTTTTGATGTATCAAAGTTTGTTCGGAGTTCCAGATGTGATCACGGACATGACGAGGAGTCTCGAAATGGTTGAGACATAAAGATTGATATATTGGAAGCCTATGTTTGGACATCGGAAAGGTTCCGGGTGAAATCGGGATTTTACCGGAACACCGGGGGGGTTACCGGAACCCTCCCGGGGGTTAATGGGCCTTAGTGGGCCATGAGGGAGAAGAGGAGGGCCGGCCAGGGCAGGCCGCGCCCCCCTCCCCCCTAGTCCGAATAGGACAAGGAAGGGGGGGCGGCGCCCCTTTCCTCTTTCCCCTCCCCCCTTTCCTTCTCCACCAAGGCAAGAGGGGGGAGTCCTACTCCCGGTGGGAGTAGGACTCCTCCAGGCGCACCCCAAGGGGGCCAGCCGCACCTTCCCCTCCCTCCTTTATATACGGGGGCAGGGGGGCACCCCATAACACACAAATTGATCTACAGATCGTTCCTTAGCCGTGTGCGGTGCCCCCCTCCACCATATTCCACCTCGGTCATATCGTCGCGGAGTTTAGGCGAAGCCCTGCGCCGGTAGAACATCATCATCGTCACCACGCCGTCGTGCTGACAGAACTCATCCCCGAAGCTTTGCTGGATCGGAGCCCGGGGATCGTCATCGAGCTGAACGTGTGCTGAACTCGGAGGTGCCGTACGTTTGGTGCTTGGATCGGTCGGATCGTGAAGACGTACGACTACATCAACCGCGTTGTGCTAACGCTTCCGCTTACGGTCTACGAGGGTACATGGACAACACTCTCCCCTCTCGTTGCTATGCCATCACCATGATCTTGCGTGTGCGTAGGAATTTTTTTTGAAATTACTACGTTCCCCAACAGTGGTATCAGAGCCAGGTTTTATGCGTAGATGTCATATGCACGAGTAGAACACAAGTGAGTTGTGGGCGATACAAGTCATACTGCTTACCAGCATGTCATACTTTGGTTCGGCGGTATTGTGAGATGAAGCGGCCCAGACCGACATTACGCGTACGCTTACGCGAGACTGGTTTCACCGTTACGAGCACTCGTGCTTAAAGGTGACTGGTGGGTGTCTGTCTCTCTCACTTTAGCTGAATCGAGTGTGGCTACGCCCGGTCCTTGCGAAGGTTAAAACAGCACCAACTTGACGAACTATCGTTGTGGTTTTTATGCGTAGGTAAGAACGGTTCTTGCTAAAGCCCGTAGCATCCACGTAAAATTTGCAACAACAAAGTAGAGGACGTCTAACTTGTTTTTGCAGGGCATGTTGTGATGTGATATGGTCAAGACGTGATGCTATATTATATTGTATGAGATGATCATGTTTTGTAACCGAAGTTATCGGCAACTGGCAGGAGCCATATGGTTGTCGCTTTATTGTATGAAATGCAAACGCCCTGTAATTGCTTTACTTTATCTCTAAGCGGTAGAGATAGTCGTAGAAGCAATAGATGGTGTAACGACAACGATGCTACGATGGAGATCAAGGTGTTGCGCCGGTGACGATGGTGATCACGACGGTGCTTCGAAGATGGAGATCACAAGCACAAGATGATGATGGCCATATCATATCACTTATATTGATTGCATGTGATGTTTATCCTTTATGCATCTTATCTTGCTTTGATTGACGGTAGCATTTTAAGATGATCTCTCACTAATAATCAAGAAGTGTTCTCCCTGAGTATGCACCGTTGCGAAAGTTCTTCGTGCTGAGACACCACGTGATGATCGGGTGTGATAGGCTCTACGTTCAAATACAACGGGTGCAAAACAGTTGCACACGCGGAATACTCAAGTCATACTTGACGAGCCTAGCATATACAGATATGGCCTCGGAACACGGAGACCGAAAGGTCAAGCGTGAATCATATAGTAGATATGATCAACATAGTGATGTTCACCATTGAAGCTACTCCATCTCACGTGATGATCGGACATGGTTTAGTTGATTTGGATCACGTGATCACTTAGATGACTAGAGAGATGTCTGTCTAAGTGGGAGTTCTTAAGTAATATGATTAATTGAACTTAAATTTATCATGAAACTTAGTACCTGATAGTATTCTGCTTGTCTATGATTGTTTGTAGATAGATGGCTCGTGCTATTGTTCCGTTGAATTTTAATGCGTTCCTTGAGAAAGCAAAGTTGAAAGATGATGGTAGCAATTACACGGACTGGGTCCGTAACCTGAGGATTATCCTCATTGCTGCACAGAAAAGTTACGTCCTGGAAGCACCGCTGAGTGCCAGGCCTGCTACTGATGCAACTGACGACGTTAAGAACGTCTGGCAGAGCAAAGCTGATGACTACTCGATAGTTCAGTGTGCCATGCTTTACGGCTTAGAACCGGGTCTTCAACGACAATTTGAATATCATGGGGCATATGAGATGTTCCAGGAGTTGAAGTTAATATTTCAAGCAAATGCCCGTATTGAGAGATATGAAGTCTCCAATAAGTTCTATAGCTGCAAGATGGAGGAGAATAGTTCTGTCAGTGAACACATACTCAAAATGTCTGGGTATAATAATCACTTGATTCAACTGGGAGTTAATCTTCCTGATGATAGTGTCATTAACAGAATTCTTCAATCACTGCCACCAAGCTACAAGAGCTTTGTGATGATCTATAATATGCAAGGGATGAACAAGACTATTCCCGAGCTCTTCGCGATGCTAAAAGCCGCGGAGGTAGAAATCAAGAAGGAGCATCAAGTGTTGATGGTTAACAAGACCACCAGTTTCAAGAAAAAGGGCAAAGGGAAGAAGAAGGGGAACTTCAAAAGGAACAACAAGCAAGTTGCTGCTCAAGAGAAGAAACCCAAGTCTGGACCTAAGCCTGAAACTGAGTGCTTCTACTACAAGTAGACTGGACACTTGAAGCGAAACTGCCCCAAGTATTTGGCGGATAAGAAGGATGGCAAAGTGAACAAAGGTATATGTGATATACATGTTATTGATGTGTACCTTACTAATGCTCGCAGTAGCACCTGGGTATTTGATACTGGTTCTGTTGCTAATATTTGCAACTCGAAACAGGGACTACAGATTAAGCGAAGATTGGCTAAGGTGTTGGAAATATGCCCTAGAGGCAATAATAAAAGTGTTATTATTATATTTCCTTGTTCATGATAATTGTCTTTTATTCATGCTATAACTGTATTATCCGGAAATCGTAATACATGTGTGAATACATAGACCACAATATGTCCCTAGTGAGCCTCTAGTTGACTAGCTCGTTGTGATCAACGGATAGTCATGGTTTCCTGACTATGGACATTGGATGTCGTTGATAACGGGATCACATCATTAGGAGAATGATGTGATGGACAAGACCCAATCCTAAGAAGGAAATATGCCCTAGAGGCAATAATAAAGTTATTATTTATTTCCTTATAATCATGATAAATGTTTATTATTCATGCTAGAATTGTATTTTCCAGAAACATAATACATGTGTGAATACATAGACAAACAGAGTGTCACTAGTATGCCTCTACTTGACTAGCTCGTTAATCAAAGATGGTTATGTTTCCTAACCATGAACAATGAGTTGTTATTTGATTAACGAGGTCACATCATTAGTAGAATGATCTGATTGACATGACCCATTCCATTAGCTTAGCACCTGATCGTTTAGTATGTTGCTATTGCTTTCTTCATGACTTATACATGTTCCTACGACTATGAGATTATGCAACTCCCGTTTACCGGAGGAACACTTTGGGTACTACCAAACGTCACAACGTAAATGGGTGATTATAAAGGAGTACTACAGGCGTCTCCAATGGTCGATGTTGGGTTGGCGTATTTCGAGATTAGGATTTGTCACTCCGATTGTCGGAGAGGTATCTCTGGGCCCTCTCGGTAATACACATCACATAAGCCTTGCAAGCATTACAACTAATATGTTAGTTGTGAGATGATGTATTACGGAACGAGTAAAGAGACTTGCCGTTAACGAGATTGAACTAGGTATTGGATACCGACGATCGAATCTCGGGCAAGTAACATACCGATGACAAAGGGAACAACGTATGTTGTTATGCGGTCTGACCGATAAAGATCTTCGTAGAATATGTAGGAGCCAATATGGGCATCCAGGTCCCGCTATTGGTTATTTACCAGAGACATGTCTCGGTCATGTCTACATTGTTCTCGAACCCGTAGGGTCCGCACGCTTAAGGTTACGATGACAGTTATATTATGAGTTTATGCATTTTGATGTACCGAAGGTTGTTCGGAGTCCCGGATGTGATCACGGACATGACGAGGAGTCTCGAAATGGTCGAGACGTAAAGATTGATATATTGGAAGCCTATGTTTGGGCATCGGAAGTGTTCCGGGTGAAATCGGGATTTTACCGGGTTACCGGGAGGTTACCGGAACCCCCCGGGAGCCATATGGGCCATCATGGGCCTTAGTGGAAAGGAGAAAGGGGCAGCCCAAGGTGGCTGCGCCTCTTTCCCCTCCCCTAGTCCTATTAGGACTAGGAGAAGGTGGCCGGCCCCCCTCTCTCCCTTCCCCTCCGAGGAATCCTAGTTGGACTAGGATTGGGGGGAGGAATCCTACTCCCAGAGGGAGTAGGACTCTCCTGCGCCTCCCTCTTTGGCCGGGCCAGCCTCCCCTCCTCTCCTCCTTTATATACGGAGGCAGGGGCACCTCTAAACACACAAGTTGACACAAGTTGATCCACGTGATCGATTCCTTAGCCGTGTGCGGTGCCCCCTGCCACCATATTCCTCGATAATACTGTAGCGGAGTTTAGGCGAAGCCCTGCTGCTGTAGTTCATCAAGATCGTCACCACGCCGTCGTGCTGACGAAACTCTTCCCCGACACTTTGCTGGATCGGAGTCCGGGGATCGTCATCGAGCTGAACGTGTGCTCGAACTCGGAGGTGCCGTAGTTTCGGTGCTTGATCGGTTGGATCGTGAAGACGTACGACTACTTCCTCTACATCGTGTCATTGCTTCCGCAGTCGGTCTGCGTTGGGTACGTAGACAACACTCTCCTCTCGTTGCTATGCATCACATGATCCTGTGTGCGCGTAGGAAATTTTTTGAAATTACTACGAAACCCAACACATGTCGCCTTTTAGTCGGCCAACACTCCGTGCCATACAACATTGCGGGTCGAACCGTCGTCCTGTAGAACTTGCCTTTTAGCTTTTGTGGCACTCTCTTGTCACAGAGAATGCCAGAAGCTTGGCGCCACTTCATCCATCCGGCTTTGATTCGATGGTTCACATCTTCATCAATACTCCCATCCTCCTGCAACATTGACCCCAAATACCGAAAGGTGTCCTTCCGAGGTACCACCTGGCCATCAAGGCTAACCTCCTCCTCCTCACAGCTAGTAGTACTGAAACCGCACATCATGTACTCGGTTTTAGTTCTACTAAGCCTAAACCCTTTCGATTCCAAGGTTTGTCTCCATAACTCTAACTTCCTATTTACCCCCGTCCGACTATCGTCAACTAGCACCACATTATCCGCAAAGAGCATACACCATGGGATATCTCCTTGTATACCCCTTGTGACCTCATCCATCACCAATGCAAAAAGATAAGGGCTCAAAGCTGACCCCTGATGCAGTCCTATCTTAATCGGGAAGTCATCGGTGTCGACATCACTTGTTCGAACACTTGTCACAACATTATTGTACATGTCCTTGATGAGGGTAATGTACTTTGCTGGGACTTTGTGTTTCTCCAAGGCCCACCACATGACATTCCGCGGTATCTTATCATAGGCCTTCTCCAAGTCAATGAACACCATATGCAAGTCCTTCTTATGCTCCCTATATCTCTCCATAAGTTGTCGTACCAAGAAAATGGCTTCCATGGTCGACCTCCCTGAAGGAAATATGCCCTAGAGGCAATAATAAAGTTATTATTTATTTCCTTATAATCATGATAAATGTTTATTATTCATGCTAGAATTGTATTTTCCGGAAACATAATACATGTGTGAATACATAGACAAACAGAGTGTCACTAGTATGCCTCTACTTGACTAGCTCGTTAATCAAAGATGGTTATGTTTCCTAACCATGAACAATGAGTTGTTATTTGATTAACGAGGTTACATCATTAGTAGAATGATCTGATTGACATGACCCATTCCATTAGCTTAGCACCTGATCGTTTAGTATGTTGCTATTGCTTTCTTCATGACTTATACATGTTCCTACGACTATGAGATTATGCAACTCCCGTTTACCGGAGGAACACTTTGGGTACTACCAAACGTCACAACGTAAATGGGTGATTATAAAGGAGTACTACAGGTGTCTCCAATGGTCGATGTTGGGTTGGCGTATTTCGAGATTAGGATTTGTCACTCCGATTGTCGGAGAGGTATCTCTGGGCCCTCTCGGTAATACACATCACATAAGCCTTGCAAGCATTACAACTAATATGTTAGTTGTGAGATGATGTGTTACGGAACGAGTAAAGAGACTTGCCGTTAACGAGATTGAACTAGGTATTGGATACCGACGATCGAATCTCGGGCAAGTAACATACCGATGACAAAGGGAACAACGTATGTTGTTATGCGGTCTGACCGATAAAGATCTTCGTAGAATATGTAGGAGCCAATATGGGCATCCAGGTCCCGCTATTGGTTATTGACCAGAGACATGTCTCGGTCATGTCTACATTGTTCTCGAACCCGTAGGGTCCGCACGCTTAAGGTTACGATGACAGTTATATTATGAGTTTATGCATTTTGATGTACCGAAGGTTGTTCGGAGTCCCGGATGTGATCACGGACATGACGAGGAGTCTCGAAATGGTCGAGACGTAAAGATTGATATATTGGAAGCCTATGTTTGGACATCGGAAGTGTTCCGGGTGAAATCGGGAGGTTACCGGAACCCCCCGGGAGCCATATGGGCCATCATGGGCCTTAGTGGAAAGGAGAAAGGGGCAGCCCAAGGTGGCTGCGCCTCTTTCCCCTCCCCTAGTCCTATTAGGACTAGGAGAAGGTGGCCGGCCCCCCTCTCTCCCTTCCCCTCCGAGGAATCCTAGTTGGACTAGGATTGGGGGGAGGAATCCTACTCCCAGAGGGAGTAGGACTCTCCTGCGCCTCCCTCTTTGGCCGGCCAGCCTCCCCTCCTCTCCTCCTTTATATACGGAGGCAGGGGCACCTCTAAACACACAAGTTGACACAAGTTGATCCACGTGATCGATTCCTTAGCCGTGTGCGGTGCCCCCTGCCACCATATTCCTCGATAATACTGTAGCGGAGTTTAGGCGAAGCCCTGCTGCTGTAGTTCATCAAGATCGTTACCACGCCGTCGTGCTGACGAAACTCTTCCCCGACACTTTGCTGGATCGGAGTACGGGGATCGTCATCGAGCTGAACGTGTGCTCGAACTCGGAGGTGCCGTAGTTTCGGTGCTTGATCGGTTGGATCGTGAAGGCGTACGACTACTTCCTCTACGTCGTGTCATTGCTTCCGCAGTCGGTCTGCGTTGGGTACGTAGACAACACTCTCCTCTCGTTGCTATGCATCACATGATCCTGTGTGCGCGTAGGAAATTTTTTGAAATTACTACGAAACCCAACAGTGGCATCCGAGCCTAGGTTAATGATGTTGATGTTATATGCACGAGTAGAACACAAGTGAGTTGTGGACGATACAAGTCATACTGCCTACCAGCATGTCATATTTTGGTTCAGCGGTATTGTTGGACGAGACGACCCGGACCAACCTTACGCGTACGCTTACGCGAGACCGGTTCCCTCGACGTGCTTTGCACAGAGATGGCTTGCGGGCGACTGCCTCTCCAACTTTAGTTGAACCAAGTATGGCTACGCCCGGTCCTTGCGAAGGTTAAAACGGAGTCTATTTGACAAACTATCGTTGTGGTTTTGATGCGTAGGTGAGATTGGTTCTTACTTAAGCCCGTAGCAGCCACGTAAAACATGCAACAACAAAGTAGAGGACGTCTAACTTGTTTTTGCAGGGCATGTTGTGATGTGATATGGTCAAGGCATGATGCTGAATTGTATGAGATGATCATGTTTTGTAACCAAGTTATCGGCAACTGGCAGGAGCCATATGGTTGTCGCTTTATTGTATGCAATGCAATCGCGATGTAATGCTTTACTTTATTACTAAACGGTAGTGATAGTCGTGGAAGCATAAGATTGGCGAGACGACAACGATGCTACGATGGAGATCAAGGTGTCGCGCCGGTGACGATGGTGATCATGACGGTGCTTCGGAGATGGAGATCACAAGCACAAGATAATGATGGCCATATCATATCACTTATATTGATTGCATGTGATGTTTATCTTTTTATGCATCTTATCTTGCTTTGATTGACGGTAGCATTATAAGGTGATCTCTCACTAAATTATCAAGAAGTGTTCTCCCTGAGTATGCACCGTTGCAAAAGTTCTTCGTGCTGAGACACCACGTGATGATCGGGTGTGATAGGCTCTACGCTCAAATACAACGGGTGCAAAACAGTTGCGCACGCAGAATACTCAGGTTAAACTTGACGAGCCTAGCATATGCAGATATGGCCTCGGAACACGAAGACCGAAAGGTCGAGCGTGAATCATATAGTAGATATGATCAACATAATGATGTTCACCGATGAAACTACTCCATCTCACGTGATGATCGGACATGGTTTAGTTGATTTGGATCACGTGATCACTTAGAGGATTAGAGGGATGTCTATCTAAGTGGGAGTTCTTTAATAATATGATTAATTGAACTTAAAATTTATCATGAACTTAGTCCCTGATAGTATCTTGCTTGTTTATGTTGATTGTAGATAGATGGCTCGTGCTGTTGTTCCGTTAAATTTTAATGCGTTCCTTGAGAAAGCAAAGTTGAAAGATGATGGTAGCAATTACACGGACTGGGTCCGTAACTTGAGGATTATCCTCATTGCTGCACAGAAGAATTACGTCCTGGAAGCACCGCTGGGTGCCAGGCCAGCTGCTGGAGCAACGCCAGATGTTATGAACGTCTGGCAGAGCAAAGCTGATGACTACTCGATAGTTCAGTGTGCCATGCTTTACGGCTTAGAATCGGGACTTCAACGACGTTTTGAACGTCATGGAGCATATGAGATGTTCCAGGAGTTGAAGTTAATATTTCAAGCAAATGCCCGGATTGAGAGATATGAAGTCTCCAATAAGTTCTATAGCTGCAAGATGGAAGAGAACAGTTCTGTCAGTGAGCATATACTCAAAATGTCTGGGTATAATAATCACTTGATTCAATTGGGAGTTAATCTTCCAGATGATTGCGTCATTGACAGAATTCTCCAATCACTGCCACCAAGCTACAAGAGCTTCGTGATGAACTATAATATGCAAGGGATGAACAAGACTATTCCCGAGCTCTTCGCAATTCTAAAAGCTGCGGAGGTAGAAATCAAGAAGGAGCATCAAGTGTTGATGGTTAACAAGACCACTAGTTTCAAGAAAAAGGGCAAAGGGAAGAAAAAGGGGAACTTCAAAAAGAACGGCAAGCAAGTTGCTGCTCAAGAGAAGAAACCCAAGTCTAGACCTAAGCCTGAAACTGAGTGCTTCTACTGCAAGCAGACTGGTCACTGGAAGCGGAACTGCCCCAAGTATTTGGCGGATAAGAAGGATGGCAAGGTGAACAAAGGTATATGTGATATACATGTTATTGATGTGTACCTTACCAATGCTCGCAGTAGCACCTGGGTATTTGATACTGGTTCTGTTGCTAATATTTGCAACTCGAAACAGGGACTACAGAATAAGCGGGCACTGGCAAAGGACGAGGTGACGATGCGCGTGGGAAACGGTTCCAAAGTCGATGTGATCGCGGTTGGCACGCTACCTCTACATCTACCTTCGAGATTAATATTAGACCTAAATAATTGTTATTTGGTGCCAGCGTTGAGCATGAACATTATATCTGGATCTTGTTTAATGCGAGACGGTTATTCATTTAAATCAGAGAATAATGGTTGTTCTATTTATATGAGTAATATCTTTTATGGTCATGCACCCTTGAAGAGTGGTCTATTCTTACTAAATCTCGATAGTAGTAATACACATATTCATAATGTTGAAACCAAAAGATACAGAGTTGATAATGAAAGTGCAACTTATTTGTGGCACTGTCGTTTAGGTCATATCGGTGTAAAACGCATGAAGAAACTCCATACTAATGGACTTTTGGAACCACTTGATTATGAATCACTTGGTACTTGCGAACCGTGCCTCATGGGCAAGATGACTAAAACACCGTTCTCCGGTACTATGGAGAGAGCAACAGATTTGTTGGAAATCATACATACCGATGTATGTGGTCCGATGAATATTGAGGCTCATGGCGGATATCGTTATTTTCTCACCTTCACAGATGATTTGAGCAGATATGGATATATCTACTTAATGAAGCATAAGTCTGAAACATTTGAAAAGTTCAAAGAATTTCAGAGTGAAGTTGAAAATCATCGTAACAAGAAAATAAAGTTTCTACGATCTGATCGTGGAGGAGAATATTTGAGTTACGAGTTTGGTGTACATTTGAAAAACTGTGGAATAGTTTCGCAACTCACGCCACCCGGAACACCACAGCGTAATGGTGTGTCCGAACGTCGTAATCGTACTTTACTAGATATGGTGCGATCTATGATGTCTCTTACAGATTTACCGCTATCATTTTGGGGTTATGCTTTAGAGACGGCCGCATTCACGTTAAATAGGGCACCATCAAAATCCGTTGAGACGACGCCTTATGAACTATGGTTTGGCAAGAAACCAAAGTTGTCGTTTCTTAAAGTTTGGGGCTGCGATGCTTATGTGAAAAAGCTTCAACCTGATAAGCTCGAACCCAAATCGGAGAAATGTGTCTTCATAGGATACCCAAAGGAAACTGTTGGGTACACCTTCTATCACAGATCCGAAGGCAAGACATTCGTTGCTAAGAATGGATCATTTCTAGAGAAGGAGTTTCTCTCGAAAGAAGTGAGTGGGAGGAAAGTAGAACTTGACGAGGTAACTGTACCTGCTCCCTTACTGGAAAGTAGTTCATCACAAAAAACTGTTTCAGTGACACCTACACCGGTTAGTGAGGAAGCCAATGATAATGATCATGAAACTTCAGATCAAGATACTACTGAACCTCGTAGATCAACTAGAGTAAGATCCGCGCCAGAGTGGTACGGTAATCCTGTTCTGGAAGTCATGCTACTAGATCATGATGAACCTACGAACTATGAAGAAGCGATGGTGAGCCCAGATTCCGCAAAGTGGCTTGAAGCCATGAAATCTGAGATGGGATCCATGTATGAGAACAAAGTATGGACTTTGGTTGACTTGCCCGATGATCGGCAAGCAATTGAGAATAAATGGATCTTTAAGAAGAAGACTGATGCTGATGGTAATGTTACTGTCTACAAAGCTCGACTTGTCGCAAAAGGTTTTCGGCAAGTTCAAGGGATTGACTACGATGAGACCTTCTCACCCGTAGCGATGCTTAAGTCCGTCCGAATCATGTTAGCGATTGCCGCATTTTATGATTATGAAATTTGGCAGATGGATGTCAAAACTGCATTCCTGAATGGATTTCTGGAAGAAGAGTTGTATATGATGCAACCGGAAGGTTTTGTCGATCCAAAGGGAGCTAACAAAGTGTGCAAGCTCCAGCGATCCATTTATGGACTGGTGCAAGCCTCTCGGAGTTGGAATAAACGTTTTGATAGTGTGATCAAAGCATTTGGTTTTATACAGACTTTCGGAGAAGCCTGTATTTACAAGAAAGTGAGTGGGAGCTCTGTAGCATTTCTGATATTATATGTGGATGACATATTGCTGATTGGAAATGATATAGAATTTCTGGATAGCATAAATGGATACTTGAATAAAAGTTTTTCGATGAAAGACCTCGGTGAAGCTGCTTACATATTAGGCATTAAGATCTATAGAGATAGATCAAGACGCTTAATTGGACTTTCACAAAGCACATACCTTGACAAGATTTTGAAGAAATTCAAAATGGATCAAGCAAAGAAAGGATTCTTGCCTGTATTACAAGGTGTGAAGTTGAGTAAGACTCAATGCCCGACCACTGCAGAAGATAGAGAGAATATGAAAGATGTTCCCTATGCATCAGCCATAGGCTCTATCATGTATGCAATGCTGTGTACCAGACCTGATGTGTGCCTTGCTATAAGTTTAGCAGGGAGGTACCAAAGTAATCCAGGAGTGGATCACTGGACAGCGGTCAAGAACATCCTGAAATACCTGAAAAGGACTAAGGATATGTTTCTCGTATATGGAGGTGACAAAGAGCTCACCGTAAAAGGTTACGTTGATGCAAGCTTTGACACTGATCCGGACGATTCTAAATCGCAAACCGGATACGTGTTTACATTAAACGGTGGAGCTGTCAGTTGGTGCAGTTCTAAACAAAGCGTCGTAGCGGGATCTACATGTGAAGCGGAATACATAGCTGCTTCGGAAGCAGCAAATGAAGGAGTCTGGATGAAGGAGTTCATATCCGATCTAGGTGTCATACCTAGTGCATCGGGTCTAATGAAAATCTTTTGTGACAATACTGGTGCAATTGCCTTGGCAAGGGAATCCAGATTTCACAAAAGGACCAAACACATCAAGAGACGCTTCAACTCCATCCGGGATCTAGTCCAGGTGGGAGACATAGAGATTTGCAAGATACATACGGATCTGAATGTTGCAGACCCGTTGACTAAGCCTCTTCCACGAGCAAAACATTATCAGCACCAAAGCTCCATGGGTGTTAGAATCATTACAGTGTAATCTAGATTATTGACTCTAGTGCAAGTGGGGACTGAAGGAAATATGCCCTAGAGGCAATAATAAAGTTATTATTTATTTCCTTATAATCATGATAAATGTTTATTATTCATGCTAGAATTGTATTTACCGGAAACATAATACATGTGTGAATACATAGACAAACAAAGTGTCACTAGTATGCCTCTACTTGACTAGCTCGTTAATCAAAGATGGTTATGTTTCCTAACCATGAACAATGAGTTGTTATTTGATTAACGAGGTCACATCATTAGTAGAATGATCTGATTGACATGACCCATTCCATTAGCTTAGCACCCGATCGTTTAGTATGTTGCTATTGCTTTCTTCATGACTTATATATGTTCCTATGACTATGAGATTATGCAACTCCCGTTTACCGGAGGAACACTTTGGGTACTACCAAACGTCACAACGTAACTGGGTGATTATAAAGGAGTACTACAGGTGTCTCCAATGGTCGATGTTGGGTTGGCGTATTTCGAGATTAGGATTTGTCACTCCGATTGTCGGAGAGGTATCTCTGGGCCCTCTCGGTAATACACATCACATAAGCCTTGCAAGCATTACAACTAATATGTTAGTTGTGAGATGATGTATTACGGAACGAGTAAAGAGACTTGCCGGTAACGAGATTGAACTAGGTATTGGATACCGACGATCGAAGCTCGGGCAAGTAACATACCGATGACAAAGGGAACAACGTATGTTGTTATGCGGTCTGACCGATAAAGATCTTCGTAGAATATGTAGGAGCCAATATGGGCATCCAGGTCCCGCTATTGGTTATTGACCAGAGACGTGTCTCGGTCATGTCTACATTGTTCTCGAACCCGTAGGGTCCGCACGCTTAAGGTTACGATGACAGTTATATTATGAGTTTATGCATTTTGATGTACCGAAGGTTGTTCGGAGTCCCGGATGTGATCACGGACATGACGAGGAGTCTCGAAATGGTCGAGACATAAAGATTGATATATTGGAAGTCTATGTTTGGACATCGGAAGTGTTCCGGGTGAAATCGGGATTTTACCGGGTTACCGGGAGGTTACCGGAACCCCCCGGGAGCCATATGGGCCATCATGGGCCTTAGTGGAAAGGAGAAAGGGGCAGCCCAAGGTGGCTGCGCCTCTTTCCCCTCCCCTAGTCCTATTAGGACTAGGAGAAGGTGGCCGGCCCCCCTCTCTCCCTTCCCCTCCGAGGAATCCTAGTTGGACTAGGATTGGGGGGAGGAATCCTACTCCCAGAGGGAGTAGGACTCTCCTGCGCCTCCCTCTTTGGCCGGCCAGCCTCCCCTCCTCTCCTCCTTTATATACGGAGGCAGGGGCACCTCTAAACACACAAGTTGACACAAGTTGATCCACGTGATCGATTCCTTAGCCGTGTGCGGTGCCCCCTGCCACCATATTCCTCGATAATACTGTAGCGGAGTTTAGGCGAAGCCCTGCTGCTGTAGTTCATCAAGATCGTTACCACGCCGTCGTGCTGACGAAACTCTTCCCCGACACTTTGCTGGATCGGAGTCCGGGGATCGTCATCGAGCTGAACGTGTGCTCGAACTCGGAGGTGCCGTAGTTTCGGTGCTTGATCGGTTGGATCGTGAAGACGTACGACTACTTCCTCTACGTCGTGTCATTGCTTCCGCAGTCGGTCTGCGTTGGGTACGTAGACAACACTCTCCTCTCGTTGCTATGCATCACATGATCCTGTGTGCGCGTAGGAAAATTTTTGAAATTACTACGAAACCCAACATCCTAAGCATAGCACAAAGATCGTGTAGTTCGTTTGCTAGAGCTTTGCCAATGTCAAGTATCTCTTCCTTTGACCATGAGATCGTGTAACTCCTGGATACCGTAGGAGTGCTTTGGGTGTATCAAACGTCACAACGTAACTGGGTGACTATAAAGGTGCACTACGGGTATCTCCGAAAGTATCTATTGTTTTATGCGGATCGAGACTGGGATTTGTCACTCCGTGTAAACGGAGAGGTATCTCTGGGCCCACTCGGTAGGACATCATCATATGCGCAATGTGACCAAGGAGTTGATCACGGGATGATGTGTTACGGAACGAGTAAAGTGACTTGCCGGTAACGAGATTGAACAAGGTATCGGTATACCGACGATCGAATCTCGGGCAAGTAAAATACCGCTAGACAAAGGGAATTGTATACGGGATTGATTGAGTCCTTGACATCGTGGTTCATCCGATGAGATCATCGTGGAACATGTGGGAGCCAACATGGGTATCCAGATCCCGCTGTTGGTTATTGACCGGAGAACGTCTCGGTCATGTCTGCATGTCTCCCGAACCCGTAGGGTCTACACACTTAAGGTTCGATGACACTAGGGTTATAAAGGAAGCTTGTATGTGGTTACCGAATGTTGTTCGGAGTCCCGGATGAGATCCCGGACGTCACGAGGAGTTCCGGAATGGTCCGGAGGTAAAGATTTATATGTAGGAAGTCCTGTTTCGGGCATCGGGACAAGTTTCGGGGTCATCGGTATTGTACCGGGACCACCGAAAGGGTCCCGGGGGCCCACCGGGTGGGGCCACCTGCCCCGGGGGCCACATGGGCTGTAGGGGGTGCGCCTTGGCCTACATGGGCCAAGGGCACCAGCCCCAAGAGGCCCATGCGCCTAGGGAACCCTAGAGGGAAGAGTCCTCAAGGGGGAAGGCACCTCCGAGGTGCCTTGGGGAGGATGGACTCCTCCCCCCCTCTTGGCAGCCGCACCAGATGCCATCTGGAGGTTGGCCGCCGCCCCTTGGGGTGGGAAACCCTAAACGGGGCGCAGCCCTCCCCTCCCCCTATATATATTGAGGCATGGGGCTGCCCATAACACGCGATTTGATCTCTCGTTGGTGCAGCCCTGCCCCTCTCCCTCCTCCTCTTCTCCCATGGTGCTTGGCGAAGCCCTGCGGGATTGCCACGCTCCACCACCACCACCACGCCATTGTGCTGCTGTTGGATGGAGTCTTCCTCAACCTCTCCCTCCCTCCTTGCTGGATCAAGGCGTGGGAGACGTCACCGGGCTGTACGTGTGTTGAACGCGGAGGTGCCGTGCGTTCGGCACTTGATCATCGGTGATCTGAATCACGACGAGTACGACTCCATCAACCCCGTTCACTTGAACGCTTCCGCTTAGCGATCTACAAGGGTATGTAGATGCACTCCCCTTTCTACTCGTTGCTGGTCTCTCCATAGATAGATCTTGGTGTTTCGTAGGAAAATTTTTGAATTTCTGCTACGTTCCCCAACAGTGGCATCATGAGCTAGGTCTATTGCGTAGATTCTTTGCACGAGTAGAACACAAAGTAGTTGTGGGCGTTGATGTTGTTCAATATGCTTACCGTTACTAGTCCAATCTTGTTTCGACGGTATTGTGGGATGAAGCGGCCCGGACCGACCTTACACGTACTCTTACGTGAGACAGGTTCCACCGATTGACATGCACTTGGTGCATAAGGTGGCTAGCGGGTGCCAGTCTCTCCCACTTTACTCGGAACGGATTCGATGAAAAGGGTCCTTATGAAGGGTAAATAGCAATTGGCATATCACGTTGTGGTCTTGCGTAGGTAAGAAACGTTCTTGCTAGAAACCCATAGCAGCCACGTAAAACATGCAACAACAATTAGAGGACGTCTAACTTGTTTTTGCAGGGTATGCTATGTGATGTGATATGGCCAAAAGGATGTGATGAATGATATATATGTGATGTATGAGATTGATCATGTTCTTGTAATAGGATTCACGACTTGCATGTCGATGAGTATGACAACCGGCAGGAGCCATAGGAGTTGTCTTTATTTTTTGTATGACCTGCGTGTCATTGAAGAACGCCATGTAAACTACTTTACTTTATTGCTAAACGCGTTAGTCATAGAAGTAGAAGTAGTCGTTGGCGTGACAACTTCATGAAGACACGATGATGGAGATCATGATGATGGAGATCATGGTGTCAAGCCGGTGACGATGATGATCATGGAGCCCCGAAGATGAAGATCAAAAGGAGCAAAATGATATTGGCCATATCATGTCACTATTTGATTGCATGTGATGTTTATCATGTTTATGCATCTTGTTTACTTAGGACGACGGTAGTAAATAAGATGATCCCTTACAAAATTTCAAGAAGTGTTCCCCCCTAACTATGCACCGTTGCTACAGTTCGTCGCTTCTAAGCACCACGTGATGATCGGGTGTGATGGATTCTTACGTTCACATACAACGGGTGTAAGACAGTTTTACACAGCGAAAACACTTAGGGTTAACTTGACGAGCCTAGCATGTGCAGACATGGCCTCGGAACACGGAGACCGAAAGGTCGAGCATGAGTCGTATAGTAGATACGATCAACATGAAGATGTTCACCGATGATGACTAGTCCGTCTCACGTGATGATCGGACACGGCCTAGCTTGACTCGGATCATGTAATCACTTAGATGACTAGAGGGATGTCTATCTGAGTGGGAGTTCATAAGATGAACTTAATTATCCTGAACATAGTCAAAAGACCTTTTGCAAATTATGTCGTAGCTCGCGCTTTAGTTCTACTGTTTTAGATATGTTCCTAGAGAAAATATAGTTGAAAGTTGATAGTAGCAATTATGCGAACAGTAGAAAGCTTATGTCCTTAATGCACTGCTTAGTGTGCTGAACCCCAGACGTCGTTTGTGGATGTTTCGAACATCGAACATACACGTTTTGATAACTACGTGATAGTTCAGTTAAATGGTTTAAGTAGAGGCACCAAAGACATTTTCGAAACGTCGCGGAACATATGAGATGTTTCAAGGGCTGAAATTGGGATTTCAGGCTCGTGCCCACGTCAAGAGGTATGAGACCTCCGACGATTTTCTTAGCCTGCAAACTAAGGAGAGAAGCTCAATTGTTGAGCTTGTGCTCAGATTGTCTGAGTGCAACAATCACTTGAATCAAGTGGGAGTTGATCTTCCAGATGAGATAGTGATGTTTCTCCAAAGTCAGTGCCACCAAGCTGCTAGAGCTTCGTGATGAACTATAACATATCAGGGATAGATATGATGATCCTTGAGGTATTCGCGATGTTTGACACCGCGAAAGTAGAAATCAAGAAGGAGCATCAATTGTTGATGGTTGATGAAACCACTAGTTTCAAGAAGGGCAAGGGCAAGAAGTGATACTTCATGAGACGGCAAATCAGCTGCTGCTCTAGTGAAGAAACCCAAGGTTGAACCCAAACCCGAGACTAAGTGCTTCTGTAATAAAGGGGACAACCACTGGAGCAGCATTACCCTAGATACTTGGTAGATGAGAAGGCTGGCAAGGTCGATAGAAGTATATTGGATATACATTATGTTAATGTGTACTTTACTAGTACTCCTAGTAGCACCAGGGTATTAAGATACCGGTTCAGTTGCTAAGTGTTAGTAACTCGAAATAAAAGGCTACGAAATAAAAGGAGACTAGCTAAAGGTGAGCTGACGATATGTGTTGGAAGTGTTTCCAAGGTTGATGTGATCAAGCATCGCACGCTCCCTCTACCACAGAGATTGGTGTTTGCGTTGAGCATAGACATGATTGGATTATGTCTATCGCAATACGGTTATTCATGTAAGGAGAATAATGGTTACTCTATTTATTTGAATAATACCTTCGATGGTCTTGCACCTAAATAAATGGTTTATTGAATCTCGATCGTAGTGATACACATTTTCATGCCAAAAGATATAAGATAGTAATGATAGTACCACTTACTTGTGGCACTGCCATGTAAGTCATAATGGTATAAAACGCATGAAGAAGCTCCATGTTGATGGATCTTTGGACTCACTCATTTTTGAAAAGTTTGAGACATGCGAACCATGTCTATTGGTATATATGCATGAAGAAGCTCCATGCAAATGGACCGTTCGGACTCACTTGATTTTGAATCACTTGAGATATGCAAATCATACCACATAGGCAAGATGACTGAAAAGCCTCGGTTTCAATAAGATGGAACAAGATAGCAACTTGTTGGAAGTAACACATTTTGATGTGTGCAGTCCAATGAGTGCTGAGGCATGCAGTGAATATCGTTATGTTCTTACTTCACAGATGATTCGAGTAGATGTTGAGAATATTTACTTCATGAAACACAAGTCTGAATTATTGAATGGTTCAAGTAATTTCAGAGTGAAGTAGCAGATCATTGTGACAAGAGGATAAAATGTCTATGATATGATCATAGAGATGAATATCTGAGTTACGAGTTTTGGCACACAATTAAGACATTGTGGAAATTGTTTCGCAATTAATACCGCCTGGAACACCATAATGTGATGGTGTGTCCGAACATCATAGTTGCACCCTATTGGATATGGTGCGTACCATGATGTCTCTTATCGAATTACCACTATCGTTCATGGGTTGGGCATTAGAGACAACCACATTCACTTTAAATAGGGCACCACGTAATTCCGATGAGATGACACCGTATGAATTATGGTTTAGAGAAACCTAAGTTGTCGTTTCTTAAAGGTTTGAGGCTGCGACGCTTATGTGAAAAAGTTTCAGGATTAAGCTCGAACCCAAAGCGGATAAAATGCATCTTCATAGGAAACCCAAAACAGTTGGGTATACCTCCTAATTCAGATCCGAAAGCAATATGGATTGTTTCTTGAATCGGGTCCTTTCTCGGGGAAAGGTTTCTCTCGAAAGAGTTGAGTGGGAGGATGGAGACTTGATGAGGTTATTGAACCGTCTCTTCAACTAGTGTGTGGCAGGGCACAGGAAGTTGTTCCTGTGGCACCTACACCAATTGAAGTGGAAGCTTATGATATTGATCATGAAACTTCGGATCAAGTCACTACCAAACCTCGTAGGACGACAAGGACACGTACTACTTCGGAGTGGTAAGGTGATCCTGTCTTGAAGGTCATGTTGCTAGACAACAATGAACCTACGAGCTATGGAGAAGCGATGGTGGGCCCGGATTCCGATAAATGGCTCGAGGCCATAAAATCCGAGAACGAATCCATGGACTTTGGTGGACTTGCCCGATGATCGGCAAGCCATTAAGATAAATGGATCTTTAAGAAGAAGACGGACGTGGATGGTAATGTCACCGTCCATGAAGCTTGACTTGTGGCGAAAAGTTTTTCACAAGTTCAAGGAGTTGACTACGATGAGATTTTCTCATCCGTAGCGATGCTTAAAGTCCGTCGGAATCATGTTAGCATTAGCTGCATTTATGAAATCTGGCAGACGGATGTCAAAACGAGTTTCCTTACCAGTTTTCGTAAGGGAAGGTTGTATGTAATACAATCAGAAAGTTTTTGTCGATCCTAAGGATGCTAAAAGGTATGCAAAGCTCCAGCAATCCTTCTAAGGACTGGAGTGAGCATCTCGGAGTTGGAATGTTTGCTTTGATGATGATCAAAATTTTGGGTTTGTACAAAGTTTATGAGAAACTTGTATTTCCAAAGAAGTGAGTGGGAGCACTATAGAATTTCTGATGAGTATATGTTGTTGATCAGAAATGACATAGAATTTCTGGAAAGCATATAGGGTTATTTTGAAAGTGTTTTTCAATGGAAAGCCTGGATTAAGCTACTTGAGTATTGAGCATCAAGATCTATAAGGATAGATCAAAACGCTTAATGGTACTTTCAAATGAGCGCATACCTTGACATGATCTTGAAGGTGTTCAAGATGGACCAGTCAAAGAAGGAGTTCTTGCCTGAGTTGTAAGGTACGAAGTTAAGACTTAAAGCTCGACCACGGCAGAATAGAGAGAAAGGACGAAGGTCGTCCCCTATGCTTTAGACGTAGGCTCTACAGTATGCTATGCTGTGTACCGCACCGAAAGTGTGCCTTGCCATGAGTCAGTCAAGGGGTACAAGAGTGATCCAAGAATGGCTCACAGGACAGCGGTCAAAGTTATCCTTAGTAACTAGTGGACTAAGGAATTTTCTCGATTATGGAGGTGGTAAAAGAGTTCGTCGTAAAGGTTACGTCGATGCAAGCTTGACACGTATCCGGATAGCTCTGAGTAGAGAGACCGGATACATATAATGGAGCAATAATTTAGAATAGCTCCAAGTAGAACAGTTATTTGGAATAGCTCCAAATAGAGCATGGTAGCTGCATCTAGGAGATGACATAGAGATTTGTAAAGCACACACGGATCTGAAAGGTTCAGACCCGTTGACTAAAACCTCTCTCACAAGCAACATGATCAAACATAAAACTCATTGAGTGTTAATCACATAGTGATGTGAACTAGACTACTGACTCTAGTAAACTCTTGGGTATTAGTCACATGGCGATGTGACCTGTGAGTGTTAATCACATGGCGATGTGAACTAGATTATTGACTCTAGTGCAAGTGGGAGACTGTTGGAAATATGCCCTAGAGGCAATAATAAAAGTGTTATTATTATATTTCCTTGTTCATGATAATTGTCTTTTATTCATGCTATAACTATATTATCCGGAAATCGTAATACACGTGTGAATACATAGACCACAATATGTCCCTAGTGAGCCTCTAGTTGACTAGCTCGTTGTGATCAACGGATAGTCATGGTTTCCTGACTATGGACATTGGATGTCGTTGATAACGGGATCACATCATTAGGAGAATGATGTGATGGACAAGACCCAATCCTAAGCATAGCACAAAGATCGTGTAGTTCGTTTGCTAGAGCTTTGCCAATGTCAAGTATCTCTTCCTTTGACCATGAGATCGTGTAACTCCTGGATACCGTAGGAGTGCTTTGGGTGTATCAAACGTCACAACGTAACTGGGTGACTATAAAGGTGCACTACGGGTATCTCCGAAAGTATCTATTGTTTTATGCGGATCGAGACTGGGATTTGTCACTCCGTGTAAACGGAGAGGTATCTCTGGGCCCACTCGGTAGGACATCATCATATGTGCAATGTGACCAAGGAGTTGATCACGGGATGATGTGTTACGGAACGAGTAAAGTGACTTGCCGGTAACGAGATTGAACAAGGTATCGGTATACCGACGATCGAATCTCGGGCAAGTAAAATACCGCTAGACAAAGGGAATTGTATACGGGATCGATTGAGTCCTTGACATCGTGGTTCATCCGATGAGATCATCGTGGAACATGTGGGAGCCAACATGGGTATCCAGATCCCGCTGTTGGTTATTGACCGGAGAACGTCTCGGTCATGTCTGCATGTCTCCCGAACCCGTAGGGTCTACACACTTAAGGTTCGATGACGCTAGGGTTATAAAGGAAGCTTGTATGTGGTTACCGAATGTTGTTCGGAGTTCCGGATGAGATCCCGGATGTCACGAGGAGTTCCGGAATGGTCCAGAGGTAAAGATTTATATATAGGAAGTCCTGTTTCGGGCATCGGGACAAGTTTCGGGGTCATCGGTATTGTACCGGGACCACCGGAAGGGTCCCGGGGGCCCACCGGGTGGGGCCACCTGCCCCGGGGGCCACATGGGCTGTAGGGGGTGCGCCTTGGCCTACATGGGCCAAGGGCACCAGCCCCAAGAGGCCCATGCGCCTAGGGAACCCTAGAGGGAAGAGTCCTCAAGGGGGAAGGCACCTCCGAGGTGCCTTGAGGAGGATGGACTCCTCCCCCCCTCTTGGCCGCCGCACCAGATGCCATCTGGAGGTTGGCCGCCGCCCCTTGGGGTGGGAAACCCTAAACGGGGCGCAGCCCTCCCCTCCCCCTATATATATTGAGGCATGGGGCTGCCCATAACATGCGATTTGATCTCTCGTTGGTGCAGCCCTGCCCCTCTCCCTCCTCCTCTTCTCCCATGGTGCTTGGCGAAGCCCTGCGGGATTGCCACGCTCCTCCACCACCACCACGCCGTTGTGCTACTGTTGGATGGAGTCTTCCTCAACCTCTCCCTCCCTCCTTGCTGGATCAAGGCGTGGGAGACGTCACCGGGCTGTACGTGTGTTGAACGCGGAGGTGCCGTGCGTTCGGCACTTGATCATCGGTGATCTGAATCACGACGAGTACGACTCCATCAACCCCGTTCACTTGAACGCTTCCGCTTAGCGATCTACAAGGGTATGTAGATGCACTCCCCTTTCTACTCGTTGCTGGTCTCTCCATAGATAGATCTTGGTGTTTCGTAGGAAAATTTTTGAATTTCTGCTACGTTCCCCAACATAAGGACGAGGTGACGATGCGCGTGGGAAATGGTTCCAAAGTCGATGTGATCGCGGTCGGCACTCTACCTCTACATCTACCATCGGGATTAGTTTTAGACCTAAATAATTGTTATTTGGTGCCAGCGTTAAGCATGAACATTATATCTGGACCTTGTTTTATGCAAGACGGTTATTCATTTAAATCAGAGAATAATGGTTGTTCTATTTATATGAGTAATATCTTTTATGGTCATGCACCCTTGAAGAGTGGTCTATTTTTATTAAATCTCGATAGTAGTGATACACATATTCATAGTGTTGAAACCAAAAGATGCAGAGTTAATAATGATAGTGCAACTTATTTGTGGCACTGCTGTTTAGGTCATATCGGTGTAAAGTGCATGAAGAAACTCCATACTGATGGGATTTTGGAATCGCTTGATTATGAATCACTTGGTACTTGCGAACCGTGCCTCATGGGCAAGATGACTAAAACGCCGTTCTCCGGAACTATGGAGCGAGCAACTGATTTGTTGGAAATCATACATACTGATGTTTGTGGTCCAATGAATGTTGAGGCTCGTGGCGGATATCGTTATTTTCTCACCTTCACAGATGATTTGAGCAGATATGGGTATATCTACTTGATGAAACACAAGTCTGAAACATTTGAAAAGTTCAAAGAATTTCAGAGTGAAGTAGAAAATCATCGTAACAGGAAAATAAAATTTCTACGATCTGATCATGGAGGAGAGTATTTGAGTTACGAGTTTGGTCTACACTTGAAACAACACGGAATAGTTTCGCAACTCACGCCACCCGGAACACCACAACGAAATGGTGTGTCCGAACGTCGTAATCGTACTTTACTAGATATGGTGCGATCTATGATGTCTCTTACTGATTTACCGCTATCGTTTTGGGGTTATGCTTTAGAGACAGCCGCATTCACGTTAAATAGGGCACCATCAAAATCCGTTAAGACGACGCCTTATGAACTGTGGTTTGGCAAGAAACCAAAGTTGTCGTTTCTTAAAGTTTGGGGCTGCGATGCTTATGTGAAGAAACTTCAACCAGATAAGCTCGAACCCAAATCGGAAAAATGTGTCTTCATAGGATACCCAAAAGAGACTATTGGGTACACCTTCTATCACAGATCTGAGGGCAAGATTTTCGTTGCTAAAATCGGATCCTTTCTCGAGAAGGAGTTTCTCTCGAAAGAAGTGAGTGGGAGGAAAGTAGAACTTGATGAGATAACTGTATCTACTCCCTTATTGGAAAGTAGTTCATCACAAGAACCGGTTCCTGTGACAACTACACCAATTAGTGAGGAAGCTAATGATATTGATCATGAAACTTCAGATCAAGTTTCTACCGAACCTCGTAGGTCTACCAGAATAAGATCCGCACCAGAGTGGTACGGTAATCCAATTCTGGAAGTCATGTTGCTTGACCATGATGAACCTACGAACTATGAGGAAGCGATGATGAGCCCAGATTCCGCAAAATGGCTAGAGGCCATGAAATCTGAGATGGGATCCATGTATGAAAACAAAGTATGGACTTTGGTTGACTTGCCCGATGATCGGCAAGCCATTGAGAATAAATGGATTTTTAAGAAGAAGACTGACGCTGATGGTAATATAACTGTCTATAAAGCTCGACTTGTTGCGAAAGGTTTTCGACAAGTTCAAGGGGTTGACTACGATGAGACTTTCTCACCCGTAGCGATGCTTAAGTCTGTCCGAATCATGTTAGCTATTGCTGCATTTCATAATTATGAAATTTGGCAAATGGATGTCAAAACTGCATTCTTGAATGGATTTCTAGAAGAAGAGTTGTATATGATGCAGCCAGAAGGTTTTGTAGATCCAAAAGGTGCTAACAAAGTGTGCAAGCTCCAGCGTTCCATTTATGGACTGGTGCAAGCATCTCGGAGTTGGAATAAATGCTTTGATAGTGTGATCAAAGCATATGGTTTTATACAAACTTTTGGAGAAGCCTGTATTTACAAGAAAGTGAGTGGGAGCTCTGTGGCATTTCTGATATTATATGTAGATGACATATTATTAATTGGAAATGATATAGAATTTCTGGATAGCATAAAGGGATACTTGAATAAAAGTTTTTCAATGAAAGACCTCGGTGAAGCTGCTTACATATTGGGCATCAAGATCTATAGAGATAGATCAAGACGCTTAATAGGACTTTCACAAAGCACATACCTTGATAAAATTTTGAAAAGGTTCAAAATGGATCAGGCAAAGAAAGGGTTCTTGCCCGTACTACAAGGTGTGAAGTTGAGTCAAACTCAATGCCCGACCACATCAGAAGATAGAGAGAAAATGAAAGGTGTTCCCTATGCTTCAGCCATAGGCTCTATCATGTATGCAATGCTGTGTACCAGACCTGACGTATGCTTAGCAATAAGCTTGGCAAGAAGGTACCAAAGTAATCCAGGAGTGGATCACTGGACAGCGGTCAAGAACACCCTGAAATACCTGAAAAGGACTAAGGATATGTTTCTCGTATATGGAGGTGACAAAGAGCTAGTCGTAAATGGTTACGTCGATGCAAGCTTTGACACTGATCCGGACGATTCTAAATCGCAAACCGGATACGTGTTTTTATTAAACGGTGGAGCTGTAAGTTGGTGCAGTTCTAAACAAAGCATCGTGGCGGGATCTACATGTGAAGCAGAGTACATAGCTGCTTCGGAAGCAGCAAATGAAGGAGTCTGGATGAAGGAGTTCATTTCCGATCTAGGTGTCATACCTAGTGCATCGGGACCAATGAAAATCTTCTGTGACAATACTGGTGCAATTGCCTTGGCAAAGGAATCCAGATTTCACAAGAGGACCAAGCACATCAAGAGACGCTTCAATTCCATTCGGGACCAAGTCCAAGTGGGAGACATAGAGATTTGCAAGATACATACGGATCTGAATGTTGCAGACCCGTTGACTAAG
>NC_041381.1:679934007-679976416 GCF_002162155.2 Triticum dicoccoides | reverse complement strand
AAATATGCCCTAGAGGCAATAATAAAGTTATTATTTATTTCCTCATATCATGATAAATGTTTATTATTCATGCTAGAATTGTATTAACCGGAAACATGATACATGTGTGAATACATAGACAAACATATAGTCACTAGTATGCCTCTACTTGACTAGCTCGTTAATCAAAGATGGTTATGTTTCCTAACCATAGACATGTGTTGTCATTTGATTAATGGGATCACATCATTAGGAGAATGATGTGATTGACATGACCCATTCCGTTAGCCTAGCACTTGATCGTTTAGTATATTGCTATTGCTTTCTTCATGACTTATACATGTTCCTATAACTATGAGAATTATGCAACTCCCGTTTACCGGAGGAACACTTTGGGTACTACCAAACGTCACAACGTAACTGGGTGATTATAAAGGAGTACTACAGGTGTCTCCGAAGGTACATGTTCAGTTGGCGTATTTCGAGATTAGGTTTTGTCACTCCGATTGTTGGAGAGGTATCTCTGGGCCCTCTCGGTAATGCACATCATTATAAGCCTTGCAAGCAATGTGACCAAATGAGTTGGTTATGGGATGATGCATTACGGAACGAGTAAAGAGACTTGCCGGTAACGATATTGAACTAGGTATTGGATACCGACGATCAAATCTCGGGCAAGTAACATACCGATGACAAAGGGAACAATGTATGTTGTTATGCGGTTTGACCGATAAAGATCTTCGTAGAATATGTAGGAACCAATATGGGCATCCAGGTTCCGCTATTGGTTATTGACCAAGAATAGTTCTAGGTCATGTCTACATAGTTCTCGAACCCGTAGGGTCCACACGCTTAACGTTACGATAACAGTTTTATGATGAGTTTATAAGTTTTGATGTATCGAAGTTTGTTCGGAGTTCCGGATGTGATCACGGACATGACGAGGAGTCTCGAAATGGTCGAGACATAAAGATTGATATATTGGAAGCCTATGTATGGACATCGGAAAGGTTCCGGGTGAAATCGGGATTTTACCGGAACACCGGGGGGTTACCGGAACCCTCCCGGGGGTTAATGGGCCTTAGTGGGCCATGAAGGAGAAGAGAAGGGCCGGCCAGAAAGGAGGGAGGGGGAGGTGCGGCTGGCCCCCTTTGGGTGCGCCTGGAGGAGTCCTACTCCCACCGGGAGTAGGACTCCCCCCTCTTGCCTTGGTGGAGAAGGAAAGGGGGGAGGGGAAAGACGAAAGGGGGCGCCCCATAACACACAAGTTGATCTACGGATTGTTCCTTAGCCGTGTGCGGTACCCCCTCCACCATATTCCACCTCGGTCATATCGTTGCGGAGTTTAGGCGAAGCCCTGCGCCGGTAGAACATCATCATCGTCACCATGCCGTTGTGCTGACGGAACTCATCCCCGAAGCTTTGCTGGATCGGAGCCCGGGGATCGTCATCGAGCTGAACGTGTGCTGAACTCAGAGGTGCCGTACGTTCGGTGCTTGGATCGGTCGGATCGTGAAGACGTACGACTACATCAACCGCGTTGTGCTAACGCTTCCGCTTACGGTCTACGAGGGTACGTGGACAACACTCTCCCCTCTCGTTGCTATGCTATCACCATGATCTTGCGTGTGCGTAGGAATTTTTTTTGAAATTACTACGTTCCCCAACATCTCTATGCACAAGCCAAACAACAGACAATACATAAGCAATATATAAGTATGCAACAAAAGGATTGGAAGACAAAAGCAAGACATTAATAGCACGATTCATGGTCCTACTAATAAATAGCATCGATTACATCTAAGTTGAACGACTGTCTAAACCAAAGAGACATACAAGTTCATTAAAGTTTAATTACAACATGAGCTAATCGATGTTTCAGAACTACATATAGCATCACTACTTTCGACTCGACTCATGGGACCGGAGCGTGGATGAAGCTGCCGTCTTTCGTGATGGTCATGAAGTCACGGGCGTTCTCAGCCTGCATTTGAAGTGTTGTGTCTATCTCACTATTGGACGGTTGCTCTCTGAGGTAGAACTGCCCCGAGGTACGAAGGACATCTTGATGGATGATTTCTGCAAACTCCGACTGGATGCGAAAGAATTCTTGTCGGAGGTCCGCGTCCTGGATTGCCGCCAAGCTTGCGGCCCAATCTTTGACATTATTTGGTAGCAGAAGGTGATTATGGTCCCGTACGATCGCCCTCATGTGATGGAGGGCGTAGTAGGCATCCTTCTGACCGCCAGGCGGCTGCTTGACACAGGGGTACGTCGTATTGTGGGTGAACACGTGCCTGCCGTACCTACGAACTGGCCTCTTAAAGGTGCCTCCAGATGTGGCGTAGCCGGGGAGAACATCATCAAGAACTTTCTTGATATTTGTGTAGTCTATCTTGGAGTCACGGTCCGGGTCGAAATACGTGGCCGTGGAATATTTCGGGCTTAAGAGGATGAGTGTGCAATGTGTGTCACTACACAGAACACGGAATGTTAGAAAAAAAAGAACGATCAAAATCTAAGAAATCATATGTTACGGGGCGGTGAGGGGATGACTGAAGGAAATATGCCCTAGAGGCAATAATAAAGTTATTATTTATTTCCTCATATCATGATAAATGTTTATTATTCATGCTAGAATTGTATTAACCGGAAACATAATACATGTGTGAATACATATACAAACATATAGTCACTAGTATGCCTCTACTTGACTAGCTCATTAATCAAAGATGGTTATGTTTCCTAACCATAGACATGTGTTGTCATTTGATTAACGGGATCACATCATTAGGAGAATGATGTGATTGACATGACCCATTCCGTTAGCCTAGCACTTGATCGTTTAGTATGTTGCTATTGCTTTCTTCATGACTTATACATGTTCCTGTAACTATGAGATTATGCAACTCCCGTTTGCCAGAGGAACACTTTGGGTGCTACCAAACGTCACAACGTAACTGGGTGATTATAAAGGAGTACTATAGGTGTCTCCAAAGGTACATGTTGGGTTGGCGTATTTCGAGATTAGGTTTTGTCACTCCGATTGTCGGAGAGGTATCTCTGGGCCCTCTCGGTAATGCACATCACTATAAGCCTTGCAAGCAATGTAGCTAATGAGTTAGTTACGGAATGATGCATTACGTAACGAGTAAAGAGACTTGCCGGTAACGAGATTGAACTAGGTATTGGATACCGACGGTCGAATCTTGGGCAAGTAACATACCGATGACAAAGGGAACAACGTATGTTGTTATGCGGTTTGACCGATAAAGATTTTCGTAGAATATGTAGGAGCCAATATGAGCATCCAGGTTCCGCTATTGGTTATTGACCAAGAATAGTCTAGGTCATGTCTACATAGTTCTCGAACCCGTAGGGTCCGCACGCTTAAGGTTTCGATGACAGTTTTATTATGAGTTTATGAGTTTTGATGTACCGAAGGAGTTGGAGTCCCGGATGAGATCGGGGACATGACGAGGAGTCTCGAAATGGTCGAGACTTAAAGATCGATATATTGGACGACTATTCGGAGTTCGGAAAGGTTCCGAGTGATTCGGGTATTTTTCGGAGTACCGGGGAGTTAGGGGAATACGGGGAAGAGTATTGGGCCTTAATGGGCCTTAGTGGGAAGGAGCCAGGTGGTGGCGCGCGCCCCTCCCAAGCCCAGTCCGAATTGGACAAAGGGTTTGGGGCGCGGCCCCCCTCTCCCTTCCTTCTCCACTTCCCTCCTTTCCCCCCTTCTCCTAGTTGGACTAGGAAAGAAGTCCCCTTGGCGCGCCCTCCTCCTAGGGCCGGCCTCCTCCTCCCTTGCTCCTTTATATACGGGGGCAGGGGGCACCCCATGACACACAAGTTGATCTACGGATCGTTCCTTAGCCGTGTGCGGTGCCCCCTCGACCATATTCCACCTCGGTCATATCGTCGCGGAGTTTAGGCGAAGCCCTGCGCCGGTAGAGCATCATCATCGTCACCACGCCGTCGTGCTGACAGAACTCATCCCCGAAGCTTTGCTGGATCGGAGCCCGAGGATCGTCATCGAGCTGAACGTGTGCTGAACTTGGAGGTGTCGTACGTTCGGTACTTGGATCGGTCGGATCGTGAAGACGTACGACTACATCAACCACGTTGTCATAACGCTTCCGCTTACGGTCTACGAGGGTACGTGGACAACACTCTCTCCTCTCGTTGCTATGCCATCACCATGATCTTACGTGCACGTAGGAATTTTTTTGAAATTACTACGTTCTCCAACAGTGGCATCCGAGCCTAGGTTTATGCGTTGATGTTATATGCACGAGTAGAACACAAGTGAGTTGTGGGCGATACAAGTCATACTGCTTACCAGCATGTCATACTTTGGTTCGGCGGTATTGTGAGATGAAGCGTCCCGGACCGACATTACGCGTACGCTTACGCGAGACTGGTTTCACCGTTACGAGCACTTGTGCTTAAAGGTGGCTGGCAGGTGTCTGTCTCTCTCACTTTAGCTGAATCGAGTGTGGCTACGCCCGGTCCTTGCGAACGTTAAAACAACACTAACTTGACGAACTATCGTTGTGGTTTTGATGCATAGATAAGAACGGTTCTTGCTAAGCCCGTAGCAGCCACGTAAAACTTGCAACAACAAAGTAGAGGACGTCTAACTTGTTTTTGCAGGGCATGTTGTGATGAGATATGGTCAAGATGTGATGAGATATAAGTTGTTGTATGAGATGATCATGTTTTGTTGAAGTTATCGGCAACTGGCAGAAGCTCTATGGTTGTCTCTTTGTTGCATAAGATGCAAGTGCCAAATAATTGCTTTACTTTATCGCTATGCGATAGCAATAGTTGCAAGAGCAATAGTTGGCGAGACGACCATGTGACGACACATTGATATAGATCAAGATGATGAAGATCATGGTGTCGTGCCGGTGACGATAGAGATCATGACAGTACTTTGGAGATGGAGATCAAAGGCGCAAGATGATCATGGTCATATCATGTCACATATTTTGATTGCATATGATGTTTATCTGTTATACATCTTATTCTGTTTTTGTTTGACGGTAGCATTATAAGATGATCTCTCACTAATTATCAAGAAGTGTTCTCCCTGAGTATGCACCGTTGCGAAAGTTCTTCGTGCTGAGACACCACGTGATGATCGGGTGTGATAGGCTCTACGTTCAAATACAACGGGTGCAAAACAGTTGCACACGCGGAATACTCAGGTTAAACTTGACGAGCCTAGCATATACAGATATGGCCTCGGAACACGGAGACCAAAAGGTCGAGCGTGAATCATATAGTAGATATGATCAACATATTGATGTTCCCCGTTGAAACTACTCCATCTCACGTGATGATCGGACATGGTGTAGTTGATATGGATCACGTAATCACTTAGAGGATTAGAGGGATGTCTTTCTAAGTGGGAGTTCTTAAGTAATATGATTAATTGAACTTTAATTTATCATGAACTTAGTCCTGGTAGTATTTTGCAAATTATGTTGTAGATTAATAGCTTGTGTTGTTGCTTTCATATGTTTATTTTTATATGTTCCTAGAGAAAATTGTGTTGAAAGATGTTAGTAGCAATGATGCGGATTGGATCCGTGATCTGAGGTTTATCCTCATTGCTGCACAGAAGAATTATGTCCTTAATGCACCGCTAGGTGACAGACCTATTGCAGGAGCAGATGCAGACATTATGAACGTTTGGCTAGCTCAATATGATGACTACTTGATAGTTTTGTGCACCATGCTTTATGGCTTAGAATCGGGACTTCAAAAACGTTTTGAATGTCATGGACCATATGAGATGTTCCAGGAGTTGAAGTTAATATTTCAAGCAAATACCCGAGTTGAGAGATATGAAGTCTCCAACAAGTTCTATAGCTAAAAGATGGAGGAGAATCGCTCAACTAGTGAGCATTTGCTCAGATTGTCTGGGTACTACAATCGCTTGAATCAAGTGGGAGTTAATCTTCCAGATAAGATAGTGATTGACAGAATTCTCTAGTCACCACCACCAAGTTAGTAGAACTTCGTGATGAACTATAATGCAAGGGATGACGAAAACGATCCCCAAGCTCTTCGTGATGCTGAAATCAACGAAGGTAGAAATCAAGAAAGAGCATCAAGTGTTGATGATTGACAAGACCACTAGTTTCAAGAAAAAGGGCAAAGGGAAAGAAAGGGAACTTCAAGCAGAATGGCAAACAAGTTGCCACTCCCGCGAAGAAGCCCAAAGCTGGACTAAAGCCTGAAACTGAGTGATTATACTGCAAAGGAAATGGTCGCTGGAAATGGAAATACCCTGAATATTTGGTGGATAAGAAGGATGGCAAACTGAACAAGGGTATATTTGATATATAGGTTATTGATTTGTACCTTACTAGTGTTTATAGTAACCCCTGAGTATTTGATACTTGTTCGGTTGCTAAATATTAGTAACTCGAAACAGGAGTTACAGAATAAACAGAGACTAGTTGAGGGTGAAGTGACGATGAGTGTTGGAAGTAGTTCCAAGATTGATATGATCATCATCGCAGACTCCCTATACTTTCGGGATTAGTGTTAAATCTAAATAAATGTTATTTGGCATTTGCATTGAGCATGAATATGATTTGATCATGTTTATTGCAAAACGGTTATTCATTTAAAGTCAGAGAATAATTGTTGTTCTGTTTACATGAATAAAACCTTCAATGGTCATACACCCAATGAAAATAGTTTGTTGGATCTCGATCATAGTAATACACATATTCATCATATTGATGCCAAAAGATGCAAAGTTAATAATGATAGTGCAACTTATTTGTGGCACTGCCGTTTGGGTTATATCGGTGTAAAGCGCATGAAGAAACTCCATGCTGATGGGTTTTTGGAATCACTTGGTTATGAATCATTTGATGCTTGCAAACCGTGCCTTTTGGGCAAGATGAATGAAACTCCGTTCTTCGGAACAACGGAACGAGATACTGACTTGTTGGAAATAATACATACCGATGTATGCAGTCCAATGAGTGTTGGTGCTCGTGGTAGGTATCTTTATTTTCTGACCTTCACAAGATGATTTGAGCAGATATGAGTATATCTACTTAATGATACACAAGTCTGAAACATTTGAAAAGTTCGAGGAATTTCAGAGTGAAGTGGAGAATCATCGTAACAAGAAAATAAAGTTTCTACAATCTGATCGTAGAGAAGAATATTTGAGTTACGAGTATGGCCTTCATTTTAAACAATGTGGAATAGTTTCACAGTTCACGCCACATGGAACACCACAGCGTAATGGTGTGTCCGAACGTCGTAATCGCACTTTATTAGATATGGTGAGATCTATGATGTATCTTACCGATTTACCACTATCATTTTGGGGTTATGCATTAGAGACAGTTGCATTCACTTTAAATAGGGCACCATCGAAATCCGTTGAGACGACGCCTTGTGAACTGTGGTTTGGCAAGAAACCAAAGTTGTCGTTTCTTAAAGTTTGGGGCTGCAATGCTTATGTGAAAAAGTTTCAACCTGATAAGCTCAAACCCAAATCGGAGAAGTGCGTCTTCATAGAATACCCAAAGGTAACTATTGGGTACACCTTCTATCACAGATCCGAAGGCAATATCTTTGTTGCTTAATATGGATCCTTTTTAGAGAAGGAGTTTCTCTCGAAAGAAGTGAGTAGGAGGAAAGTAGAACTTGATGAGGTAATTGTACCTTCTCCCTTATTGGAAAGTAGTTCATCACATAAATCAGTTCCAGTGATTCCTACACCAATTAGTGAGGAAGTTAATGATGATGATCATGAAACTTCAGATCAAGTTGCTATCAAACCTTGTAGGTCTTCAGAGTAAGATCCGCACCAGAGTGGTACGGTAATCGTGTTCTGGAAGTCATGTTACTAGACCATGATGAACCTACGAACTATGAGGAAGCGATGATGAGCCCAGATTCCATGAAATGGCTTAAGGCCATAAAATCTGAGATATGATCCATATATGAGAACAAAGTATGGAATTTGGTTGACTTGCCCGATGATCGGCAAGCCATTGAGAATAAATGGATCTTTAAGAAGAAGATTGACGCTGATGGTAATGTAACTGTCTATAAAGCTCGACTTGTTGCAAAAGGTTTTCGACAAGTTCAAGAGGTTGACTACGATAAGACTTTCTCACCCGTAGCGATGCTAAAGTTTGTCCGAATCATGTTAGCAATTGCCACATTTTATGAAATCTGGCAAATGGATATCAAAACCGTGTTCCTGAATGGATTTCTGGAAGAAGAGTTGTATATGATGCAACCAGAAGGTTTTGTTAATCCTAAAGGTGCTAACAAAATGTGCAAGCTCCAGCGATCCATCAATGGACTGGTGCAAGCAACTCGGAGTTGGAATATACGCTTTGATGAGTTGATCAAAGCATATGGTTTTATACAGACTTTTTGAGAAGCCTGTATTTACAAGAAAGTGAGTGGGAGCTCTGTAGCATTTCTAATATTATATGTGGATGACATATTGTTGATTGGAAATGATACTTGAATAAGAGTTTTTTCAAAGAAAGACCTCGGTAAAGCTGCTTACACATTGAGCATCAAGATCTATATTGATAGATCAAAACGCTTGATAAGATTTTTCAATGAGTACATACCTTGATAAACTTTTGAAATAGTTCAAAATGGAACAGTCAAAGAAGGAGTTCTTGCATGTGTTGCAAGGTGTGAAGTTTGAGTAAGACTCAAGACCCGACAATGGCAAAAAAATTAGAAAGAGAATGAAAAATCATTCCCTATGCCTCAGTCATAGGTTCTATAAAGTATGATATGCTGTGAACCAGACCTATTGTATACCTTGCTCTGAGTTTGACAAAGGAATACAATTTTGATCTAAGAGTAGATCACTGGACAGCGGTCAAGAATATCCTTAGTGAGGACTAAGGAGATGTTTCTCGATTATGGAGGTGATAAAAGAGCCCGTCGTAAAAGGTTACAATGATGCAAGCTTTTACACTAATCCATATGACTCTAAGTCTCAATCTGGATACATATTGAAAGTGGGAGCAATTAACTAGAGTAGCTCCATGTAGAGCATTGTGGACATAGAATATTTTGCAAAATACATACGGCTCTGAATATGACATTGACTAAACTTCTCTCGCAAGCAAAACATGATCATACCTTAGTACTCTCTGGGTGTTAATCACATAGTGATGTGAACTAGATTATTGACTCTAGTAAACCCTTTGGGTGTTGGTCACATGACGATGTGAACTATGGGTGTTAGAATCATTACTATGTAACCTAGATTATTGACTCTAGTGCAAGTGGGAGACTGAAGGAAATATGCCCTAGAGGCAATAATAAAGTTATTATTTATTTCCTCATATCATGATAAATGTTTATTATTCATGCTAGAATTGTATTAACCGGAAACATAATACATGTGTGAATACATAGACAAACATATAGTCACTAGTATGCCTCTACTTGACTAGCTCATTAATCAAAGATGGTTATGTTTACTAACCATAGACATGTGTTGTCATTTGATTAACGGGATCACATCATTAGGAGAATGATGTGATTGACATGACCCATTCTGTTAGCCTAGCACTTGATCGTTTAGTATGTTGCTATTGCTTTCTTCATGACTTATACATGTTCCTGTAACTATGAGATTATGCAACTCCCGTTTGCCGGAGGAACACTTTGGGTGCTACCAAACATCACAACGTAACTGGGTGATTATAAAGGAGTACTACAGGTGTCTCCAAAGGTACATGTTGGGTTGGCGTATTTCGAGATTAGGTTTTGTCACTCCGATTGTCGGAGAGGTATCTCTGGGCCCTCTCGGTAATGCACATCACTATAAGCCTTGCAAGCAATGTAGCTAATGAGTTAGTTACGGAATGATGCATTACGTAACGAGTAAAGAGACTTGCCGGTAACGAGATTGAACTAGGTATTGGATACCGACGGTCGAATCTTGGGCAAGTAACATACCGATGACAAAGGGAACAACGTATGTTGTTATGCGGTTTGACCGATAAAGATCTTCGTAGAATATGTAGGAGCCAATATGAGCATCCAGGTTCCGCTAGGTTATTGACCAAGAATAGTTCTAGGTCATGTCTACATAGTTATCGAACCCGTAGGGTCCGCACGCTTAAGGTTTCGATGACAGTTTTATTATGAGTTTATGAGTTTTGATGTACCGAAGGAGTTCGGAGTCCCAGATGAGATCGGGGACATGACGAGGAGTCTCGAAATGGTCGAGACGTAAAGATCGATATATTGGATGACTATATTCGGAGTTCGGAAAGGTTCCGAGTGATTCGGGTATTTTTCGGAGTACCGGGGAGTTACGGGAATACGGGGAAGAGTATTGGGCCTTAATGGGCCTTAGTGGGAAGGAGCCAGGAGGTGGCGCGCTCCCCTCCCAAGCCCAGTCCGAATTGGACAAAGGGTTTGGGGCGCGGCCCCTCTCTCCCTTCCTTCTCCACTTCCCTCCTTTCCCCCCTTCTCCTAGTTGGACTAGGAAAGAAGGAGTCCTACTCCCGGTGGGAGTAGGACTCCCCTTGGCGCGCCCTCCTCCTAGGGCCGGCCTCCTCCTCCCTTGCTCCTTTATATACGGGGACAGGGGGCACCCCATGACACACAAGTTGATCTACGGATCGTTCCTTAGCCGTGTGCGGTGCCCCCCTCCACCATATTTCACCTCGGTCATATCGTCGCGGAGTTTAGGCGAAGCCCTGCGCCGGTAGAGCATCATCATCGTCACCACGCAGTCATGCTGACGGAACTCATCCCCGAAGCTTCGCTGGATCGGATCCCGGGGATCGTCATCGAGCTGAACGTGTGCTGAACTCGGAGGTGCCGTACGTTCGGTACTTGGATCGGTCGGATTGTGAAGACGTACGACTACATCAACCGCGTTGTCATAACGCTTCCGCTTACGGTCTACGAGGGTACGTGGACAACACTCTCTCCTCTCGTTGCTATGCCATCACCATGATCTTACGTGCACGTAGGAAATTTTTTGAAATTACTACGTTCCGCAACAATGACTTACTCGGGAAAGTAAGTCACGAGGAAGTTATCCTTATCTGGGTTTGCCAGAATGACGCCTTCGAGGTGTGAACTCGTGACTTGCCGGTCCCCAGCGCTGCCCAAGATCTTGGCACGCATGTAGAAGGGGTCAACTATCACGATGTCCGGGGTCTTGTCTCGAATGATCCGCATCTCCATACTCAGCGAAAACAGCCGAACGAAGGTGTAGTGCAGCGGATGAAGGTTAAACATAGCAAAGATGTCATCAAACCGCAGGACGATCGTACCCCCGATGGCGCCATCCACAAAGCCCTTGCCCTCTGGCACCTTGGCCACGAAAACCGGGTATGCCACATCATTCTGGGAGAGACGCATCTTCTCCAAAGAAAGAACGCTGTCATGCAGACTCCGCATAGCACTGGTTGCAGCATTGAGAATATTTGTCGATAGCATCGCCCTACCCGCCACATGCACCCTCCTCGAGATATCCTGAGGTGAAGGTGGCCCGTCCTGAGCACGGATCATACTCGGTGCCGGCTGGCTCGCACCGGCGCCCTTGTTAGTCTTTCGTTTCCGTCCCTTCTTCTTGATCTGCTGTAATGGGACCGACTTCTGCTCACAGACCGCCTTCTTGAGCGTGTTGGGGCTGATAATATTTCGCACCTCAGCTATCTGAGGCTCGGTGAAGGCGGGAGTTGGAGGCGTCTCCTGAGAACTGAACGCCAGACGACGCCTGTTGCAATTGGATTTCTCCGCGTACCAGCTAGATCGTGGTTGTCTTGGTTGGGTTCTTGAGAAGGAGGCCCGCCTAACTCGTCACCGTACCCATGTTCGGCAAAGTACTTATCGTCGTTGGTAAATGTACCGTCGTCGTTGTCGTCATCGTCCGGATCCTGTGCCATATGCATGTCCGGATCCTGTGCCATAGGGATGTCCGGCATGTCCGGTAGCGTTGCGGCGTTCTTGCCATGGCTTGGCGCCGGCACGACTGGCGGTCTTGTCTGTGGGGTGGTGTCCCCCGCCCTCAAACGAATATGGCTCTTCGGCCAAAGCAGGGGCCAGCCTACGCAGGTGCTGAGGGTCATCTCATCTTCTTCGTCGGCCCCAGCGGGTCGAATCGGAGGTAACAACTCGTCATAGCCTGGCAGCACCCGAACCAGTTCAATCCTATACACTGTGGGTGGCATCGGATTACTGTGGAACATGGGGTTGCCCGGTTGAACGATTCTGCCCTTGGCGATGTCGACCAACTCACCACCCACGAAGTGCAGGAGAGTGCAAGGAACGTCGGCGGTGCCCTGCAAAAACATGCAGGGCATCAGGGATGCCCAGTCAAAGGCAAGGAGATGAAGTCATCGGCTGAGAGGCTTAGTTACCGTGATGCCGTCGAGCTTGGCTAATGTCGAGGCACCACCAACAGCGGGCGTGCAATTGACAGAGGGGCCGCTTGCTGGCGAGGTGCCGGCCGGCGTACACCCGGGTGCGTTAAGCTCCAATGCCCGTGCCGGCGCCGGAGACACGAATACCGCCTCCTCCGGAGACACCAATGGCGCCGCCTGAGACACCAATGGCGCCGCCTGTGCGTTGTGCGAGTTGCTGGCCGTGAAGCTGGGAACCGGGGGAGGCCCCTGTTGGCCGCCCGCAATCCATGTCGTCAGCCCCTGAATCAATGTAGGCACCATGGCGTTGAGCGTCGTTCCCAGTTGTACTTGCACTTGCTCTTGGATAATCTCCGGAATCCGCGCCACTTGTGCCTTGACTGCTTCAACCTCGCGCGACTGGCTTTCCGAGCTGGTCTTTTTCTCCTTTCGCCCACCAGCGGTATAGTATGACAACCATTTTGTGGACAAGCCTTTGCCGGCCACACGACCTGCTGACGTCGGCTTACTGAGCTTATCCTTGTTTTTCATTACGTTCGACGCCCTATTTAAAGGGGTGTCGAAAGGGGAGCTCTGAGACGACCCGCGCTACTGCTTTCAGTGTCCTGCGGAAGGAACGTGAACCATTTAGAAATATTGGGGATTAATTAGAATGCAACCATATGGAGCTAATTACGCGGGGGTGTATTCCTTACCAGAACAAGCTCTAGCACCCTGGTCTTCGGATCCGTGGTAAGCTCCTTTGTTACCGGGTCCTCCTTGTACCGGGCCCTGAGAAAGTTTCTGGTCTGCTTGTCACGATATTTCTCGAAGCGGGGCGGTAGGCCTTGCTCGGCACGCTCCGCGTCCTCCTTGTCCCATATAGGCTCCGTCACTCTGTAACCGCCGGGACTGAGTTGGTGGACCCCTAAGTTCAACTGCCACATTTCTTTCCCCACTGACTTGATTCGGAAGTTGCGCTGCTCTCGCACTTGATCTTGAACTCCTTGTAGTCATCTTCGCTCATCAAAGGATATTTCGCCTTGATCTTCTCATAACTATCACCTTTTTCAATCATTGCCTTCACCGTGCTTCTCCAAGTAGACAGGGCCGTGCTCATCCTCGTGAGCGCGGCACTGTTCACTTTGTTCCCTGAGAGGCGTGTGTTGCAAATTCAGCGGGGAACTTGTATCGTTCATGCAGCTTTGTGAAGAGGAGGTTGCGCAAATTCCATCGGTCCTTATGCCTTAGGTTCTCGGTGTTGATCGAGACGGTGCTTCGGAGAATGCACCCGAGCTGAACCGAGTACCCCTTGACTACTTCTTTGGGCGCCGTCGGATGCCTGTCGGAGTTCACTTCAGTAAATTCCTCCTTGGCGGTGTCGAGCACGTTCGGGCGTCGGTCCTTCCGTTGCCTCTTTGATTGGCTGCCATCTGTGCGTGCGTCGCCATCATCAGTGGTGGCATCCTCGGCGGCACCATCAGTGATGTCATCCCCAACGCCACTAGGGGTTGTGTAGTCAGGATCGGTGTCTTCCGCGGCGTCCTCATAGCGGTGAGGTTCTTCCTCCAACTCCTGCGACAGCTCCCAGAATTGCTTGCTGCCTGAACCGCCGGCCTCATCGTTGTTGGCCATGTTTCGCTCTAAATAGGAAAAAAGTTTAGTCAAGAAGTTGGTTATTGTCAAGGAACAAGATCATGGTCTCATCATTTAGGGTTTGTCGACACCGAGGCATCCTAAAAGCTAAGCTTTTATCATTTAGGGTTTGTCGATGCCGAGGCACCCTAAAAGCCTAAGCGTACATCATTTAGGTTCTCATCGACACCGAGGCACCCTATAGAAGCAAGGTTTCATCATTTAGGGTTTGTCGACGCCGAGGCACCCTAAATGCTAAGTTAAGTTTTCATCATTTAGGGTTTATCGATGCCGAGGCACCCTAGGTTGGGCCTAATCACTTGGCTCTATTGCCACCTATGCAGCAAGAATGGCGGGGCAGTTGATCCTACCTAACTAAGTACTAAGATACCTTGGCCCATGCATTAGTCGCAAGTACCCCATATGTCCTATTTTTAGCAAAGTCATGCTAAAATTCACGGAAAATTTTAGCATGACCTTTGCTGAAAATAGGACATATGGAGTACCCGAATTTGCCGGAACGGAAGTTAATCGACATTCCGGCAAACTCAAGGGTCTCTCGGGGTACCTGCAAAATCATTACCCCACCCCCGCCCAGCTGCAACCCCACAACACCCCATGATATCATCACGACACGATGGTCGGAGACAAAACCCCCCAATATCATCAAAATCCTCCAGTTATGAAGTAAAACTCCTAAAGTGTTCCAGGAGTAGAACCTGAAGTGTAGTCAGTGGCTTCACCTATGCCACAGCATACATAGTACATAGAGTTGACATCTCAGCATCGACCACACCACATGCCACAGCATACATAGTACATAGATGATCCAACAGACTACATAGCAGGACAGTTTAAGCGTGAACCTCATCATACAAAATAGAAGAACTTCACTACACAACTGAAACTCAATTAAGCTAGTTAAATGGAGTTCATCTACTCACTAGCAGTACTACTAACTGGCAGTACTTAAACAAGTTAAGCTACTCACTACAGTACTGGCAACTCACTTAAGCTAGAAGCTACAAGTTAAACACATTTTGCCAAAGGTATCTTCTTTAGAATGAATGCTTTTACGTAGAGACATAGTTCTGTTAGAATGCATGCGTATACTTCATGTAGTGGTAGAGATACCTTTTTAGTTTAATGTATGTACATAAAAGCTGAAACTTTAAAAAGAATGTCATTTTATAAAAAAAAGTCGGAAAACCCCAATTCATTGGATGCAGAAGTCTGACAAGTGACAAAGTGAAGTCCACGTGGTCATATTCAATATATCAGCTGGATTGGTAAGTCTGGCTGTTACTATGTTAACAAAATAAGTTGTAAATATAAACATCTAAAGAGAAGGTGCTAATTTTAGGTTGCACTGGGCATGAGCCTGTGTTGGTCTTTTTTATTTATTTCATGAGGCAGCAAGACAATGCCTCGCAATGTGACTGTGAGAGTAATACAGGTTGATGTGACATGCAGAAAAGGAAAATTCACATATCACATATGAACTATATTATTATGTCTAACATTTAAAAAAAATACCAAACAAAGTAGAAAAAGTGAAAACCCCAACAATATATTCCATGCCATCCAATTTGAAGTTGTCTATATAGCTACAGAGTGAAGCTGCCTTCCACTCTAAAGTTACTAGAAGATACCTTCTGTCCAGCTGTCAATCTAAAGGGCTGCAACTTGGGCTTTGAAATGAAGATAAGTGGCCAGTTAACACACTGTCAAAAAAAATTCAGTTAACACACTGTCAAAAAAATTCAGTTACAAACATACATTCAGTTGGAATTAATCTCTCATATTCCCTTCACATTGCTAACCATATGGCCAAAATATTGTCCCTAGACATCTCCTGGTCCTACCCAAGATAAACCCTAGTTACAAAAATGCAGTGCGAAAATTCAGTTAACACACTGCCAATACATTCAGTTTGAATTATTTCTCATGGTGATCCTCAACAAATTCTTATGACAGAACTACCAACTTTATAAACCCAAGATAAACCCTAGGAAGAATCAGAGAGGGAGAGGTCAAGGAGGGAGGAGCAGAGAGGGAGAGGTCAAGGAGGGAGGAGCAGAGAGGGAGAGGTGGGAAATGGAGGCGGGGGTGAGTTGGATGGGGTACCTGCGGGCGTCGTCGGGGACGAAGACGTCGATGCTGTGGACGTTGTGGATGTTGCCGCGAATTCGGCGTCGAGCGGTGGCGGTCCTCCTGGGCAAGCCGCGCGGTCGAGGGCGTCGAGCGGTGGCGGTCCTAGTTGAACATGACAGATGCTTCAGGTTTCAGTATACAAAGATTAGTTGAACAGGAACAAAGATGAACTAGTTTCAGGTTTACTACCAGTTATACTCTATTTTCAGAATACATCTACAAATATTTTTACTTAGTTTCAGTATAAAAACTTGAGCAATGTAAGCAAAATAAATTCACCAGTTTTCCGAAATACTTCAGTAAATATAGTTTCAGAACCCTGGGATTGGCAGTAATCACACTCACATTTTGAACCATGCCAGGCAAATAACATATATATGAACATGACAAGAACTTGCAACTCAAGCAAGAAATAAAACGATCAGATGACCTAGACTGCAATCTAAGAACTAGTTACCCTTACATAGGGTGACCTGTCTTTGGGATCGACAAGTATATGTTCTTCATAGGGTGACCTGTCTTTGGGTGTAAATTTCCTGTGCCTATAAAGTGAGATGTGAATGTAGAGGTGGTGGAGTTAGTGAGTGAGTGAGTGAGTGGCCACCATTCTTCCTGGAAGAAGTGAGCGCAAGGTTTCATGTTTCAGCCATCCTTGGTCTCACTTTCAAAATAAAAAATCATAAAATTTCAAAAAAAAATCAAAAAAAAATTTACACCCAGCCCCGAATTTCTTTTTATGTGACGGTATGGTGGTGAATGGAGGAACTTGTACATACATATTACCCCAGTCTTACTACAACATATCCCTGAGTTAATAATCATGTTGCTCTCTTCTCCTCAAGAAGTCCTCTCCACTTGAGCAAAAGAAGAAGATGAAAGAAGTATATTTTCTAGGTTTCTTTTTATGTGCCTGGCATGCTTATGACTTCACAAATTCAGCTAAAGTTTAGCCTTCAACCAATAAAGTAGTGACGTGGAAAACCACCCTTATCTTTAGATTCGGGCCACACTTTTCTACCTACAAAACGTTCACATAATTCGCGCAACAAATATTACTAGAGAACTTATTTGATGTTGTGATTATTGTTATAAAAAAAGTTACCGTGCTCAGTTTCTAGTAAGGAGCAGGACTCAAAATTGAAGTTAAGTAACCTAGAAAAAAAATTAACACTCTAGTCAGGATTCAGGTAGGTGAATGTTGAACTATATACAATTAAAACTTACTGGGAAGCATAGGTACTTGAGTAATAAATGGCGAACTTGTACATATATTTGCCCTAGTCTTACTACAAACATATATATCAATGAGTGAATCATGTTGTTCTCTTCCCCTAAAATGCCCCTTCCCTCGAGCCAAAAAAGAAAGATAAAAGAACTATATATTTTCTAAGTTCATGTAGCTGCATAATTCTTGATTCCATCAATAGAAGGACATGTAGGATCATAAAAGAAACTAATATTTCTTTACCTTATGTGATACAATATAGAAGAGATAATTCACAGATAATCGTTTCAATTCTTTCTTTCTATTTTTGAAACGGATTCAATTCTTAGAAACTCATAATAACAAAACTTCGATGGATAACAAGCTGTACACTAAAGATATTTATTTACATAAATAAATGGGAGTAAGAAGGTGAAAATACAAACGATTTCAAACATAATGCACTCCAATATCTTATATTACCACACATTGAAAGCTAAAAAAGGGGCCACAATAATTAGTACCAAATGACAGAAAATAGATTAAATGGCTAGGTGCATTCATACAACTATGCAAGACCCTTACCCTCACAAAGTCTTGGCTAACAAACATTGTTCAAGCCACAAAAGGCATGCACCAGAACACCAGCAGAGAAGAATACAAAACTGGTAGACATAGGAGTTGGAGCATATCTAAGCAATGCCACGAAAATTAGAAAGTAGGCCCATAGCAACCACTAATTTTTACAAAGGTATTGTGCCATGTTGAGTTCTGGATGCTGCACTGACTCTCAGTGACCAGCCGACGGCAGTTCCGCAAAACAGGGAATATGAGGTAGCCCAATCATGTATCCATTGCAGATAACATGTACTTTCTGATTATCCATATCATACGACACTGTATTCTTCTTCTGGCTGGTAAGGAAAATGACATTACAATCTGGATGAATTGCAAACATCCGATAATAATCGCCATTTTTGCGACAATGCTTTCCGAACAGCTCTGAAACATCAACAGTATGCTTTAGGGTCCACTTTCCAGTACCATAATCCTCAAGAACCCAAATATCGAGTTGACTATCATCACAATAATCCACCTGCCACGCATACAAACGTCCTTGAGATTGCCCAGTCAAAACAATATTAGAGCTCCTCCGGTCAACTGGCATTTGAATCTCCTTCCAAACTTTCCCCTCCACGTCGACTGTGGGTATTATTGAATTACAAAGGGTAGCCAAATGCATGGTGCCATTCAAGAAGACATGTGTGCGTCTACTACAATCCACATGAGTTGCGGAGGACCACTTACTCTGCACGTAAGTCCAATGTCCAGTTTCTGATGAGTAGATCGCCGTTTGTCCAGGAAGGCGGTCAGCATTGTAAGGGGTTGCAAACACCACAAAGCGGGATGGAGCAGCGGCTTTGAAACCTAAGTAAGACATCGGTATGCCCTTCTTCAACGGGTGGCTGGCCTCTTCACCAGGAAATACTATAGGAGGCAGGCAGCACAGTCCACTCTCGAGTCGCGGGATTGCACACAACATAATCGTTTTCACACGCGGAACACGAATTCCAGCAGCTGCAGAGGAGAAGACCTTCGCACAGTTGTTCGACATGAACGTTTTCGTGCCTCTGCGGCGCAAGAAAGGGAGAGAAGGGTCGACCAGAGGCGGACCTCTCCCAGACAAATTGCGGAAACAGAGGCGATTGCCTTCGTAGTAGAAGAACCCCCAACCCAGAAAGGGTCTGCATTTGAAGCGGCCTCTTAAGGGTGTCTCGGCCCGAGAAGAGGTTGAGCCACGGCTTGGACACGCATTTGAAGCGGCAGAGCGACCTGTAGCTGTAGCCTGTAGGGCACCCGCGAAAGGATCTCGGGGAGGCTTCTGCTCCAGATTCTCCTTCTTCTCCTGTTTCGAAAAGGGGCATTTTTATTACTTAAAAGAAGTAAGCAACACCCGATTCCTTTCTTGGATCGAATCGAAAGGGGCACGATAGAAGATCAAGGAGACTTGGAGCAAACCTTGGAAGCTACTGCAGCAATGGTTGGGAGCTGCGGCGTGTCCTCCTCGCAGGCGGGCGGTCGCCGGTCGGTGGCTCCTTGTAAAAACGGCCCAATGGATCATGATAGTTTCTCAGCCCTCTCCCCTTGTTTCCGAGGAAAAAAGAAACTCCCCTTTTTTTTATACATGCACAGTGTAAAAGATATTTGCGTCAGGAGAATGTACATGGCGGTTTTTGTATGTGGTGGTGGTACTAGTATATCTCTACTCCTAATGACTGAGTTGGTAGGATTGCGTCCACGGTTTATTTTCGTCAGGTTTATTTTCGTCTGGTTTATTTTTGTTTGGTTTAATTTGGTCTCTCCTTCCATCATCATATCCTCACGTTGATTTTTTTCACCCTCCAATAAAATCTCTACTCCTAATGACTGAGTTGGTAGGATTGCGTCCACGGTTTATTTTCGTCAGGTTTATTTTCGTCTGGTTTATTTTTGTTTGGTTTAATTTGGTCTCTCCTTCCATCATCATATCCTCACGTTGATTTTTTTCACCCTCCCAATAAAAACTTTCTTAACATTTACAAACTTTCCCAATAAAAACTTTCTTAACATTTACAAACTTTCCTAACGAGACACCGTCACAAACAGGCAGGTACAGAAATCACATTACAAACATTAAAACCCTATTTTCATGAAAATCAATTCAAAATCCTAACTTTCCTAACGCATCGATTCTTACCTTTCCTATGTACCTCATTGGTGCCCCATCGATGCCCCCTCCCACCAAATGTAAGTTCTTTCATCCCCTCGCACGATCCCCTCGAACCACCGTCAAAGTAAGGAAACACCCAGCGCCTTTGTTCCAAATCATGCCATTTTAGTCAACGCCAAGCTGCTCATGGCCGGGGACGCCGTCGTCTTCATGCGCCGCGCCGACGGGGAGCTGCTCGCCGGGATCCGCCGCGCGCCCAGGTACCCCGCCGTCTCCCAGCAGGCGTCCGAGGGCGCCGAGCGCCGGCCACGCAACGCGCGCGCGGGTCCCGCCCGAGGAGGTGGACGAGGCCGTGCGGCTCGCGGCAGAGGGCACGCTCTTCACCGTCACCTACTACCCGCGCCAGGGCGCCGGGGAGTTCGTCGTGCCCAAGCAGGAGGTGGAGGACGCGCTGATCGGCGCCTGGGCACCCGGCGTGCAGGTGCGCATGAAGTTCCTCGACGCCGAGGAGCGCCGCTCCGAGTGGAACAACGGCGCCGTCAAGGCCGTCGAGTCGTCGACCCCTCCATCTGGCGCATGCTCGAGGTACATCTTGCGTCCATACATCCATCTCTCCAGTCAATCCATCCGATCATTGCGATAATTGTCTGGTTGATCGATGGAGTCCACCTCTGTTTGGTTCAGGCATGCTTGCTTCAATTTGTTTGCTCTGCCATTCAGTATGGAGTAGCCCTAGATGTTCACCATGCTAGCGACTCGCCCGTCAAACCGCAGAGATCCCTCGCATGGAGTAGCCCTAGATGTTCTAGGCCACCACCGCCAATCCGGCGAGCCTACGCTGCGACCGTTCATGGCGCCTGGGGGCAATGAACTGGCATTGCGGTCATGGAGGGGAGGCTCAGGAGCAGGGCGACGCTGGCTGGTAGAGGAATTCGAAGGAGCCAGGCCGCCCTGGCGATCACTTTGACTGCTGCGTCGTGCACCAACTAACGGCAGTGTCCGCGGTGGTGAAGAAGCATACACGGCGAGGCTAATATAAGGTATACCTTGGAGGACGCAACCCCCTGTCGTCAACACGTCATGGCCCGAATCGCCTGGAGGCCTCAACCCCTGTCTGTGCTCCAGATTCACAGTGTGTCCTGACGAACGAGGCGGCAATCTCTGAATTGAATAATTGATCGTTCATCCCGTTCTACCGCTGATTCGCTCGGCGCCACCTCTGTGGTACTCTTGACTGCTTTCACATATCCCCACAAGGTATAGTACGTGGTATCCCACCCCATGTCATGTAATTGCATTCTGAAGCAATTAGTACATAGGAGTCAACCCATAGGACAAGGAGGACCCGGTTATAGATTTTTTTTAAGGGAGGGTGTGCCGTGTACGGGAGCATATCTGTTAGTTTATATCCTATGTTTAACAATTTTGGAAATTTTTGTAGTATAAAAATCTCAATAGTGAGGATACATTGCTGAACGTGATGTGATGTATATGATTTAGTTTATCATTAGTTGTTCTCCTTGCCACTACCCACTAAATTTCAGATCTGCATTCAACTTCTAATGGTAAATATTCAATTAATTTTAGTCGGCTCAAAAGGCTTCAAGCTTCTTTGTCCATTATTTCCTGTTCAACTTTAAGAAACCTTTCAGTTTGTTTTGTTTCACTTACTTTACTATTCCTTCTTGATAAACTCACCAGGTACTGTATATATCACTCCCTGGTCACAGTGGGATGGCTAATAATTTCATGCACAACACCACAATAGCAGATATTCGGAGATTTGGAATTGTTTTGTTGTTTTCTTTCTATGAAAGATAAGCATGAATGCAGCGATGGCAAACCTAAACATCGTTGCCAATTTTCTCTTTCACAGAATAGGATGAATGTCACGGCAGCAGCTGCAAACTCCAAGAACGTTATTGTCATGGGGGGCACCAGTTTCAATTGTGTCTTCTTGCAAGCTCCTTGTCAATGAGAGGCACAAGGTCAGTCTGTACTCTGTAGATACATTTGTGATGCAGTGATTCTTTTCTTATGTTAACTAATACATTGATTATGTCCTATGATTCTCTAGGAGCACTAAGAAATTATATGTTTTCTTAAGGGTCACATCACACGAGGAAACTCTCACCCACAGCCATGAAATTTCCAATTGAATCAAATGCAAATTATACATAGTGCTCTTCCAAGCCACAGTTCAACCCCCACTTCTTGCCGCTCGCCTTCAGCCCCAGCAAGACGATTAAATATTTTACCTCAATCCATATATCAGATCTCATGCTCAAGAAGACGATGGTGAAGAGCATGATAATGATCCAAATGTATGTTAACAATTGGTCCAGTTTAGAAATCTAAACAGGAAAGCTGAGGGGCCATTTAGTTTATACCCAGGCCCACCTCGCCAGAGATGGTGCGTGCAGATATTTTGGCGAACGATTCCCCTGCCCCTGTTTCGCCTGTCCGTGGACGCAGAATGAAAGCAGCGACCAGTTTTTTTTGGCATGACTCCTATAATTGGGTTTCAATCCAAACAGTACCCAGTCAATGCCGAACTTCTTACTCAATATGACTCCTCAGGCTTCATTTGTTGGGGAGGCAGACAGAAACAACGATAACTAATATTTTTTCTTTTCACTCACAATAATATTGTCATCAGATACAATTGCTATCAGGTTAGTGTTTTGTGAGCTTTCATCATGTCCCTTTATGGAACTTTTAAATGTTGATTATCATTTATCACTGCTGCTACTTTATGCAGAGTATTGATGTTTGTACTGAAGGAAGTCCAAAAGTCTTATCGATGCAGGCAAGACACTTGATATGACAAATTTCAAGTGGAAACGAACAAATATTATGCTTGTTCATCGCTTGATGTCTACCCTGACTATTCTTTCATTTGAAACTCGCTAATAACAAGTTTTTACTCTGCTGTTAAAACTGATGTTGCTAATTCGGTTCATAAAATTATTGTCGTTATAATTTGGCAATGTAATACTTTGCCATAAGCCAATATCAAATTATGAAGCATTGCTATAACTTCCAACGTGGTGCTAGAGCATTATATATGAATGTACTTAGTTAAAGGCCATCCAAAGATACACATTTGCAAGGAAACTGCACAATGTCAATACGAATATGAAAGATAATTGGATAAATAACTTTGAAATCTGATCTTTTTCTGATGATAACACAACTTACGCTGATTTCCATAATGAACAGAGAATAGAAAAAGTGTTGTTGCGGCCATGACTTGAATAACAAACCAAATTCACAAGGTCGGTACTGGACTATTGGTAATATATATTCTTTTGGCAGGGATTTAGAAATACTTCACATCTCTTTTTAGTGGATTTTGTGATAGGAGTGAGAGTTGAGAGTGAGCGGGTTGGAGGCTGTGGTTGATTTGTTCAGTTACGAATGTGAGCGGAATATTTTCCCTACTTAAGAAAAAGCGGCAAATTGGATAAGGCAGTCATATTTTGTTGATCAGGTCATACAATATATTTTTTAGGATAGAAGGGTAAATGCATTAGTTTGTTGTTTTAATAGTTAATAACAGACGCGGTGGCGTATTAGTTGCATCCCCAACAACAGCCATCATATTTTTGTTTTGTGGTAATGCATGACATTCAACTGTATGTTACAACATGGCAATGCCTCATGAGACATCGAATTTGCCTTCTTTGCTTGGGGTCGTCATGGGCGGCGCACGCCTCCTCCGCCTTGATGGTCGTGGCGGATCGGCACGAACACGGGAGGAGGGGATCATGGCGGAGAGCAAGCGGTTGGTGGGGGCACTCCTCCTTGATGGTCCGTGGGGAAGTATGGTATGAAGGGAAGAGGGCGCCAGGACGAAAGTGAGGTGAGTCTCATCCGGTTATAAAGTAGAGGGCTCCAGCGAGAAATATTAGGCTATGGTGGGAAACTGAGCTGGAAGGAGAGAGGGTCCGACATGAGGGAAGGGTGCCTCATGGTGTGGGGTTTTGTGTTGTGTTGGGACCGCGTGTTGGAAATAACATGGCGGATAGTTCGGACAACGACATTGCTCCCCATATATGAGATGGATTTGGGGCAGCCTGTACTAAACCCGGGCAAACGTCGGGCCGGGCCGGGCTTGTAAAAGCCCGACCTTCATTTCTCAAGCCCGAGCCCAGCCCGAAGCCTAAAATACTCCCTGTTTTCAAGCCCGAGCCCGGCCCAAAATCAAGCCCGAAGCCCGAAAGCCCGGCCCGAATGCTGTTTTTTAGTACGCGCACGTGCAAGCCCGGCCCGAAGCCCGAAAGCCCGGCCTGAAATACAGAAAAATTAAAGCTCGAGCCCGGCCCGAATTATCTTTCGGGCTGCAAAACAAAGCCCGAGCCTGGCCTGAATGTCAAGCCCGACCTGGCCCGGCCCGGGTCGTCGGGCCGGGCTGCCCATGCCCGGGTTTAGCCCGGACTGTCCAGTCGGTTGAGTTTTGAGACCGTTGGGCGCCCATTTGAAGTCCGAACATGCCCGGACGTACGAGGAAGAAATGAGCTTCGACCATAGAGGTGACCTTAATCATTTATTTGATTCATTTATATACATTATAGCCCGTAGCAACGCACGGGCATTCTACTAGTTCTGAATAATTACCTTCTTGCACCTGTTAGTCGTCTTCGAAGCAATTTGCAAGATACTCCATACTGACACGAATCCTTGCTAGACGAATTAATAATACTTGTTGTTGACCCCAAAAAAAGCAGTGGAGTACTGATTTTCATTGATAAAGGAGTGAAAATACGAATGGTGTAACAAGAAAAAAAGACCCTCTATCGCCATCCAACCGACATCCTGTAGGCCTCCGCCCCACTTCAATTCACTCGTCGCTCGCTTGAATCGACCCATATCACCGTTGTCATCGCCTAGCTCTCGTGGATGAAAAAGCATCGAGCTTAGTTTTGTCCAAAATAGAGTCGACGGATGATCAAAGATGTCATAGAGCACCCGCGGAGGCGCTAGACGGCCACGGAATTGCACCATGCCGGTGAAATTCCGAAGACCACAGTTCGGTTGCACTAGTAGAAAACAGGGCATTTGTCCCGGTTCATAAGGGCCTTTAGTCCCGGTTCTTGAACCGGGACTAAAGGATCGTTACTAATGCCTTTCCCCTTTAGTCTCGGTTTTAACACGAACCGGGACAGATGGTCCTCCACGTGGCCGGTGCGCCGAGCCCAGGCAGAGGGGCCTTTGGTCCCGGTTGGTGGCACAAACCGGGACCAAAAGGCGATGTTTTTCTTCTTTTTTTTAAAGAAAAAGTGGCTGCTTTAGGGGTTTTGGGGGTTATTTTTAGGTTGTTATTAGTTAGCTAATAGAGAGAAGTGTCCTCTCTTATATGTTTATCCTTGGTTTACCAACGCTGCTGCTATGTTCATTTCACCCGCTGATATAATAACTCATGCATGCTCGCATCATACATCATCATATATAATAACAAGTCCTACTAATCATGCATCATCATACAACTTCTACTCGTTATTAATAATAAGTCATACGATCATCATCCTCATAGTCATCGAACCCAACCCTACATAATTGTTCTTAGCACATGATCATCAGTATCAGATAGGACCTAAACACCCTTAAGGTAAAATAGCATAAAATAATATAGATCCCGACTCTCCATTATGAAGAATGGAGATCATCTTGTCTCCAATTCTTGCGCTTCGCTGTCTTTTGCTTCCAAGAAGCTCCTTACGGCTGTCCATACATTTTTTCCATTCTTTGATTGTCATGTCTCCACTTCTTTTAGAAACCTGGTATGGACAGTTCAGATTCGTAGGAAGACCTGGTTGTATGTTCAAAACATGAAGGCTACCGTGCGTATACATCAAATGAGGCACATAATCATTCGGGATTATCTGTTGAAAAACATAGTAATAACTTCGTAGTTAGCAATGATGTACTAGTTTTAGAAGTGTGCAAAAAGATGCACGGATGTCGTAACAGTAAAAAATCTTATCAGGTTATCTCCATGGTAGTTACCGTAGTTCAACACGTGCACTAGTGACATGTATTGACCATAATGTTGAGGAGTTCGATTGTAGACATTGTAATTCTCAAGATCAGTACAAAATGCGATCAGATGATTTTTCTCCCTATAAGTTAATTTGGAGCCATCGATGTAGTGAATTTTGTCTACCATCTTCCGCACATTCTTTAAAGAATGAAAATAAGTTGTCAATGGAAATAAGATGTCAACTATTTTGAAATAAACAATATAAATTACTTAATAACTATGTTAAGCTCACATGGGGGAAGAATTGGAGGTGTATCCACAAGGACCCAAATTGAAGGTCTGTCTTGCTCGATTGTAGGATCACCAAGATCCATGGTGACAAGCATACCCTCATCAAAACCATACATCTTGCAAAGTGCTTTCTAATTTTTGCAACCAAAATGGTTTACACTCTCAGCATTGTACAACTTTACTTGAAAATCCACACCATGATGGGTCCTTAGGAGAATTTTTTTGGTTTTCATACTTTCATGGTCTTCAAAACTCATCTTCTCCAAGACATAGCGTCTTGCGTAGCATGGGATAAGCTAGTCGAATTGGAAAAGATGAAAAATACGTTAAAATAGTTGAAGTCATGCTTAATTACGAAAAAACTATTATCGTCGTTGCGTACCGTATGAACATCGAAGGTCTCCTCGAGCTTAATGCTGAAGCGCCGATCTTCGTCCAGCTCAATGAACCTGTCGCACATACCTCGGTCGTCGTGGCACTAGTCGCACTCCCCCGGGCGGTTTTCGTCGTCCGAGTACGACATTTTCGGCCTATGTTCATAATTCAAATATTAAACTAGATCATTATTATTAATCATGGGTTGACTATCGGTGATGGTACGTAGCTCCTCCTTTCATTCCCGAGTGCATTATTACACCAAATTGTCTAGCACACGGGAATGAAGGAGAACTTTTCCAATATGAGCATTCAATAAGCAAAACCAAATCATAAAATAAGCAAAACCAAATCATAAAATAAAGTAGTATTCAAATTAGCATGCATTCAATTATAAGCAAAAGTACATCATCTCTTGGTGTCCGTACATCGTCGAATATTATCACTAATATAGCATCACTAATACAACTAGAACCGTAGCGCCCGACGGGTATCGTCGCGGGCGGTGGACACCCAAAGATAAGGAGCCATCACAGGATCATAGCTCCAGTGAGATCCCTGAAGAATCTGCCAGGTATTATCGAACCTTCCCTCCAATGCAACCATGTAGCGACGGACATGCTCGTCCTCCTCGCTGACACGGTGACGTACCACCTCTGCGGTGTCCGGAAGCCTCGGCACTGTCACTGGCCCACGCGACCGCCACCAAACAAGGATCGGGTCAACAACGGGTTACCTCCTCACCAACCTACGTCCCCCAGAAGGTAGCACCTCCCAATACCAGCCCGGCGGAGCCCAGTCCCGAACATGGCCCTGATCAAGCAGGCCTCCACCGCCGAGTCGACGATGACGAGGATGCGGGATAGGCATCGCCGACGTCGATGCGGGAACTACTTCTATATATAGTTAAATAAAGTAGTTTTATTAATTAAATCAACTAGTTTAACTACTAAGCACTTACTATAAATAAATAAATAAATAGAATATGGATGCCGAGATCAATTGCTCATATATATGTTTGGGCAGGTCAATTGCTTGCCTCCTGACAGGAACGCCAACAAAAGGCAAACAAAAGAAGGTAGGCAAAGGCAAGAGTGGCGCCATAGGCAAGGCGTCTCTTGCTGCTTGATGGATGATCTTCGGTCTCTCGGCCCATCCTCTTGGATTGGGTTGCCGTTGTGGGTTGGGAGGTGCGTGATGTCTTGTGTCGAGGTGTTCTTGTCGGGGGTCACTTGGCGTAGGAGCGATATTGGGGTTTGTGGATTTTGTGTTTTCGAAGAGTCTGGCGGTTGCCGCCCGTGCGGTTGTGGGTTTCTTGCCATGTGAGTAGTTTGTCATTGCTCAATTTGTATTGGTTTTCGCCCGGTTTTCCATTAATTAACTGGGCAATTCTCTTCTTCTTAATTAATCGATGAGGCAAAACTTTTGCCTCCGTTTTGAACAGAAAAATCTATTAACAGAAAAATCTATTAACACAATATGAACAAATTAATTACACAATATGAAAAAAAATCTAACAGAAAAATCTATGAACTACACATCTAAATTACTACACATCTAACAAAAAAAATCTATGAATTACAAAAAAATCTAACAAAATTAACTACACATCTAAATTAACTACTACTAACGATCAAATTTAATTAGTTGCTCACGGCGAAGGCAACGGCGACGGCGAGGTGCGACGCGGGGCGGGGCGGGGCGGCGACGGCGTCAGGGCGGCGCGGGCCGGGGCGGCGCGGGACGGGGGCTGGCGTTGCACTAATGTGCAATTAAGCACAGTGCTAGTGTTGCTGTCTGGCGTGTAATAATGTATCATCTTAGTACGAGCCCGTCGTGGAATTTGGACATCCATAAGACCCTAGAAGGAGACGACTGAACGAGACGACGTTGCTCTCGATGTGACACTGTAGCTGCCGGTATCTCAGAAAAGTTTCATGCATTGGTCACCACATCTCGCCAAGGATAACAATCTCACGATAAAGGTGGTAAAGTGATATTTCAAATAGCGACCATTGCGTGGATGTTTACGGTGTATACAGTCGGCGATCACGAGAGCAAACTTCAGTTGGCGTTTCCGCTGCCGTTATGGTGATCTACAAGATGATATTCCGCAAATATTGCTCGGGCATTAGAATCGATCTGTAAAATTACACCATGACAGACACCTGTTCGGGCATTAGAATGGGATTTGGTTACTAGCTTTCCCAACAATCTTCACTTGGTGCTCACATATACGTGGCGTTGAAGTTTTATCCCAGGGGTGTAACGTAGTATGTGATACATAGATCCAACAGTTGTTAGACGGCCTTCTTGTTTACAATGTACTTATCGCTGGGCAATGGCGAGAGCTGCATGCAGGTTGATCACACACCTCACTTCGGATTTTGGGCAGAGTATTAATCCCGAACGCGGCGGGTGATCAATGCGATAGGTAATATGTTGTAATGTGCAATTAAACACAGTGCTGGTGTTGCTGTCTGCCGTGTAATGGTGTATCTTACGAGCCTGTCGTGGAATTTGGAAACCCATAAGGCCCAGTTCTTTTGCCAGAATCTGGGGATTCTCTCAGAATCCGACCTCTACTCAGCTTTTCTCAGAATCTTTGAGCCCCATTTGTTTTATAATCCTGTCTAATTAGACCCTCACTAGATAGGATTGTAAAACAAATGAGGCTCAAAGATTTTAGGAGAAGCTGGGTAGGGGTCGAATTCTGGGAGAATCCCCAGATTCTGGCAACGTTGGGAATTTGGAAACCCATAAGACTCGGATGGAGAGGACTGAATGCGACGTTGGGTTCGACGCGACACTGCGTCTGCTAGCATGTCAGTAAAAGTCTCTTGCATTGTTCACCACATTTCGCCAAGGATAACAGTCTCATGAAAAGGTGGTAAAGTGATATTTCAAATAGCGACCGTTGCTTGGATGGTTAAGTGTGTGTAGCCCGCGAACATTGCTGGGTGGCAGGCGATCACGAGACCAGTCTTCAGCAGGCGTTTTCGCTGCTGTTATGGCGATCTACAAGATGATCATGGTGGCCGCAAGGTGAGCCGTCTGGTCCCACTCCAAACACATCGACTGATTAAACTTGCTCGCAATAGATTTTGACTTAGCCATGGCATGGCACCCACATATACTCCGAAGACGTATGTAGTTACTTGTTAAAATCTCTATAAAGACAAATATTTAGGAACTGAGGGATTAGTTGATTACGTGCTGACATGAAGTTTTTTATTTAAAAGAAGGATGAAGGATGTACCATCGACTTTGCATCTGCACGATGCATGCAATCATTTTACTAATTATTTATAAATACCTTACAAAGTAATACATCAATACATCTGAAGCCACCATCCAGTCAACACATGTTGCTACTCCTATCCCCTTGATGAAGGGGTGTCGAATGTCCGAATCTAATACCAAACAGACATCGCATCAAAGTCTAACATCTAACGCCAAATGCCCCAGTCTAGCCACACATCGGGACTGGATCACACACCGGTCCGGCGCACTCACAATGGGCACAACATACGCACTCTGCAACGCACTGCACCATCATCTTCCATCGATCCATCTCCAGACATCTCCAGAGCAGAAAGTGGCGCATCGACCGTGCCAGACCTCTCTGCCATCGACGCCAGACAACGTCATCCTCCTGCACGAGTCCATCCCCGCATATTGGAATTTGCACTGCACCACGCCGTCGAGATCCGTCGTTATCAATGTGGAGGATGAAGCACCGCTCCACCAAAGTTGCGGTCCATTGGTCACTCGAGTCCATGCACATCTCCAAGAACGATGCCTCGGGGAGAGAAATGACACAAGAGCGCCATCATCTTCCGATGTACTGATCTAGAGTTTTCCCCGGAGGTAGTAGATGTTGGCCTAGAACTTCTCCACAGTGATGCCTCCAAGAAGGGAACGACACCGAAGAGCGCCGCCATCACCGGCCTTGGCATCTAGCCGAGAGCAGGTTTTCACCTAGATCTGTTCGAAGAACTCCATCCAACTTTTTATGCACGGGTCGCCACCTTCTATGTCGGAGACCGGACCAAAGGGAACCAACCGTCGCCACCTAACCGGCCACGGAACCACCACGGTGCCAGAGTAGCCGGTTACGTCAGGCCCACCGCGCGAGCCTGCCGCCGTGCACCAGATCCGCCGGTCCGCCTAAGCCCAACTGGGCCCGGCGAGATCCGAGATTCCGGTCACCACCACAGGGGCGCCTCCGCCGCGTGAGGCCGCGCCGCCGCCATCACATCCTCCACCGAGATTCCGCCACACAGGCCACCGAATCACCGGAGTGGCCATGTTGCCGCCGCCAGAGGAAGACACCGCCGCATGCGAGGGAGAAGACCCCCGCAGCCGCCTTTACAGCCCACAGCCCGGGCTTCGCCGGCATGAACTCGGGCGGCGGAGGGAGGGAGAGATCAGGCAGAGGAGGCCTAGGGCGCGGCGGCGCGATCTTCCCGTGCTGACGTGGAGTGGCAAGGAAAAACATGTATTAGTACTGTGGGGTGACAGTATGATGACCAACCTGTACGTGTGTGCCGTTGCTAGCTAGCTATCCGTACGTACGTGTCAGCAGTTAAGCTTGGTCGATGTCGGAGGCAGCACGCGTCGTAGGCTGCAAGGAACATTTACGATCTTGCTAAGCTAGGTCGTGCTTCGCAGCCAGGCTTAATTAAGGCTGACGTGGACGTGTGATATGATATGATATGATCGTATCGGATGATGTGGTTTAATTTTCGTGCGACTAATACGAAGAGTAAAGCTTGGGAAAGGAGAGTTGGTGCACTGAAGGAGACCGCTCCTGAACTTGCATCCTGAAAAATTCGATCAAGTTTGACTCCATGTTCCACGCAATACAAAATAAAAAGTTTTGGTTGGCTGTATGTTTCACTGAGAATTAATTTGGTTTCATCGATCAGCTGAGAATTTGGTTTCATCGATCAGCTGAGAATTTGGTTTGAATTTGATTTGAAAGAAGCTGATTATCGCACGGAGAGAAGCTGAGAATTTGAATTTGGTTTTCAGCAAGGACACTAACACTTCTGCTTCGGTAGACCCCCCTTAAACACATGAACGATTTAGATTATCCGATACCCCTTCATTAGTAAGGGCATGATGGTCGTATTTGTAAAAGTGACCCGCCCGCACACGCACTACTGATATGTATTTTTACGCCCATGGTGTGAGGTGTTTTTTTCTCATCCGCGGTGAGTGGTGCAATTTGTTTTTTACGTGAGCGCCGGCCTCAATTTGCTTTCGAGATAGTAAAAAAAAAGCGGCGCCTGGGCGCATTAGCAAATGTGAGCTGGCCGCCACGGCCGGCATGCACGTAACGACACATTCTAAGTGTTCTGCTTCTTTTTAATCGTGGGGCAGCCATGATTTATTTTTGATTTATGTCTGCACCGGACCATGATATTTGTGTTGCGAGCACGCGTGACGATTTAACGCAACCGACGACAATCACGACTACATCCTTTGCCTGCTGATGCCTCGCTTGCCGCACCACTTCCGCTACCGCATATGCCGCCTCGCCCGCCCCATGGTGAGCTCCGGATCTGACAATAGCGATAGTCGATCTTGGCCGTCGACACTCTCATGGCCGCAGGCGGAGTTGAGCCACTTCAGGTTGCTCGCTTCATCGTCGGCGTGGTTGTCGAAGGATTGGCACATCACCACCGACGGATATGCGACATTGGGGCCTGGCGCAACACCGGAGCAGCTCCACTCCCACACAGAAATGAACGAATATCGACACCGAGCACGTTGCAACACGCCCGACCTTTGTTTTATGATTTTTTCACCGAGAAAAATCATAGAAAATGCATAGAATGTCGAAAATGAACGAATGCAGAGAAAATAAATCATGACCGCCCTATGTTTTAGGGAACTTTCACAAGGAAAACCGTAGAAAATGCATAGAATGCTAGAAATGCATGAAACTTGGCATGAATGCTGGCCATTGTGTGGAACAAAATTGGGTATGTTTGGTGGAGGCAAAAAAATATGCTTCGAGAATTGCCCTACCGGCAGACCCGAACGTTCCCGATTGAACATGTTATATTTGTTGCCATGCACGAAATGACACCAAATTTTGCCAGCATGTGGGCATGCCCTTGGCAGTCCCCCACGCAAAATTTGAACAAATTCTGACACCGACTGCACGTTGCGTCACGTTCGCCTGTGTTTTAGGGTTTTTTTCACCGGGGAAACCGTAGAAAATGCATGAATTGTCGGAAACCGATGAAACTTGGAATGCATGGTTGCCATTATTTTTCTGTTGTGTGAAAAAAAAATGGGTCAGTTTGGTGGAGGTGAAAAAAAGTGCTTCAAGACTTGCCATACCGGATACCTAAAAGGTCCAAGTTGTACATGGTGTGTTTGGTGCCATGCATAAAACAGCATACAATTTTGCCAGCGGGTGGGCATGCCCATGGTAGCCCCCCACACAAAATTTGAACGAATTCGGACACCGAACACACGCTGTGTCACGCTCGGCCTGTGTTTAAGATTTTTTCGCTGGGAAAACCCTAGAAAATGCATGAAATGTCGGAAACCAACGAAGCGTGGCATGCGTGTTTTCCATGGTGTTGCCGCTGTGTGGAAAAATATTGGGTATGTTTGGTGGAGGTATTAAAAGTGCTTCGAAACTTGCCCTACCGGCAGACCCGAACGGTCTTGATTGAACATGATGTATTTGTTGTCATGCACGAAATGACATCAAATTTTGCCAGCATGTGGATTGATAACAATTTGTGTTCAACATCAGTTGTTGCGAATTTGTTAACAATTTTAGAAAAAGTGTTCAAGTTTATAAATTTTTCATACACAATTTAAAATTCTAAAATTGTTGACAAGTTTCAAGGAATGGTTAGGATATAAGAAAATATTCATGTTGATTGATAACGACAGAAATTGCAAATAACCGAAGCATTTAAATTAGTAAAATCTACATTAAAACCACGCACAGACCAGTCGGCATCGTTTCGTTCGTTCCTTGAAACCCGTCTTATTTTTTGTTTTGCATTTAATTTAATTTTTTTCTGAGGACGGACATGGCGACTCATGTGACAAGAACCTGTACGTCATGTGTACACCATAACGCGGAATGAATCATCCATCTATCTTATACATGCGGACTGAAACACACTCACCTTTTATATTTAAATATATTTTGTTTGCGTTAACTGTATGTGTTTAACATCACGTGCGCGACTGTTTTGTTAACAGGAGGACGAGAACGTGTTTTACAAAGAAAAATAAAAAATAATAATAAAACCGAATAATAAAATGGCCAAACAAAACAAAAAAGACAGAAGATGGACAACAAGAAGAATAAAAGGAGTAACTAGGCACAACAACTTAGCTGTCCTAGTTGGTTAGAGCTTGTGAAATTAAACCAAGAAGTTGGGTGTGCAAATCCTATCTCATGCACATATTTTTTGAAGGTTAAAAAAAATGGATCAACCCAAGACGGAGGGGATGTGCGCTGGTTTGTGTGACGGGTTGGCGGACGCATATGTACAGTTTGTATACGAAGCTGGCTATACATTGATCAAATGACTATACTGTCCTTATACGGTTTGTGAGAGGGGGGTCTACCGAAGCAAGGCTCCTATCTGGTTAGTTGCTTCATAAACCAACGGAGTATAATTCACAAGGTAAGTAGCAGTACTGAACCAAAGTTAAAAGGAACATATGAAATTGACTTTACACGCTCCGGTTACGAATACAAACTGATGATGATGATGATAAGCAAACAAGCAAAGTACAAACTCAAACAACAGCATGCATGCAGATCAAATGCTCTACGGATCCAGTACGTGGATGCGTCAGAAGGGGTGGTAGGTCCGCCGGAACGCGGTGGCGTTGGCGAAGAGCCCGACGAGGTCCTGCCTGTACGGGAGGAACGACCTCCGGCGCCCATCGTTGCCACCGCCCTTGTGCGCGTAGGAGCTCCAGACGTGCGCGTGGCCGCCGACGCCACCGGCACCCTCGGGGCCGCCGCCCCTGACCCCCTTGCGCCTGGAGCGGGAGGGGCTCGCGTCCAAGAAGACGAACTTCTCCTTGCCGTCGCTGTGGCTCCGGCCGAGGAGCCGCTGGCTCCACCGGAGGACCGACCCCGTGGAGCTGCTCTTCCGGCAGCGCGCCGGGGATGACGCTGACGCTGCCACCGCAGCCGGCGACCCGGGGCACCACGAACAGTAGCACGTCTTTGCCCGCTTGTCCCCGCCGTCCGGCTGCTGCTGCTCCGCTTCTGCTCGGAACGCGTCCACGAGCAGAAGCCGCCCGAGCGGCACGCGCGCGGTGGCCGTCGTTGTCTCCGTCTCCAGAGCCCGCTGGCGCGCCGGTGACCGCGGCTGGCCGAAGACCGGGTACAAGATGAGCATGCATGTTGGCCGCAAGGTGGGCCGTCTGGTCCCACTCTGATATGACCCCGTGTAATATAAATACTGAGGTCGTTGTTGTTTCGTTTGAAGTCGGTATTGTCCAAACATATGCTACGCATACACCAGAGCGCCCAAGGCCAAGCTACGATAATGAACAAAAATTACTTGTTATTCCTATGAAGCATGCTACACGGGTCAAGCCAGAACGGATGAAAGAGAATAAGAAATTCTACGTAGTTCCAGAAGAAAGTGCATGCACGTACGTATATTTTGGAGAGCGTGGTTTGCATGCTACTAATGCATGTAAAGATTCCAGTTTTTTTGGAGATAGAAGAAACGAAGCATGCATGGTTAATATGGAGGATTTGCTGGCTGCTCGTACAAGGTTGCAAGTACAGGAATTTTATTTAGTTGGAATTAAAGGAGATGTCGCTGCAGGTTACTACTTTGACATGCCACGCCCACCTGAAGAGATAGAAAGAATTTGCAGGAGGCTTGTGTTGTGGAGAACTCTATCCTTGTGTGCCTTGGGATGGGGTCCACCACAAACGGACCAACAAATAGTCCATGTTAATATAGAGATTAACTTGTCAAACTATAAGACAAGTAATCTAATAGATAATTTTAGAGTCCTAGTTTTAGAAGGTACCTTTTTTTTTATCTATCTATCTTGTACGTGAGATGGATGGTAGGATGCGATGCTTGTTTCCCAAGCTAGTTAGCTTTTGCAGCTATTATATAAGGCCAAGCCAGAACGATGTAATAGGGGGAGGTTATTTTTTATGAAATAAACATGATGTGTTTTTCAGGGTAGACACCCGTATCAAGTTTTGGAGGGATCTTTAGAAAACCTCTGTGTTGCGATTTTTCTTCGTGGAAATTGTTTTGCGCGTGAGTACCTTCGTCGAGATTGGTTTTCTCGTGCTGGGCCGCAAGGTTCAAACCCTCTACTTCGTGTACATCGCGTGCGCGGGCGAGAGGTTACTACTGCTGAAGGTGGAGTGTCGTGAAAGGTCGGGCCGCAACAAACATATCGGTTATGTTCGGTCGATGTCGGAGGCAGCACGCGTCGTCGTTAATGGTGCTATCTTAGCAGTGCCATGTAGAAATAAATAATGAAGTAAGGAGAGAAAACTTATAAGAAAAGACTTGTCTTCTCTTATTTAAGAAAAGACTTGTCTTCTCTTATTTAAGAGAAGACAGGAGATAATCTCTTAACACAATATGTCTCACCATATTTTTACGAATGACTAGTTATTGAAAATAAGGCTAAGAGATAACCCGTTGTAGATAATATTTTTTGTCATCTTTAAATTACATGCAAGACTTAAAATAAAAATACCTTATCAATCATTGTACATGCCCTTACTAATGAACGGAACCCGCCCGCGTGCATTATATTTCGTTCGTGATTGTTTGACTCGGCTCGCGGGGTCATTCCGTCGCGCGCGTGCACAATTGACGTGCACGTTTTTGGTCCCTTCCTTCTCTTGCCGCTCAAAAGAAAAAAAAGACATCGCGTCCGCACGGCAGGCCTTTTTTTGGGAACGTTTTACGTCGGCGCACCGGCCGAACGCTGGGCCGGTCGCACGCCACTCACGAGGCTCCTCCTCGAATCGTTTTCCTCACAGACGCTATCTTCTCCCTTTCTTTTCTTTCAGCTCCATCGAGTAGGCTCTCATGGCACCACCGCAAACTAGTCCAAACACCACCTCCCGTCATTGGCTGTGACCACCGCGAGCTACTCCATGACAACAAGCTACTTCGTCCACCTCCCGGCTCCGTCTTTTGCTACAACCGGTTTCATTTTTTGCTACAACCGGCTCCACTTTTTGCTACAAACCGAGGATGGCGAGTATGGTGACCATGCACGGCGACTTGACTTTTGCTACAACCGACTTCGTTTCTTGCCACGTCTGGCTTCGTTTTTCGCTATAGCCGAGGCTGGTGAACGTGGTGACCACGGCAGCGCTGCTTCAAGCAACATTTGGCGAGGACGAGCGTCGCAGATTTGTGCTACATGCTATAACCGGCATTACAAATTGCTACCACCAGTGTCCCGTCTAACTACACCGCCGTCGTGATTTGCTGCATCGCACGATGATGTTCTGATTTTTGCTACAATCAGCATCATGCTTCGCTACAAACATACTACGAAATGCTACAACCAGCAGCGGTACTGGTACAAGATGGAAGGACGAGCAACGAAGATGCTACAATGGTGGATGGAAAAAGATACAACCGGCAACATAAATTGATACAAGCAAATAAGCACTGTACTGCGACGACGGGGCGGATGCTGCGACGACGAGCGGCTTCCCGGGGACGAGGACGGCGACGCCGCGGTAGCTTTGAGGTTGCAGACGAGTTTTTTCATGCCGGAACCGGCGAGGATTCGTGCTACAAACTCCATAGAGCGATTTTTCTCGAACGCGGGGGAGGAGGTCGTGCCAGGGCGGCAACCGGCGGTGACGAGGGCGACCACCGGCGAGGGCGGCGGCCGGAGCCGATGTGGGCGGCCGGCGATCTGGGGCGTCACGGGGCTGCTCAGGATGAATAGATGCCATGGCCTTTTTCTTTAACTAGCGAAGCAATTGAGTAAAGTATCATGCGGCTAATTAGAGTTAATCGTACGTTTGTAATGCGACCGGCCGAAATTTTCAGCCGGTGCCGCCCATCACTCGCCTTTATTTTCCGCGTCCGCACGGCAGGCCTGCCTCAACCAACCAACCTATTCCCTCCAACGAATTTTTCTTTTCTTTTCTGATTGGTCGATGTTGCGGATGAAAGAGAGGCGCTCGTCTCTTTTCTTCTTCTTCCTTTTATTATTATTATTATTATTACTACTACTACTACTACTATCATTATTATTATTATTATTATTATTATTATTATTATTATTATTTAGGATCTTGCGCTCCTTGCCTCCTGCCAAAGCCTTTTATTTAGGTTTGTGAGGAGCGACATGTGCTGCGTACGTGCCACAAAGGGCACACCCATCTTTTGCCAAAAACAAAATAAAGGTCAATTTTTTTGCTTTTCTTTTCTTTTCTTTTGAGCCGAGGGCGCGGCTTCTTTTTCACCTCGTTCCATTGCGCCAACGGGTCGAAAATAAGGAGCACGCATGTACGCACTCGGTTCCTCGCTCCTCCATCCTCGGTCAACTCCTCGCTCGGTTCCTCGCGCGCGCACGTATAGGGCTATAGGCCACGCACCTGCCAAGTAGACATAGTAGGAAGGAATCGCACCGCTCTCGCCCGCCGTCTCGTGCTCCCTCTCTCTTCCCGGCATGCCATCTATTAGGGCATGATAAGTGACATGTGGGACCGACGTTCAGCCAGGTCAAACAAACAAACTACTAGGACCCACATGGCATGCGCCTACTTGTCCGAAAATAATTGTCATTAAAATAGATAAAAAAATATACGTAGAACTAAAATGCATCTAGATACATTTCTTTTTATTCATATTGATGACAAGCATTTCCGGACGAACAAAATATGATATTAATTAATGGCTCTGGCGCACCCCACGAGACCATATCTCGCCGTGGTGCGAGGCCTCAACAAGACGCGCCCTCGTTTCTTCTGGAACATGTACGTAGGACCCCAGATGTCATGTACTGTCTAGTTGGAACCTGCATGTATGACCTCAACGATGCATGCATGCCCGCCACCTATGCGCGTGATGCGAGACCGCAACAAGACGTCGGGCACACCACCTAGAGAATGAAACACCCATTAGCCCTGTGTCGTCGATTCCAGCCGTATTTAGGGTTCGTGTGTCGGTCGTGCTGACCGGCTACTCTATAAAGTTTCTTTTCATTCTTTGGTTTGGATTTTTTCTCTCTCGCCGATCATCTCGATCGGTGTTTTCTTTTTGGTCTTCCGACCTATGCTTGATCGGTTTGCGTTGCCCGCCGTCACCGTCGATCCCCGCATCTCTACTCCGATATTGGCGTTGACTACACCGACCGCTTCGTCATCAACCACGCGGCCAGGCTGGACGCGCCGCCCAAGGGACACCTTCGTGTGTCGCTGCCGGCCGCTCGTCCGCGCGGTTTCCATCACCGGCCTGTCTTCGTCGTCGTCACCCAGGACATCACCGACAATGTCGCCATCGACTCCGATCTGCGCGTCATCCCCTCCATGGCGCATACACCGTCGGTCTGATCAACCGATCACGCGCCTGTCTTCGACAAGCACGTCCCTGAGCACGCGCCTACTGCTGATCGAGCCACAAGTTGCCGTCACGTCGTCCCTTCGGACCACTGCATCGCCGCCAGAGGTCTTCATGTCGGCTGCCACGACCTGCGCGTCGCTCCTGGCGATGCCCGTTCGGGCTGTCGCGTCGCGGAACGCAGTCCATGCCACCGCCCTGAGATCCTCCCGCCGGCTACCCCCGTAGCCGCCGCCGCCTTTGCGTAGCCCCTTAGGGTTTTCGTGTCGCGGCACGCGGTCCACGCCGCCTCCCGTCGGGCCATCGCCCCCGGCTAGCGGTTCTCCACGTGGTTGCCCCGACCTGCGAGCCATCGCTACACCGCCTCTTCGGGCTGTAGTGCTGCAGCATGCGGTCACCGTTGTCGCCCGAGGCCGTCCCCGCGGTTGCACCGACCTGCGAGCCGCCGCTACACCTCCTCTTCGAGCTATAGAGATGCGGAACGCGGTCACCACCGCCACCCCGAGGTCTTTCCGCCGTCGCCCCGACCTGCCAGCCGCCGCTGCATCGCCCCTTGGGGTCGTAGCATCGCGGCCCGCGGTCCACCCGCCGTCCGCGCACATCGACTTCCCGTGATATGCGCTGCGCCGCCTCCCTTGACGCGGGAACACCATGTCCGCGCCGATCTCCGTCACGTTGTCAGGTTCCTCGCCTGCTTTGAGCATCGTCGTTGCGCTCCTAACCTACTCGCCGCCACCCGTCCACCTCCTTCGTCTTCGTCCAGCACCAGCCCATCGCCAGCGTCACCATCATCTACCCCGACCACTTTGTCTACTCCGACAACCGCGGGCGACATCGACCCCGTATCGATAGATGCCGCAACCGTCGTCGAGTCCTTCTCTGCTGGCCTCTCCAACTCCTCGACATGGCGTACAGCTCGTGCAGGTCCCTCGTCTACGCATGCCCGGTACTGGCAACAGCGATGTGTGCCTTCCTCCACGACGTGTCCCCGAATCTGGCAAGCCTGGTCGGCGCTTCGTCAGCTTCGTCTGCGCCCGTCTAAGCATGCCCGGTGCTGGCAACACCGATGCATGCCTTCATCTACGACGTGTTTCCGGGTTTCGCAAACCCGGCGCGACGCCTCGTCAACATCGTCCTCTACCCGGCGCACCCTACTTCGACATCACTGCGCCCATGACTAACTTGGCACCTCCTTGCGCCCGTGGCTCCACGGTGACTCCCTCGACACCGGCTACCCTGACTCGACATCGACCACAGCGTTCTTGCACGGCTACCTTGACAACGGCTACACCACCCTACGCTCTCGGCCACCTCGACATCGGCACAAAGTGTTATCATTCGCTTGAGCAACTCGTCGGCTTCCTCTATAGTCAACGCGTCCGCGACGCGACACCATCCACGACGCTCCCGCTAGGACTGCTGGGGGGAGGGGGGATGCCATTCTGTCGGCTGCTATTCTCTCCAGTCTGACAGTCCGCGATGTTCTTGTTGTTCGCAACGCTGCCATTACGACTGCGGGGGATGTTAGAGATATATTTGGGTTACGCTAAAAATCTGAAACCAGAGCCGCTCCCGTGTCGCTCCGCGGGGCGACACCGGGGTGACCCCAACCCTATCCGCCAGGTCCACCTCCACCACCACTCGCGACCTCTCCCACTTCAATCCATGCCCACCCCTGCCTCACCGTCCGGTGCTCCCCTCCGCATCCACCATCGCCAGATCGAGGCGGGCCCCTGCATCGCCGGTGCCGGAGGAGGCCGTCGGGCCGGTCCCGTGGCGGACGGTGGCGGCAAGGCCATGCTCTGCTCTCCGCCCGCGACATCAGCCTCCTCCCAAGATCCAAAATCCGCCTCCCACATCATCCCGCCCGGAGCCGCCAGTGCCCGTCGGCCGGCCGGCGCGTGTTGGCCCTCTGTCGGTGGCTGCTGCACCACTCATCTCGTCGCAGTCGATGGGGGTAGCTCCCGTGCTGCTCATCGGATCCAGCCGATGCCCCCCCGGTCCCGTGCTCGCGCGGGCTGGGCGAGCATGTGCCCGCGTCTCGTCCTCGGGTGCTGCACAGTGGTGGGTGCGCGCGAATGCGCTGATTTCCGATCTACCGCTTTTCGTCGCGGATCTGCTCGTCTGGGGGTGCTCCTTTCTCAGGGCTATCGGAATGAATCCTCTATGTCCGGTCAGTCGGAGTTTGGGTGTGGTGGTGGTGGAGGGTGTGAGGAGGCATGGAGAAATCCATGCCGGCGGGCGCCGGCTGCCAGCGGCGACGCCCGCGGGCGCCGCATCCCACCATGGTGGCGCTGTACTGCCTCCTCCTCCTCCTCGTTGGACTTGGGGATGGGGAGAAATCTCTGCCGGTTCGTCCGGCCACGACTGCGGCAGCACACTCACGCCGCTCTTCCATGCTGATGGCGCGGTCTGCATCCCCTTCTTGTCCGTATGGTGATTCCTTTGCCCTCTGTTTTGACCTCTGAGTTTGCTTCAATTCTCTCATCGCCTCCCATCCACCCCGTACCACAATCGACTTCGCCTCTTCGCCAAGCCCTTCGCTGCCATTCATCCGCCCCTGCCCATCGTCTGGTGTGTCGTCCATGTTGCTGTGCATGCTCAAGATCCTCCCATGGATGCCGTTGTGTTGCGGCGAGCTTCATGCTCTTGGTGTTGTCTCGGTTCATCTTTGCTCAACGACGATGCAAGATGCCTCTCCAACTTGCTAATCGTTCCGAATTCCTGTGGCGGAGTTCCCAGTCAAGGTTCGTGTCCAGGTGTGGCAGTCGTTGATTGTGGATGCTCTTGTGTTGCGTCGTGGGCTTGGTACGCACGCCGGTGCGGTGCGTTAGGTTGCTTGCAAAGTCTTAATATTGTGATCCCTTGATGGCACCCCACATCTACTTTGTCTCTCATGATGATGGTCCTTCGGTCTGCTAGGTCGTGACATGTCCTGGGTGTCTTTTTTTTTCTCATCTTCTGTAACTGTGTTGCTTGTACGGTTTTCGGCTCGATTTTCCTCATAAACGGGTCAACTTGTTTAGATTTTCGATCCGGTTTTCCTTACAAACTGGATCAGGAAAATCTTAAGGGGTGACTCTTGGCTTTGGCAGCTTTTTTGAG
>NC_041381.1:679926817-679933851 GCF_002162155.2 Triticum dicoccoides | reverse complement strand
AGGCGTCTTGTCCTCCAAGCCTTGTACTTAATATATAATCGCCCTCGAAGCTCAATAATGCATCCGTCATATTCCGCAACAATCCCCCCTCTCTCTTCTAACAGATCTCATCCCCTCACTTCAAATCAGTTTTGGCAGACTCTGTGGAAGCTGCTGCCACCGCAATGGTTTGTGTTGATCCGGAACCCGGCGAATGATTAATGCCGTAAGTGATATGTTGTGCTACTGTGCAATTAAGCACAGTGCTAGCGTTGCTGTCTGCCACGTAATAATGTAATGTATCTTACGAGCCTGTCGTGTAATTTGGACATCCATAAAGACTCAGAAGGAGAGGACTGAATGAGACGACGTTGCTCTCGACGTGACACCGTAGCCCCTGGTATCTCAGAAAAGTCCCATGCATTGGTCACCACATCTCGCCGAGGATAACAATCTCACATATATATACTCCGAAGAAATATCCAGAAAAATCTGGTTGATTACGGTCTGACGTGAAGTGGCAAGGAAAAACATGTATAGCTACTGTGTAGTAACAGTATGATGACCAGAATGTACTTGTGTGTCGTTGCTAGCTATCCGTGTCAGCAGTTAAGCTTGGTCGATGTCGGAGGCAGCACGCGTCGTAGGCTGCAAGGAACGTGTACAATCTTGCTAGTCGTGCTTCGCAGCCAGGCTTAATTAAGGCTGACACGGACGTATGATATGATATGATCATATCGGATGATGTAATTTAATTTTCGTGCGACTAATACGAAGAGTAAAGCTTGGGAAAGGGGAGTTGGTGCCCGAGGGAGACCGCTCTTGAACTTGCATTATGAACTTGATCAAGTTTGACTGTATGCTCCCCGCAATACAAAACACAAAAAGTTTAACAGTTTGTTACAAACAAGAGAAAGGCTGCATCTACGTACTATAGTAATAGTTTCATCAGCTGAGAATTTGGTTCGAATTCGATTTAAAAGGGAAAAATGGTGGAGGACAATTCCATGTTTGAAGGAAGCTGATTTTTGTACGAGGAGAATTGTTTTTCATTTAGCAAGGACACTAATTATCTGGTTAATTGCTTCAAACCCAACGGAGTACCCTCTTTGCCCCTCTCACGACCGGGTTGTCCCCGCCGGTCGACCGGCTGCGCCACCATCCGCCTCCCCAAGAGCCCTCCCCGATCCCCTCTCCTCCTGCCGTCGTTGGCGTGCGTCGTCGGCCAAGGCCCGGGCGGCGCTGCCGGCAACGGCGCCCCCTGCTTTCCCCTCTCCGAGGTGCTTCTGCGCGGGGCGGCGCGGCTCTGGGTGGTGCTTCCAGGCTGCGGCGGCGGGGTGACTTGGTGCTGGCGAGGGTGGTCTGCGGAGGTGCGGCCTATGACACCCTTTCAACCTAGATATGGCCCCTTTGGGCCCATCCGAGCCAAGGCGGGCTGGCGGCTCTTCTGTCGATGGTGTAGCCTCCTGGTGGTGGAGGTCGTGAGTCGGTATTCTGGGTGGTGGCGGCGCTGTCGCCGGCTTGCTGCAACATGGCGGCGGAGGCTTTGCAGGCTCGATCTAGGCCCGTCTGGGCCCGGAGGCCTGGTGTGCCCCTGCTGACGATCTGGCCGGCTACTGCGAAGGCGCTGGAGGTAGTGACCTCCCTCGCGACGGCGGTGGAGGCATTTTCCCGCGTGGCCTCGATGATGCCGTCCTCGATTCCTTGCACTCCCATATTCCGTCCTCTAGGCCTCGCGATGGTGATATCAGTGAGACGACGTGGGTGGCGTTCAGATCGTGATGGCGCATGCTAGTGGGTCGCAAGCTAGATGGAAGGCTACGGATCGTTTGGCTAGTGGTTTTTGGGTTTTGGAGAAATCCATGTCGGCTCATCTGGCACCGACGCGCTAATGCCTGTGGGTGCCGCCATTTTCCTGAAGGGCACCGGATGTACCCATTCCCCACTTTTCTCCGCGTGCCGGAGAAAACCCCAGGACATATCCGGGCAGCAGCGTTGTCGTTGTCGCATTCCTTCTTGAAAGTGTTGCTTGGTACGCGGCTTTTCGGGGTACTTGGAGTGTGGTGGGACGACTCCGGAGGGGGTAGCGGTGGCGGGTCATCCACGTTTCATCGAGTTGCCGTTGTTGACATTACTTTCTCTTTTCTTTTTTTTCTTTTAGGCTTGATGTGCTGTTTGCCCCAGCAGGTATTCCGTGTCGTTGCTATAATAATACAGCGGGGCGTAAGCCTTTTAAGTAGTAGCATTACTGAACAAAGTGTACTGCATAAAGTTCAAAGGAACATATGAAATTCACCCCCAAAAAAATATGAAATTGATTTTACACGCTCCGGTCACCAATAATACAAACCGATGATGAAATAGTACAACAAGCAAACAAGCAGGAGTACAAACTCAAAGAGTAGGATGTATGCAGACCAAATGCTCTACGGATCCGGTACGTCGTCAGAAGGGATGGTAGGTCCGCCGGAACGCGGTGGCGCTGGCGAAGAGCCCGACGAGGTCCTGTCTGTACGGGAGAAATGACCTCCGGCGCCCGTCATTGCCAGCGCCCTTGTGCGCGTAAGAGCTCCAGACGTGCGCGTGGCCGCCGACGCCGCCGCTCCTGACCCCCTTGCGCTTGGTCCCGGAGTTGGAAGGGCTGGCGTCCAGGAAGACGAACTTCTCCGTGCCGTCGCTGTGGCTCCGGCCGAGGAGCCGCTGGCTCCACCGGAGGACCGACCCCGTGGAGCCGCTCTTCCGGCAGCGCGCCGGGGACGGCGCTGTCGACGGTGAACCGGGGCAGCACGAACAGTAGCACGTCTTTGCCGGCCGCTTGTCCACGCCGTCCGGCTGCAGCTCCGCTCCTGCTCGTAACGCGTCCACGAGCAGAAGCTCCCTGAGCGGCACGCGCTCGGTGGCCATCGTCGTGTCCGTCTCCAGAGCCCGCTGGCGCGGCGGTGACCGCGGCTGGCCGAAGACCGGGTACAGCAGACCGGCGCCTACCCGTCGGCCGCCGGCGCCTGCCAGAGGCGCGGCCACGGCGAAGGTGAAGTCGCCTGCGCCTTCCATGCTCTCGCTACAGCTACTACTGCTACTGTAACATCCGGTTCTCTTCTCACGCGCCCACCCTAACTACTACGTACCGCCATGTCCTCGTACGATCGAGCTGTGCTCAGCTTCTCCTCTCAACTCAAAACCGTCCGTGGGCACATATACTTATACGAAGCCGCCTTCCACTCCTGCTCGGCCTTCGACGTCAAAGTTGATCGAGACAACGAACGCTGAAATAGATGTTTCTTTAAACAATCACCACGTACGTGGAGAGGGCCCCGCATGAATGCATCGCTACTCAAAAGACCCAAACTAGGAGTAGTTGGCTAGGAATACACCGGTTGTGCCGGTGCTCTAGGAGACGTGGCGGTGGCCTTCGCCTAGGTTCACAAAAGGATGGTGAGCGCTACCCATGGCCAAATGTTGTTGTTGAGACCAAAGGGGGCAGGCAGAGTCCCAAACCAACTCGAGAGAAAATGGGGTCGCGAGGCTGGTGAGAGCCCAGACATTATGAGCGCGGCCAGTCTGTTGTGTTCCCATCGAGGGCACATGCTATTGTGAGTGATGGTCTTGTGGAAGAGGTTGGCCTTGGAATTGAGATTGTGCCCAAATAGAAGCCAGTCGAAGATATCGAGACTTTTGAGAACAAAGTTAGGTTCAGCGTTGTGGTCGGTGTGGTCTTCACACATGAGTATGTCATCCATTGGTGTTGTGGGTGGAGAAGTTCCTCCCATGGAAGAGGAAGCGTTGTCATTGTCTTGACCTGCGCTGAAATCCCGCAACAGAAATAAAACAACATCTAACTATATCTCGGCAGCCGCGGTTAAACAATTTCGGAGGTTAGCTAGCCAGCCAAAATTGTCTGATATGTGAGAGAAATGATAGAATCGATGGTGTGTGATAAGGGGCTAGGGGTTGGCTAGAGGGCCAACTATTTCTCTAGAAGAAGGCGGATCTACCATTGCTTGTGAGGACAAATGATATTTGTTTGAGGATGGGTAGTTGTTGCAATACATGGTAAACCGTGTGAGGTGGCCCGATCTTCATGAATTGGAGGTGGATGTGAGGACGAACATGGAGAGCACGAGGAACTACGCGGAAAACACAAGAGAAACACATAAATAGGCTAAGATTCACCACTAAGTACTCATCTTATAACACAAAAGTCAATACAAGAGGGACATCTTAGATCCAAATAACAAACAAAGGAAAGAAGGAGGTATTGTAATTTTCAGAGGAATCTTCTCAAATGGAGGTCTTAATTACTCCAATAGAGTGTTCTCCACAAGTGGAAGCCTTGAAACCACGTGGGGAGATCCCCAAGGAGGTACATGAGCAAACCTCTCCTAGTTTTGTCTATAATACATCGCTAACCGTACATCTAGGAAGGGGATACGACTTACATAGTCTAAGACCAATGAGTAGGTGGGGAAAAGGCACATGGGCTCAGCCAACTCAGCATGTCAAACAGTTTGGTTTTTGTTCTTCCGGCATTTGGTGGGAGTCGGCAAGATAGTCTGGTGAATTCAACCAGGGCCTCTCGATTTTGGCCCGAATAGTCATAACTGGTTAACGAGCAGTCCGGGAGTGGTGAATCGGCAGAGGCGCATGCAGCTGATTCATCTGGGGCATCTCAGCCTCGTCCAGGATAATCCGGCTCCCTGACCCGAACAGTCGAGCTGTAGTGCAGGAGCACTTCCTCTCCTTATTTGAGTGTTCTCTCCTCGTGCTTCTCCATGGTCTTTGCCTTTGTACCTAAGCACGAACAGGTTCCAGATTGAGGTAGTAGTCATGTCTCATTCAAATTCATAGGGAGCTCAAAGAGGAGTGAAGTCACCTTGCTTTTTATGCCGCGTGTACAAGCCCTTGTCATGGGTCCAATTGGACTTGACGGTGAGTTAGCGTTGATGTCTTTGGGATACTCTGAATCATCTTGGTTTATATTGTTCAAGAGGAAAGAGGGTTGAGAGGTGGGAGTGGCAATATTGGAGAACTGTTGAGTGTGAAACATTGCACCCAGGGGAGGTTTAACATTCTAGGAGCATTGAACGCAAAATTCACAAGGAGGCAAAGTAAGCAAGTCTTTGATGCCTAGACCATTGAAACTTTTTGGTTTAAAAATATTCTTCAAACAATTAAACATAGTGCCCCTGTCCATGTTTGCTCACCCGCCTAGAAGAAATCACGCCTAATCGTGCCTAGGCCTTTGTTCATTTTTCAGTAAGATACGAGGGGCATACATGATCTGGACAAAAAGGACATCAAGGACGGATGGAAGTAGAGTAAAACAACTCGAGTAAGGATTTTTGCGTGCCGACAAGTGAGATAGTTTTAGAGGATTTTCAATGATGGGTTGAAACTTGAAAGGCGGAAGGGAGAGTATATCCGGAGGTAGGTGGAGACAGAGCAAGCAAGTTATGTGGTGATGGCAGTTGCAACGTCAGGTAATGTCCATAGGGACGGACATGATTTTATGAAAGATGACGGACAAAGGCAACCTGGTAGAGAATGAATTTTAGGTGTTTAGCAACTCGAGAAAAGGAGGCGATGATTTTGGTTACGTTTTTCAGAGGAGATAGATGGTGTTGTGACCTACGGAGGATGCAACAGGAGGAGAGCAAGGGTCCACACGTTGCTGGGCCTAGTTAGGATAGCCAGTGGGGAGCATAGTGATAAATTCACTTGGTTTGTCGATTAAGTTGCCGCTTTCTAAGATGTAAGTACTACTCCCTCCGTCCGAAAATACTTATCATTAAAATGAATAAAAGACGATGTACCTAGAACTAATATACATCTAGATACATCCTCTTTTATTCATTTTGATGACAAGTATTTCCGGACGGAGTGAGTACGTACTAATAGCTTGATCATCTCATTGCTACGGAAGAGGAAGGAATGTATAAAATGTTAATTTTCCTTCCAAGGGTACAAAACAATCAACCAATTGTAGTTGCACCAAGGGCCAAAAATCCACCTACTATCATGACAAACTTCCCTTTGATAATACATGAAAACAATTCTTAAATCAATAAATTTAAATGAACATATAGATTCAGTGTATGCTTTGTGCTGCAGCAAGCTCTTTTACACACTATACTTCAGAAACGGACAGAAAACTTTACCAATCATACATCGACACGGTAGCATGCATGCAGATAAAATACTGTACGGGAGTATAAGTCAAAACGGGTGATAGCTCCGCCGGAACGCAGTGGTGCTGGCCAAGAGCCCGACGAGGTTCTGCCTGTACGGGAGATACGACTCCGGCGCCTGTGAATGCCACCATCCTTCTTGGCTATACCTGGCCAAATGTCTGGCCAGGCCAAACAGAGCCCATTGCAAAAAACCTGAGCCCAGGCCCGGCCCGGGCGTCAGGCCTAAATATGAGGCTCAGGCCGGGCCCATCAGTGCAAAAGCCTGCCGGGCCTCGGGCCCTTCCTTAAATCGCAAATATGCCAGGCCTGAGCCTGGCTCGGACTTGGCCTCGGGCTTAGATCTCAGGCCCAGGCCCGGCCCATGTGCAAGGTCGGGCTGGGCCGGGTCGGGCTTTTTCGGGTCGGCCGGGCCGGGTATCCCATGCCCAGGTCTATTCTTTGCATAATAGCTTCAGGCGTGCGCGTGGCCGCCAACGCCACCAGCATCCGAGAACACGAACTTCTCCTTACCGTCGGTGTGGCTCCGGCCGAAGAGCCGCTGGCTCCACAGGAGGATTGACCCCGTCGAGCCATTCTTCCGGCAAGGAGCAGTTGTTGCCGCAGCTGGCGTGCCAGGACACCACGAGTTGTAGCACGCCTTTGCCGGCGGATCCCCACCATCCCGCTGTTGCGCTGCTGGTAACGAGTCGACGAGTAGAAGCCGCGCTAGCGGCAAGCGTGCAGTGGCCGTCGTTGTATTCTCCGGCTCCGGAGCACACCAGCGTGGCGGCGACAGCGACCTGCCGAAGACGGATTGCAGCCGGGCGAAGCCAGAGGCGCGTCCATGGCGAAGGTGAATCACCACCGTTTCCCTCCGTACCGTTGGTA
>NC_041381.1:679917083-679926389 GCF_002162155.2 Triticum dicoccoides | reverse complement strand
CTCCATATGAATGCACATATATAACACACACCCGGACCAGTGCACATATATCAAAATTTACAATATATGTTGTACATTTTCCTTATACATCTGTAACATTTTAAGATGCACATTGAACATTTCTCAAATAAATGAAGAAATGTTTTTCAAATACATATTAGTTTTTATATCAATTAAAGGTTAAACATTTTAAAATATGCATTGAGCATTTGTTTTCAACTATGCAAAAAAATTGCAATTGCGTAAACGTTGTTTAGAAATGTCACAAACATATTCTTGCAATGCGCCAATTTTTTTTAATGTCGAACACATTTTTCTGAATGGTACAAAACATTTTATAAACTACATGGACATTTTTATAAAATATGGGGAACAAATTTTGGAAACACATAAACATTTTATTAAATGGAATGAAATATATTTAAAGGGATGCAAAAAAACTTCACGAACATTTTCCTAAACGCATCAACATGTTTAAAATATCACATTTTTTTAATGCTATCAACATTTTTAAAGAGTTATGTGAACAATCTTTATACACCGCATGAACATTTTTTCTAAAAATAGCTCATGTAATGTTTGAAATGCATATATACTTACTTCAAAATTAAAAAAAAAACAAATAACTAACAAACAAATGAAGGACCGCGCTACTAGGCCGACCCATTAGCTCGTCGCTGGAGGCGAAGGGACGCTCCCTGCGAGCAGACACAAAGCTCCTCCTGTTTCAACTAGGGATGGCGCCCGCAGGGTATGGGTACGGGTGGAGCTACCCCATACCCTTACCCATCCACCCTGAACTTACCCATCACCCATACCCATACCCGTCAAGGGTACAATTTTTTCTCATACCCATCACCCGACAGGGTATATGGGTACCCGCGGGTAAATATACCCGCATTTACAACATATCAGTTGAGTAGAAAATAGTTGTAAAAAGCAATATATAATCATAAATTATTAATAGCAACAAATTTTAAACAACAATGTACAATAACATATTGTAACAATAACACATTCTCATAAACAAAAATACTTGCCTATAAAGTGACACATAAAAATGTTAAAAAAAACAACACATAATCATACATAACAACACATACGTATACACTTTAAGTTCACAAAATCAAGATAAATCGTAGAGATAATTTTACTACACATTAGAGTTTTTATCTAGCGTGATTAGGAGGGTAAAATTAATACGTTATGATATTAACGGAAACCCATTTGTTAACATTTTAGATGGGTACATGGGTAAGCGGGCATGGGTTATACGATCCCATACCCGTACCCTTTCCACCCGACGGGTATGATATTTTCCCATTTAAGTACCCATGGGTAAATTTTTATCCCATACCTTTACCCTAATAGGGTTTTTACCCGCAGGGTACGCGGGTAATGGGTACCCATTGCCATCCCTAGTTTCAACCCCTGTATAGGATGGATAGAAATAGAATACAATAGTGGGTTGGCTTTCCTCGGAACCCTTATGCTCAACGCATAGTTTGTGCTTGGGCCCTATGTTGCTCCCCCATGGCATGGGTGTTGATGGCTCTATAATTTGAAACTTTTCATTGGGTATTTTGTTTATCGGAGGTTTTTGCTAGTTTTCGCCTTTCAGTGACAATAATCTTTGAAAAATAAAGAAACCGTGTTTCCTTGTTGTGCAAGTCTAAATACTTTTGGAAGAAATGGGACAATACCTGGTCAACTAGGGCAGCAAGGGACATTTTTCCTCTTTGGAAGAATTATAGCTGGCGCGCCAGAAGAGAAGACGATGCTTGGTATGAGCACAAGCGCTTGTATCAGTCTCCGCTGCCTCGCTCTCATCTATACAAAACTACTTTGTATACGCGAGAGGAAGGTCAATAGAGAGAAATACGCCGCAATCATCATCTGAACTCGGGAGGGGAGATCCGGAAGAGAAAAACTAGATCTATTCCGACCTCCTCCACATCACATCCTCCCTCATTCATCTACATCATCACATGAGACAGAGATATTCCAACTTTTAAGGCTAGAGTATAACTCTACTCATACTTGATCAGAGATTGATATCGGATCGATCATTCTTGTAATTTTGGAAAGTTGCAATATTATTGATATGGCTTTCCTTTATAAAATATTTGTGTTTGTTTGTTATTTCCCTCTCATGCGTGAGTAATACCCAATAGGCATGGGAGATGTAGGGGATTGATGAGGTTCATTTGTGCCTATTATATTTGTGTGCGATTTCTTGTGAAAGTAGCTCCATTATTGATTATTAATTTTATTATCTGTGGTGTGTTTATGCGTGTTTGTCCAAATTAAGGGCCCATACAACATGATCCAAGGACATATCACAGGTGACACATATAGTTCTGTGATTTCGTGATCTCCAGATGACATGTGTTGGTATCTACAAGAAGCGAAGACAAGATAAGGATAACAAGAATCCACGACGCGTAAAGAGGTGGCTAGTCTTACGACCTTAACTACTGAAACCATCATGCATGCTGCAATGTTGGTGCAAGACAATAGAGAAGAACAATCCCTGCATGGAGGAATACAACAATTCAAGGCTGACCCGCTTGTCAAATGTATAATCCAAGAGGTAGAATCACATGAAAAGGTAACTAGTACTACGGATGCACTGACACGTTTGATATACACCATAAACCTTAATATACACCATGAACCGAATTTCTCCATGCCTAGCCTGTCTAATTAAGGCAAACCAACATTTTATTTCCGGTGCTTTACTTTTATTTGTTTACTTTCTATGCTTGTTACTTTGTTTCAATCCATGGTTACTTATTTTCCTACATCATACTAATCCTTGCAGATACCAAAATAATTAACTCACACAAGACCTGTGAAAAACTTGTGTGTGATATAAATGCCCATGTTAACACTCTTCTCCGCTATTTGTTGGGAACGATACTATTTTGGGATACTTATAAAATGTGATACATAACCATGTGTTTCTTGCAGGTCATCACGTGTGTTCCTCAAATCCCTAGTGTCGCCACCCGTCCTTCTCACCTATGCCACCGTCGAAGGACGTTGTTGGGCGAAGCCCATGCAGCTAACGATAACGGCGGGGCCTCTCTAGGTATCGCTTCTCGCTCGTGGGTATGATATGGTAGCCTCACGGTTTTGTTACTCGGTCACGACGGCGGGCATGTGTTAGGTGGTGCAGGGTAGCGCAATCACTGCCTCGCCGCCACGCCGTCTTCTATTGCCCCTTACTCTAGTTAGTTGGTTGTGACACGCGGGGATTCACCCTCTGATCTGCTCACGGTCATGCACACACCAAGCGGTGGGCTAGCTGCTCCTGTCTCTGTAGTGGTCTCGTCATGGGGTAGGCGTCGTAAGGCTGCGATCTTTAGCAGTCCAATAAAGCTACGGATTGCAGTGGGCACCGATAGATCTTCGTGAGGGTTTCTCTCTCCAGACCAGGTGGCTGTTGTCGCCGGCTCATACTGGCGAGATTGCGGGATGTAGCTCAAAGGCTCCATTATGGGTTTCGGCGGTCTGACTCCAACCAATTTGTCGTCAACGGTGAGACGCAATCTATGGTCGGCGGCTTAACTCAAAAGGTATGGATGTTCACTCGCGGCAGTTGGACTTCTAGCCTAGCGCATGCAGCTGTTGAGATCGCGAAAAGAGGTGGCGACAACACATGAATGACTTTTATTTGGTGGTGCGTCATGAGTAGCCGACCTCGAGCTTTGGGTGAAAACTCTAGGTCTTACTCAAGTTGGTTATACCTGTCAATGGCGATGTTATTTGTGTCATTACCTTGTTGAGGGCATTGCTCGGATATGTTCAAACTTGTTCTTCATGGTGAAAACCTAAAATATGGCCTTTAATGGTTGGATCCGGTACGGTGGGGTTTGTGCGTCGTTTCCTAAAGGTTTTGTTGTTGAAGAATTTTCATGTTGTCCATTGTCCTTGTGGTGTCAATGGAAGGTTGATGGGGCTATGGTCGTAGATGCAGTTTGTCAATCGTTGTTGTGATCATTTTGTTTTTTCCCTTACTTAGGCATAACATTGATCTTGTATGATTTTGCTTTTTGCCGGCACGTTTAATTGTGTGGGATTTAGTGTTACCCATATGCATCTATGTAGAGGCTAGTTGTGTGTTCATCGTGTTTGTTTCTTATGATGCTTCATTTTTAGTAAATAAATTCAATTCTTTGTTGCCAAAAAAATGCTGTGACTCATGTGTAGTGTGTGTGGGGTGGGGACGCTAAAGTAGACAATAATCACATACTGATAATTATCATATTTTATATGAGAAAAATTACATATCATGAAAACTAAATAGTAACTTGGAAAAAACATAAATAACGTGAAATGGGATATCATAGCGGAAGGTAGAAGAGCTATATATGTTTCCAGCGAACAGTTGGTCACAGCTCCTAATTGGCGCTGCAGGCGCCCACGCACCATCGCCCAGTGGGCTGGCCCATATAGGAGAGCGCTTGATCGATTGCTTGTTCGCTCCATCAATCGATTTTACTGGTTCCTATCCTTAAAACAACAGACAACCGTTGATTAATATGAAGGAATTAAAAAAATTCACAAAAAACGAAAAGCTTTGTGAATTAAAAAATGTTCACTAATTTTGAGGAAAAGTTTATGAAATTTAAATAAAATCGTCAAATTTAAAAAACAAATCATGCAAATTTAAAATAAGTTCATCCATTTTGAAAAAGTTCAACGGATTTGAAATAGTTCATCGATTCTGAAAAAAGTTATCGGATTTGAAAAAAACTTAATCAATTTTGAAAACAGTTCATCGAATATGAAACCGCTCATTGTATGTGAGAAAAGTTCACTTATTCTGAAAAAAGTTCATCAAAATTGAAAAATAATTCATCTGATAGATTTCATCAATTTTGAAAAAAGTCAAAGAATTATAAAATAATTCATCTAATTTGGAAAAAGTTCATCAATTTAAAAAGAAAAGTCCATTGGTTTAGAAAAAATCTTGAAATTAAAAAAAGGAAAAGAAAACCAAAGACCAAAAAGCAAAAAAAGAAAAGGCCAAAACAAAAAAACAAAAAACAAACCAACCAAAAAGTTATTTGAAAAAGGATAAAAGGAAAAAAAAACATTTGCATCAGCGCATGAGGTGGCGTACTGGTTTTACATGTTCCCTCGCAACCCACTGGTGCCCGCACCTTGCTGTCGCCGGTTTGCAGAAACAATAGTAACCGACGCTTGCAGCAGCAAACAGGATTCGCGGTGCTGTTCCGCCTAGTGGCTGGCAGGCAATTTAAGCCGGATGTCTCCGGCTCGAATGCATCCAACGACCCAGTTTGTTTTTTTATATTTAATCATACTGATATATGGAACTTATGTTTGGCTTTCCTACATAATTAATAAAATATGCGGGGGTTTCTGAATAAAAGGACATGCGCAAGTCATCCAGCGCCTCCAGTCACAGACGTGTGGGCCAACGCCGCTGGCACGCCACACAGGCAGGTTGTACACTCGTATACGTATGAAGGCACCGTATTTGCATGATATGACAAGTTATAGCATCAGTTTTTGTATTTTGTAACTTTTAAACACCAAAGTGATTATGCTAGACAAGTTAAGGCGCCCACAGTGTATTTATTTAACTCTTTAATTATATAGCTATTCAGTCGGTTTTCCCATAAATAATTGGGATTTTACAGAGAACTCCGTATAATTGGGACGGATTTCCCTCTCTGATGAACGATGGCGTTCCAAATGGACTGTCATTGCACCAGCTGCTTTGGCCAGCTACCGTTCTAGCTAGCCATCTCTCAAAACTGCAAAGTTTACTTAGATATGGCTCCATTTGTGTGGCTCCGGCCACGTACGTTCAGAGACTCAGAGTCCAGACTGAGCAAGATCGTGACCAGCTACGAGCTAGCCTAACCCGGCGAGCTGGCCAATTAGCTCCACTAATCCGAAGAGTAAAGTTTGGAGATGGCTAGCTAGAGTAGGTGAGCGGCGATAAGGTCGATCGACGCCGACAACGACCGCGCGCTCGCCTGAACCTCCGGCCGGATTTCCGACGATCGTATTCGTCCATGGACAGCTCGTACGCGGCGGCAACTGCAGCTCGTTGCGTTGCTTAAATAATACACTACTCCTAATTAAGACTTTGGCGCATGCATAATTTAGACATAAATTATGGGAGAGGATGGGTCGTCAACAATTTCTTGGGAATGTTTGCTTAACTGCAAAGAATTTCTTGTCACCGCAACTCAATTTGCAACTGAAGAAATTGCTGCACAAACTACTCACAATGTTGGATTTAATCTGATCTGCCAGCTGCTACTGTCACTGTATATGTACGAAAAGAAGCCAAGAAATTCTACACGCCGCGTACTGATCAGGGATCACAATCTGAAAGAAAGAAAGAAAGAACGAAAATGCAGGGCAACCACCCGATCGGCGTGAAGATGGGTCGACGATGACGGCTGACGTTGGTTGGTTGGTTGGTTAGAAGGGGTGGTAGCTCCGGCGGAATGCGCCGGCGTTGGCGAAGAGCCCGAGGAGGTCCTGCTTGTACGGGAGGAATGTCGACGCCCTGCGCCCGGGGCTTCCCCTGCCGCTCCCGCCTCTGCCGCGGTGGCTCCAGCCGTGGACTCCTCCGCGGCCGCGCGGCTCGCCGGCCCCCGTCCCTCCCCTGCGGCCCGGGGAGCCGGCGGCGTCCTGTTGTGGCTGCAGGAACACGAACTTCTCCTTGCCGTCGCTGTGGCTCCGCCCCACCTGCAGCCGCTGGCGCCACCGCAGGACCGACCCGGTCGACCCGCTCTTCTGGCACCGCGACGGCGACGGGGACGGGGACGGCGAGGTCCCGGGCGACCACAGGCAGTAGGTCTCCGCCGGCACCCCGTCCAGCTCGTCGTCTCCTTCTTCTTCTTCTTCGTCCGCTCGTTTCCCTGACGACGAGGAGGAGGACCCCCGCTCCTCCAGGAGAAGCTGCCTCAGCGGCACCCGCACGGTGGCCGTGCCGGCATCCTCCTCCTCCACCTCCTGCTCCGCCGGCGAACGCGGGCGGCCGAAGACCAGGTACACGGGCCCGATCGCGCACCCGTCGCCCACATGCGTCGCCGCCGCGAACGTGAACCCCTCCCCCTCCTCCTCCTCCTCGTCTTCTGACGCGGCGGGATCTTCCCGAAGGATCTCGATAGCCGGGCCGTCGCTGTGATCCGCCATGGCTCCGCTCCCCGGGTGCCGTGTGCGGGATAAAAGGGCCGGGAGACGCGGGCAGTTGCAGCTGCGAGCTGCGCCTGGCACGCAAGGCGTGGGCCCGCGAAGCCCGCTGCGTGGCCGACGGGTGGGCCCGGATTCGCACTGCCGCTGCTGCCTCGTCAGTGATTCGAGAGAGCTGGTTGTTCGGTTGGTGGGTGGGCCAGGCCCACGCTCGACACGTGGCCGCTGATGGGAGCCGGCCGTTGAGCCAACGGAACGGGAGAATGCAAGCTGGACAGCAGCGGCCGCGGCGGCGGGGCGAGAATCCCAGTGGAGTGGACTACAGCGTCGCTGGATCTGATCCGATCCATCCATGTGTAGCTTCTCTCGTCTTTTGATTTTTTTTTCAAAGTACGCCTAGGCTACCATATGAAGGCAGAAATCAATTATAAGAGACTACAACTTGCTGCGAATAACAAGTGCAGTTGAAACTTCACACTCCACCATGATAATTACAAACACAAACGGAAAAGGGCCTCCTCTAATAGCATCTCCAACGGCCGCATAAAAATTCCGCGCCTAATAAAAGTTATGACGCCATTGTAGCATTTTTAATGCGCCAGGACCAATTTTGCTTCAACAGGCGCCAAAAATGCGCGCCCAGAAAGCAGACAGTGTAAATTGTGAAGCACGCGCGATCCGGCGTCCAAAATATGATGCGCGCGATAGCGTTTTTCAGCGCGCGCCCAAAAACTTTTAGCGCTACAGCTTCTGCTGGAGCTGTCCGACGCCCAAAAAAACAAACTTTTAGTGCACGGAGCTCTTTTTGGGCGCCTGTTGGAAATGCTCTAAGCCAATTATCTGGTCACGACAAAAACCAGCCGCCTCGAAAATCAAGAACTCCAAACGCACTACCCACCCTTGAATGCCTAAGAGGAGGCGGCGAGGGGATAGCGGGACTCGGAACACACCGAGAAAGCCATCGTCTTGAATCACCGGCAACTTCATACATAGCACCCACGAAGATCGACTCGGGCAACGACAAGCACCAGAGAACCATAGACAAAACCTCCAGGCCAGGTCTTCACATGCAATGCTCTCAACAAAGTAACGACGCCAAGCCGCCGCCATCGCCGGTCCTATAACGGACAAGGCTTTCGCCCGAAGACCACAATCCGGTCATGGAGGGGAGATGCCGACACACCTTGGTGACGCCTCCAAGGAGGGAAACGACACCCGCGGGCGCCGTCGCAACCAGCTTCGCAGACGAGCAGGATTTTCATCCAACTGTCCCACCTCTCCCACCCCCATCAACAGATTGGCCAAACTGTTGGAGTCACACCGCCGTTGTCGCAACACCTCGCCATTGTGTCCAGACCACTGCGGTACATCGCCCTCGCACAACAGAGAGCAGCCCGACCACCAACCAGCACCAGCACGGCCGCGAGAACCACCTCACCAGGACCCAGCAGAAGAATTGCTGGCACTCCATACCGCTGCTGCAACCCGAGGCCACAAATGGCAGAAACCGGTGCGCCGGAACGCCCACGCGAATGCGCACGCCCACCATGGTGCTCCCCTGTCTGAGCCCCTGCTCTGACCTCCGGCATGGAACCAATACAGATCCTGGTCGCGTCGCCACCAACACCACAAAGGGGCCGCCTTCCTCCAAGCCAAGCCAGCGTCGACAAGAGCCACTCCGCGTGCCCCGGCCACGACAACAAATCCCGGCCACCGCTCCGGGCACCACCACACCCGTCCGAGATCCGCATCCACCAAGGCCCCGCATCGCAACCTCCTGCACCCACCACTGAGCTCGAAGAAGACCACCGCCCCGCTCCACGACACGACCGTGCACCGCCTCTTCCTATGCTCTCCACTGTGCATCACCCCTACCAGCGTCACCGCGTCGGGCAAGAGCCGCCGCCGGCACCTCACAGTGCCCAGAGGCCGCCAAAACCCGACGATCACCACGCCTCGCAAGCAAGCAGCCATGGCTTAGACCCAATCACCACCAGATCCAGGATCGGGATTGGGGTCAAGGGCCCCATGCCGCAGCCGCCACGAAGGCGGCACCACTGGACGGCGCCCTGCCCTCCACCCACGCAAGAGGACTGAGCCCCCGCCAAAGCTCCGCTGCAC
>NC_041381.1:679863450-679916851 GCF_002162155.2 Triticum dicoccoides | reverse complement strand
AGGGAGAGGCCCCGCCGCGCCAACACTGCCCGGGCTTTGCCCGACAGTGGCCCTTGGCGGCGGCGAGGGGGAAAGAAGGATGAAGGAGGGCCGGCGGTGGGGGAGGCTAGGATGCCCGGCAGTGGAAAATCCTTTTTGATCTTTTCTCAAAGAGCCCCTGTCACTCACTCCTGTAGTATTATATAATTTTCGTAAAAGAACGTACCCCTATTGAACATCCGTAAGAAAAAAGGCATTTGCTATTTGTAAATGGTCTGAAAAATAAAATGGCTTAAATCGATTTCTAGAAAAAGAAGAAAGGTAGGCAAAGCGCGACATCGCCGGCAAGGCCAAGCCGGGAGCGACTTGGGGCCGAGGACAACTCGTGGTGCGGGGTGGGCTGCCGGCACCAGAGAAGAAGGACTGTGAGGGCATATAAGAAAGGTTGGGGCGGCAGCAGCACGACAGAAAGGGCGGAAGGGGGCCTCCAGGTGCGTGTCGGAGCACCGCCGAACACTAATGGCTCGGCGGCAACTGACAGTTTGGTCGGCGCTGGATCAGGCGGGTGGAAGGAGAGCCAGAGGAGGAAGAACATGCGAGAGCCCTTGAGTTCAAATCTAATGGGGTCCCAAAAAAGTTCAGACAACCTATCTACAGTGGGCCCCAATAAACTGATATTGTATGAATCATGTTACTGCAGATTTATTTTGTGAACATAATTTTGTTTCTCTTATGCTTTTGCACGTGGATCATCAGCCTTGGTGCATTTACATTGTACAATGGTGTGACCTACCTACCACGGTGATCGGAGATTCGGATGAGATGACTTGTCCGGTTTGCCATGCGTCCAAGCAAGAAGGTGAGAGTGAAATGACACTATAAGAGTAGCAGTTCGTGTTTGATTTTGTAAGTGCTTGCCTATAAAGGTATGGCGTGTCACTGGCGCCATGTTTGTTTGATGTTTCCCTGGTGTCAATGCTCCGGTTCTAAGTAAAGTATAGCTTACTTAAGATGTGGGATGTGTGTTAACGAAGACAAAAGTACTGGTACTTCTCTTAGTGGATACACGTGGATCAACTTATAACCTCATTAATCGCAAATAAAACAAACTTGTTGCTTCGTCCGTAAGATATTGCGGGCGTATTGGTACAAGTGTACAATGTCAAGGAAAAAAATGACAACTAATAGAAAGTTTTGGGGCAATAACACAGAACAAATGCTCGTACAAGCGAAAATGGCTAATCTGTGTCGACAAAACAAAATGCTTCTGTCCATCATGCTTGTTAACGGGCCACCAATCTTACAAACTTTACGAACTTAAGTAGTTGATCTCCACTATTTCTATTTATCTCAACACATATACATATATACCATCTAATCACATATGTCAGACCATCAATCCCACTACATTTATTTCTCGGCTGAAGGAGGATCCTCCCAGTAACTCATATTGGACCGGCCCAACTTTCTATAGTTTGTTTCTCATTTATGTTTCTTCATTCATTCGCTTTATTTTATTTTACTTTTTATATTTTTGAGAAACACAAAACACATATATTTGAAAACTTAGTTTGCTTAAAAAATTGAATACAACAAATTAGAAAAATATTAATGCAGTGTAATTGTTTTATTAATGTAATTTTAGAAACATGTTGGTAGCATTCAATTAAATGTTTGTGTCATATAAAAAAATCGCACATTTCAAAAAGAGTTCATGGCATTTTTACAAAAGGTTTATACAATGTAAAGAAATGTTCATGTAATTCCAAAAAACATATTACATTTCCAAAATTGTTTGCGTATTTCAAAAATGTTAAGACAATGAAAACAAATGTCCAGGTAGTTTAAAAATGCTTCATATCATTAAAAAGTATTTCAACATGTATTCAACAAAAATTCAAAACTTTTTAAAGGTGTATAAAAATTATAGATGTATACAAAAAATATACAATGTGTATCAGCAAAACATATATTTTCAAAAATGTTGATCACGTATTTAAAAATTGTTAAATGTGTACAGTGTTGCTGAGTTATACAAAAAACGTACAATGTGTATGAAAAAAATTAGACATCTGTTGATAAAAACCCAAAGAAAACATGTGAACAGCGACATAAAAAGAGAAAAAAATAAAATTGGAAAGAAAAAAGAACCATCACAAAAATGAGGAAACCCCGAAAAAGGTTGATACAAAACAGTGAAAAAAATGATAATACAAAAGACACAAAAAAGGGCACGGAGCAACTGTAATGGATGGGCCTTATACCATGTGTTTTAGGCGTGACTTATTAAGAATCAGTAGGGACAATACATAGCTATGGCGAAGTGCGCCAATAGGATGTTCCTCTTCGCCACGGGATAGGGAGGAAAAAAATACACCCCAAGGTGGTGGGCCGTCCGCTTAGCGGATGTTATGTATTTTATTTATTAAATAGACTAAAAAGAATGAAAAAGAAAAGTTTCTCAAGTGATAAAGTATTTTTAAAAATGGCCATCCTACTTATAAATGTCATCCCATATTTTTCAAATTTCTCTTTGTTTATTTGATAAACATTCAGCACATAGTTGAAAAAAGGTTCACCGCATATTCAAATAAATTCATTGCATCTTTGTAAAAATGTTAATCGCTACAAAAAATATTCATCGTATATTGGAAAAATGTTTATCACATATTACATAAAATGTGTGTGTATAAAACACTGAAAATAAAAACAAAGAAAACTGGAAGAAACCAACACAAAAATGAAAAATCCATAAAAAAACCGGGAAGAAAAGGAAAAAAAATGCAAACATGAAAGGAAACTTGGGCCCTGCACTGGGCCGTTGCATGAACGCAATGTGCACGCAACGATACTGTCATGTGCCCAATGCAGGGAGAAGGAAATAATCCAAACTCCTCCTCAATGACATGATGAATTGGGCTCTTCCATTTGTCAAGGTTCATGCATGATAAGGCGGGTTATCACACTATTTCAACATTCTTGTTTTGTCTAGTGATCCAGAAGAAATTTGGGTTTTTTGAGAAGAAAAGAAAATCTTGGTTTTGTATACTAATGGCCTTTTGTTCCAAAAAACCAAGGATGCTAATACATAGCGAACGTCAGGTGAGAGAGGTGCCTCGAGCGAACGATTGTTTTGCCCTCGGAGGGTAAGATCGGATGAACCAATATCGACCCCTCACAAGTTCGCTGCAGGGACTTTTTAGCGCGACCAAGCTGGCCTAGAAAATAGGGATCTCATGAGAAAAAAAGGGCTAGCCAATTAGCTGATTTTTTTGAAAATATAAAATCTCCATCAACAAAAAATAGTTAATTCATGATATAGAAAAATTAATGTAGACAGAAATACATTTGCCATGGTGTATAAAATAAATTTGCCATGGTACGATACAGAAGAAAAAAACATATGCTGAGAATTTGATCGGGTATTGCACGATAAAAGATGGTCTATGGTGAGATGGCAAAATGCGCCCGTGCGCGCGCGCATACACACACACATCAAATTAGAACATCAAATTTATATGTATAGCTACGCGCAAAAAAACCCGCCATGCTCTAGACACTAAAACTAGAACATATTTTTGAGAAGTTCAAGTGTACTATACATACATCCTGAAAGGTGACATGATTCATCCTACTATAAAACGGTAAGCTACGACATGTCTAGACCTACTATATATACAAGAAAAAATGGTTATAAGACAAAAAAATTCATTATCTCTACTCCTAGTATAGCAGTTGGTGAATAATCTTCCGGTTTTTTTCGCTGGTTTTATTTCGTCTATCCTCCCACCTCCGTCAAATCGCTGGTTTTTTTCGTCTATAGTCCCACCTCCGTTAGCTCACGACCCTCCCGCGAAAAAAAAACATGCCAAAGAAAACCCCACGACCTCCCCTCCCCTCGCTAGCCCTACGCAGCCGCCGCCACACCTGCCGATCCCTGCGCAGCGCACCCATCCCCGCCGCCATACCTGTCGTCCCCTGCGCCACCCATCCCCACCTCGCCCCGCCCGCCGCCTCCCCTTCACGCCGGCGCCCGCTCGCCTCGCCTGCACCGGTCGCCACGCGCTCGCCCCGCAAGGCAAGGAGCTCCCTTCCCCAACCCGATCTGATGGAAAGAGGACCAAGCCTTAACGGTCCGGTGTTCGTTGTGGCCATATCCGGCTGTGGGAGCCACCGTAGAGCCTCCATGTCGGTGGAGCAGAGCAGCCCGTCGGTGGTCACGACCATGTCATTCCCTGATCTCGTCCCGCAGATCACCGTCTTGCTCCTCCGCCCCGCCGCCATTCCGTTGGAGATGAGGATTGCATTGTTGCGCCGCCGCCGCCGCCACTTCCTACAGACTCCCTGACTCACAGTGCAAGACATCCCAACTCGGGTCCATCCGGGTAAATGCCGCCGCCGCCCTTGGCAGGATTGAAGGAAATATGCCCTAGAGGCAATAATAAAGTTATTATTTATTTCCTCATATCATGATAAATGTTTATTATTCATGCTAGAATTGTATTAACCGGAAACATGATACATGTGTGAATATATAGACAAACATATAGTCACTAGTATGCCTCTACTTGACTAGCTCATTAATCAAAGATGGTTATGTTTCCTAACCATAGACATGTGTTGTCATTTGATTAATCATTAGAAGAATGATGTGATTGACATGACCATTCCGTTAGCCTAGCACTTGATCGTTTAGTATGTTGCTATTGCTTTCTTCATGACTGATACAAAGTTCCTGCAACTATGAGATTGTGCAACTCACGTTTACCGGAAGAACACTTTCTGTGCTACCAAACGTCACAACGTAACTGGGTGATTATAAAGGTGCTCTACAGGTGTTTCCGAAGGTACATGTTGGGTTGGCATAATTCGAGATTAGGTTTTCTCACTCCGATTGTCGGAGAGGTATCTCTGGGCCCTCTCGGTAATACTCATCACCTAAAGCCTTGCAAGCATTATAACTAATGAGTTAGTTATAAGATGATGTGTTACAGAACGAGTAAAGAGACTTGCCGGTAATGAGATTGAACTAGGTATTGGATACCGACGATCAAATCTCGGGCAAGTAACATACCGATGACAAAGGGAACAACATATGTTGTTATGCGGTTTGACCGATAAAGATCTTCGTAGAATATGTAGGAACCAATATGGGCATCCAGGTTCCGCTATTGGTTATTGACCGAGAATGGTTCTAGGTCATGTCTACATAGTTCTCGAACCCGTAGGGTCCGCACGCTTAACGTTACGATGACAGTTTTATTATGACTTTATAAGTTTTGATGTATTGAAGTTTGTTTGGAGTCCCGGATGTGATCACGAACATGACGAGGAGTCTCAAAATGGTCGAGACATAAAGATTGATATATTGGAAGCCTATGTTTGGACATCGGAAAGGTTCCGGGTGAAATCGGGATTTTACCGGAACACCGGGGGGTTACCGGAACCCTCCCGGGGGTTAATGGGCCTTAGTGGGCCATGAGGGAGAAGAGGAGGGCCGGCCAGGGCAGGCCACGCGCCCCCTCCCCCCTAGTCCGAATAGGACAAGGAAGGGGGGGGGGGGCGGCCCCCTTTCCTCTTTCCCCTCCCCCCTTTCCTTCTCCACCAAGGCAAGAGGGGGGAGTCCTACTCCCGGTGGGAGTAGGACTCCTCCAGGCGCACCCCAAGGGGGCCGGCCGCACCTCCCCCTCCTCCTTTATATAGGGGCAGGGGGGCACCCCATAACACACAAGTTGATCTACGTATCGTTCCTTAGCCGTGTGCGGTGCCCCCCTCCACCATATTCCACCTCGGTCATATCATCGCGGAGTTTAGGCGAAGCCCTGCGCCGGTAGAACATCATCATCGTCACCACGCCGTCGTGCTGACGGAACTCATCCCCGAAGCTTTGCTGGATCGGAGCCCGGGGATCGTCATCGAGCTGAACGTGTGCTGAACTCGGAGGTGCCGTACGTTCGGTGCTTGGATCGGTCGGATCGTGAAGACGTACGACTACATCAACCGCGTTGTCATAACGCTTCCGCTTACTGTCTACGAGGGTACGTGGACGAACACTCTCCCCTCTCGTTGCTATGCCATCACCATGATCTTGCGTGTGCGTAGGAAATTTTTTGAAATTACTACGTTCTCCAACAGTGGCATCCGAGCCTGGTTTTATGCGTAGATGTCATATGCACGAGTAGAACACAAGTGAGTTGTGGACGATACAAGTCATACTGCTTACCAGCATGTCATACTTTGGTTCGGCGGTATTGTGAGATGAAGCGGCCCGGACCGACACTACGCGTACGCTTACGCGAGACTGGTTTCACCATTACGAGCACTCATGCTTAAAGGTGGCTGGCGGGTGTCTGTCTCTCTCACTTTAGCTGAATCGAGTGTGGCTACGCCCGGTCCTTGCGAAGGTTAAAACAACACCAACTTGACAAACTATTGTTGTGGTTTTGATGCGTAGGTAAGAACGGTTCTTGCTAAGCCCGTAGCAGCCACGTAAAACTTGCAACAACAAAGTAGAGGACGTCTAACTTGTTTTTGCAGGGCATGTTGTGATGTGATATGGTCAAGACGTGATGCTATATTTTATGGTATGAGATGATCATGTTTTGTAACCGAAGTTATCGGCGACTGGCAGCAGCCATATGGTTGTCGCTTTATTGTATGAAATGCAAACGCCCTGTAATTGCTTTACTTTATCACTAAGCGGTAGCGATAGTCATAGAAGCAATAGTTGGTGAGACGACAACGATGCTACGATGAAGATCAAGGTGTCGCGCCGGTGACGATGGTGATCATGACGGTGCTTCGGAGATGGAGATCACAAGCACAAGATGATGATGGCCATATCATATCACTTATATTGATTGCATGTGATGTTTATCCTTTATGCATCTTATCTTGCTTTGATTGACGGTAGCATTTTAAGATGATCTCTCACTAAAATTATCAAGAAGTGTTCTCCCTGAGTATGCACCGTTGCCAAAGTTCGTCGTGCCCAGACACCACGTGATGATCGGGTGTGATAAGCTCTACGTCCATCTACAACGGGTGCAAGACAGCTTTGCACACGCGGAATACTCAGGTTAAACTTGACGAGCCTAGCATATGCAGATATGGCCTCGGAACACGGAGACCGAAAGGTCGAGCGTGAATCATATAGTAGATATGATCAACATAATGATGTTCACCATTGAAAACTACTCCATCTCACGTGATGATCGGTTATGGTTTAGTTGATTTGGATCACGTGATCACTTAGATGACTAGAGAGATGTCTGTCTAAGTGGGAGTTCTTAAAGTAATATGATTAATTGAACCTAAATTTATCATGAACTTAGTACCTGATAGTATTTTGCTTGTCTATGTTTGTTTGTAGATAGATGGCTCATGCTGTTGTTCCGTTGAATTTTAATGCGTTCCTTGAGAAAACAAAGTTGAAAGATGATGGTAGCAATTACACGGACTAGGTCCGTAACCTGAGGATTATCCTCATTGCTGCACAGAAAAATTACATCCTGGAAGCACCGCTGGGTGACAGGCTTGCTGCTGATGCAACTGACGACGTTAAGAACGTCTGGCAGAGCAAAGCTGATGACTACTCTATAGTTCAGTGTGCCATGCTTTACGGCTTAGAACCGGGTCTTCAATGACGTTTTGAACGTCATGGAGCATATGAGATGTTCCAGGAGTTGAAGTTAATATTTCAAGCAAATGCCCGGATTGAGAGATATGAAGTCTCCAATAAGTTCTACAGCTGCAAGATGGAGGAGAATAGTTCTGTTAGTGAGCATATACTCAAAATGTCTGGGTATAATAATCACTTGATTCAACTGGGAGTTAATCTTCCAGATGATAGCGTCATTGACAGAATTCTCCAATCACTGCCACCAAGCTACAAGAGCTTTGTGATGAACTATAATATGCAAGGGATGAACAAGACTATTCCCGAGCTCTTCGCAATGCTAAAAGCTGCGGAGGTAGAAATCAAGAAGGAGCATCAAGTGTTGATGGTCAACAAGACCACTAGTTTCAAGAAAAAAGGCAAAGGGAATAAGAAGGGGAACTTCAAGAAGAACAGCAAGCAAGTTGCTGCTCAAGAGAAGAAACCCAAGTCTGGACCTAAGCCTGAAACTGAGTGCTTCTACTGCAAGCAGACTGGTCACTGGAAGCAGAACTGCCCCAAGTATTTGGCGGATAAGAAGGATGGCAAAGTGAACAAAGGTATATGTGATATACATGTTATTGATGTGTACCTAACTAGAGCTCGTAGTAGCACCTGGGTATTTGATACTGGTTCTGTTGCTAATATTTGCAACTCAAAACAGGGACTATGGAATAAGCGAGCACTGGCCAAGGACGAGGTGACGATGCACGTGGGAAACGGTTCCAAAGTCGATGTGATCACGGTCGGCACGCTACCTCTACATCTACCTTCGGGATTAGTTTTAGACCTGAATAATTGTTATTTGGTGCCAGCGTTGAGCATGAACATTATATCTGGATCTTGTTTGACGTGAGACGGTTATTCATTTAAATCAGAGAATAATGGTTGTTCTATTTATATGAGTAATATCTTTTATGGTCATGCACCCTTGAAGAGTGGTCTATTTTTATTAAATCTCGATAGTAGTGATACACATATTCATAGTGTTGAAACCAAAAGATGCAGAGTTAATAATGATAGTGCAACTTATTTGTGGCACTGCCGTTTGGGTCATATCGGTGTAAAGCGCATGAAGAAACTCCATACTGTGGACTTTTGGAATCACTTGATTATGAATCACTTGGTACTTGCGAACCGTGCCTTATGGGCAAGATGACCAAAACGCCGTTCTCCGGAACTATGGAGCGAGCAACTGATTTGTTGGAAATCATACATACTGATGTTTGTGGCCCAATGAATGTTGAGGCTCGCGGCGGGTATCGTTATTTTCTCACCTTCACAGATGATTTGAGCAGATATGGGTATATCTACTTGATGAAACACAAGTCTGAGACATTTGAAAAGTTCAAAGAATTTCAGAGTGAAGTGGAAAATCATCGTAACAAGAAAATAAAATTTCTACGATCTGATCGTGGAGGAGAATATTTGAGTTATGAGTCTGGCCTACACTTGAAACAATGTGGAATAGTTTCGCAACTCACGCCACCTGGAACACCACAACGAAATGGTGTGTCCGAACGTCGTAATCGTACTTTACTGGATATGGTGCGATCTATGATATCTCTTACTGATTTACCGCTATCATTTTGGGGTTATGCTTTAGAGACGGCTGCATTCACGTTAAATAGGGCACCATCAAAATCCGTTGAGACGATGCCTTATGAACTGTGGTTTGGCAAGAAACCAAAGTTGTCGTTTCTTAAAGTTTGGGGCTGCGATGCTTATGTGAAGAAACTTCAACCAGATAAGCTCGAACCTAAATCGGAGAAATGTGTCTTCATAGGATACCCAAAAGAGACTATTGGGTACACCTTCTATCACAGATCCGAAGGCAAGACATTCGTTGCTAAGAATGGATCCTTTCTAGAGAAGGAGTTTCTCTCGAAAGAAGTGAGTGGGAGGAAAGTAGAACTTGATGAGATAACTGTATCTACTCCCTTATTGGAAAGTAGTTCATCACGAGAACCGGTTCCTGTGACAACTACACCAATTAGTGAGGAAGCTAATGATAATGATCATGAGACTTCAGATCAAGTTTCTACTGAACCTCGTAGGTCTACCAGAGTAAGATCCGCATCAGAGTGGTACGGTAATCCTATTCTGGAAGTCATGTTACTTGACCATGATGAACCTACGAACTATGAGGAAGCGATGATGAGCCCGGATTCCGCAAAATGGCTAGAAGCCATGAAATCTGAGATGGGATCCATGTATGAAAACAAAGTATGGACTTTGGTTGACTTGCCCGATGATCGGCAAGCCATTGAGAATAAATGGATCTTTAAGAAGAAGACTGACGCTGATGGTAATATAACTGTCTATCAAGCTCGACTTGTTGCAAAAGGTTTTCGACAAGTTCAAGGGGTTGACTACGATGAGACTTTCTCACCCGTAGCGATGCTTAAGTCTGTCCGAATCATGTTAGCTATTGCTGCATTTCATGATTATGAAATTTGGCAAATGGATGTCAAGACTGCATTCTTGAATGGATTTCTAGAAGAAGAGTTGTATATGATGCAACCGGAAGGTTTTGTTGATCCAAAAGGTGCTGACAAAGTGTGCAAGCTCCAGCGTTCCATTTATGGACTGGTGCAAGCATCTCGGAGTTGGAATAAACGCTTTGATAGTGTGATCAAAGCATATGGTTTTATACAGACTTTTGGAGAAGCCTGTATTTACAAGAAAGTGAGTGTGAGCTCTGTAGCATTCCTAATTTTATATGTAGATGACATATTATTAATTGGGAATGATATAGAATTTCCGGATAGCATAAAAGGATACTTGAATAAAAGTTTTTCAATGAAAGACCTCGGTGAAGCTGCTTACATATTGGGCATCAAGATCTATAGAGATAGATCAAGACGCTTAATAGGACTTTCACAAAGCACATACCTTGACAAAATTTTGAAAAAGTTCAAAATGGATCAGGCAAAGAAAGGATTCTTGCCCATGCTACAAGGTGTGAAGTTGAGTCAAACTCAATGCCCGACCACAGCAGAAGATAGAGAGAAAATGAAAAATGTTCCCTATGCTTCAGCCATAGGCTCTATCATGTATGCAATGTTGTGTACCAAACCTGACGTATGCTTAGCAATAAGCTTGGCAGGAAGGTACCAAAGTAATCCAGGAGTGGATCACTGGACAGCGGTCAAGAACATCCCGAAATACCTGAAAAGGACTAAGGATATGTTTCTCGTATATGGAGGTGACAAAGAGCTAGTCGTAAACGGTTACGTCGATGCAAGCTTTGACACTGATCCGGACGATTCTAAATCGCAAACCGGATACGTGTTTTTATTAAACGGTGGAGTTGTAAGTTGGTGCAGTTCTAAACAAAGCGTCGTAGCGGGATCTACATGTGAAGCGGAGTACATAGCTGCTTCGGAAGCAGCAAATGAAGGAGTCTGGATGAAGGAGTTCATTTCCGATCTAGGTGTCATACCTAGTGCATCGGGACCAATGAAGATCTTCTGTGACAATACTGGTGCAATTGCCTTGGCAAAGGAATCCAGATTTCACAAGAGGACCAAGCACATCAAGAGACGCTTCAATTCCATTCGGGACCAAGTCCAAGTGGGAGACATAGAGATTTGCAAAATACATACGGATCTGAATGTTGCAGACCCGTTGACTAAGCCTCTCTCACGAGCAAAACATGATCAACACTAAGACTCCATGGGTGTTAGAATCATTACTATGTAATCTAGATTATTGACTCTAGTGCAAGTGGGAGACTGAAGGAAATATTCCCTAGAGGCAATAATAAAGTTATTATTTATTTCCTCATATCATGATAAATGTTTATTATTCATGCTAGAATTGTATTAACCGGAAACATGATACATGTGTGAATACATAGACAAACATATAGTCACTAGTATGCCTCTACTTGACTAGCTCATTAATCAAAGATGGTTATGTTTCCTAACCATAGACATGTGTTGTCATTTGATTAATGGGATCACATCATTAGAAGAATGATGTGATTGACATGACCCATTTCGTTAGCCTAGCACTTGATCGTTTAGTATGTTGCTATTGCTTTCTTCATGACTTATACAAAGTTCTTGCAACTATGAGATTGTGCAACTCACGTTTACCGGAAGAACACTTTGTGTGCTACCAAACATCACAACATAACTGGGTGATTATAAAGGTGCTCTACAGGTGTTTCCGAAGGTACATGTTGGGTTGGCATAATTCGAGATTAGGTTTTCTCACTCCGATTGTCGGAGAGGTATCTCTGGGCCCTCTCGGTAATACTCATCACCTAAAGCCTTGCAAGCATTATAACTAATGAGTTAGTTATAAGATGATGTGTTACAGAACGAGTAAAGAGACTTGCCGGTAACGAGATTGAACTAGGTATTGGATACCGACGATCAAATCTCGGGCAAGTAACATACCGATGACAAAGGGAACAACGTATGTTGTTATGCGGTTTGACCGATAAAGATCTTCGTAGAATATGTAGGAACCAATATGGGCATCCAGGTTCTGCTATTGGTTATTGACCGAGAATGGTTCTAGGTCATGTCTACATAGTTCTCGAACCCGTAGGGTCCGCACGCTTAATGTTATGATGACAGTTTTATTATGAGTTTATAAGTTTTGATGTACCGAAGTTTGTTCGGAGTCCCGGATGTGATCACGGACATGACGAGGAGTCTCGAAATGGTCGAGACATAAAGATTGATATATTGGAAGCCTATGTTTGGACATCGGAAAGGTTCCGGGTGAAATCGGGATTTTACCGGAACACCGGGGGGTTACCGGAACCCTCCCGGGGGTTAATGGGCCTTAGTGGGCCATGAGGGAGAAGAGGAGGGCCGGCCAGGGCAGGCCGCGCGCCCCCTCCCCCCTAGTCCGAATAGGACAAGGAAGGGGGGGGGGGCGGCGCACCCCTTTCCTCTTTCCCCTCCCCCCTTTCCTTCTCCACCAAGGCAAGAGGGGGGAGTCCTACTCCCAGTGGGAGTAGGACTCCTCCAGGCGCACCCCAAGGGGGCCGGCCGCACCTCCCCCTCCCTCCTTTATATACGGGGGCAGTGGGGCACCCCATAACACACAAGTTGATCTACGGATCGTTCCTTAGCCGTGTGCGGTGCCCCCCTCCACCATATTTCACCTCGGTCATATCGTCGCGGAGTTTAGGCGAAGCCCTGCGCCGGTAGAACATCATCATCGTCACCACGCCGTCATGCTGACGGAACTCATCCCCGAAGCTTTGCTGGATCGGAGCCCGGGGATCGTCATCGAGCTGAACGTGTGCTGAACTCGGAGGTGCCGTACGTTCGGTGCTTGGATCGGTCGGATCGTGAAGACGTACGACTACATCAACCGCGTTGTCATAACGCTTCCGCTTACGGTCTACGAGGGTACATGGACGAACACTCTCCCCTCTCGTTGCTATGCCATCACCATGATCTTGCGTGTGCGTAGGAATTTTTTTGAAATTACTACGTTCTCCAACAAGGATCCCTTTTGGCGGCTTGGATCTAGGCAAAAGAGGAGCGGAAGGAGAGAAGTACGTCTATGACTCGGGTCATGGGGATGGATGGATCTCTCGGTAATGGTGGATCCAGAGTTCCAGACTCAGTTCATCTTATAGGCTTAATTCGTACTGTATCATTTTGATGAATACGTTGCTCCCCTATTTTTTCTACAATCAAGATGATTTTCCTCTGTGGGGTATGCATATCATCTTCTTTCGTTTTCGTTAGAACATATCATATTTTGTTTGACACGCAGGCACAACGATGGCAAATATTTGTTTTCATCAGAAGTATATTTTCATGAGATACAATGGCAATCAGGTTTGTGTTTTACGAGCTTTGTTCATACCACTGCTTCTCCCTAATCCGCCTTCACTCTAACGCATGGCCACCCAACATTGTCTTCTCCTCGGTTTGCAGGCGGCACATGCAGAAGAGTTGTGGAAGGTTGATTGAGAAGTCATAAGGACTGGGTGAAGCAAAATGCAATCTCCAAGGTTAGGTTACCTCTCAATGCCCTTGATGATATGACTGCAAGTAAACTAATATTTGTTTCTTGTGATCTATGGTTCCCACCTGCCATACTCATATATTTCTGTTTCCACATGATATGTCTTCTGTATTAAATTATAGTCTTTGATACAATAAGTTATTCCTTCAAATTTAACAGTCATGGAAGAATCTGAATATGGCAACGATTTCTTTCTTTCCTAAGCACTCCTCTCCTATTAGAACCCAGCATATGCTGAACCACTGCTGCTTTAATGTCCAAATCTTTTGGTTTATAGTTTATGGCAAACCAAATTATGAATCAAGTGTTCATTTCTGAAGTTCATAACAGTGGTCGGTTTTTAGTGTGTCTAAAGGAAATGCACCAAGCTTTTGTACTGAAAGATTATCCTGACATGGGATTTTTTATTCTTGAATGAACATGGTAGCCTTTATTATTACTTTTAGAGAAGATGTACACAGCTAGGATACAGAACTACATTCTTACTCTGATTGGCTTAATGCAACTAAGATCAAGGCTCCACGAGGCTATGTTGATTTGTTAAATTCCTTTCAGTTTCAGGTTTCAAAATGAGAAATTGGAGCATTGAGACCTTTGAACTGAAACCTAAATAAAGGTATACATATTTATGTTGGTCTAAAGCCACCATGTTTTATCTGTAGAAAATAGAAATCGCCGTTCAGTTTCATTTACAAATTAAATTAAACTATAGACATAGTCCACGACGTCGGGACAAATAGAGTAACTAATTATATGTATGTTTTTTCCAGCAAAGAACTTATTATAAAACGGGACACCAGAAAATCCAGTGGGGAATTGATGGGCTCCCCTCTTCGTAAAAAAGTTACTTCACGGCATTGCCTAATGTACAGAGAAATCACGGGGTCAAAAATTGCTTTCCCGCCCATGACATAATTTATACAACATCACAGAGTGCCTTTTTATGCATAATCGACTTCCCTCGGAAAAGCATTTGTAAGATAGCTAATCAACATGTCATTTGTTCTTAATTCAGAATTGTGCATGCATCCAACAGAGAAAGGTGCGTACATATCCTGAGGGACAATAAAAAATGTGAGTTCTTTATGGCATAGTATCAGGCACCGTTCTGAGTGATCTCTTTGCAACTCAAGATACCGATTAGTTATATTATTTCCTACCTGTAACCAATTTCTGCACACCAAAACACAGAGTCAAGTCAGATCTATAGGAGGATAAGTATTCTTGGTGTGATTACTAATGAGACAATGTAAGGAATTGTTTCTAGAACTCAATTTTATTATAAGTTCAATATCAGCACCACACAATCTTTCTACTACCATTCCTAGACAAATATCAACCCGTTACACAAGACAATGCAAGAAAACATATGTCACACAGGACTATTCTATTTCCGTGCGCTTCACCGCTGCCGTCGATGTTCCCAGCAGGCCACATATCCTCCAATGGCAATCTCATGGGTCATCTGATGAAACCGATATGAACCAAACTTTTAGCTTAATGATGCATGGTTAGATATAGATAGAAGAACCGGTTGTACTATATCTTTTTTTTGCCCTGAAGTAGCGCTTCTACTTCTGATTCATGTCTACTTCATGGTTGACGTCTTAAAGAAAAAATACTCTAAATTAAAAGGTGCAAAGATTCTGCGGATGACATCCATGCATTAATGCATATAGCTCTGAGTCTTCCTTTTCTCTTATATATGAATCTATAATCTGCTTTTGTCCAATGGTACAATTTATCAAGTTCAACAAGGGTGTGGTTAGTGCCTTTTGTCCATTCAATCCAAAAACGGATCGGGTTCTACTATCGAAAGTGATAACAAAAAAAACATGAAAAATGAACCAGGTTAGTTCCTTTTTTTTGCTAAGATTTACAATTAAAGTCAAATTAGCACTTAATGTAATGAAGGTCAAACTTTTGTCTTTACTGATTTTTGTCTGGTTCGCAGGAGAGAGGGACGAGTTCCCCGGCATGGGGTCATGAGTGGTACAAACTGGAAGATGCATGCCGATGGTTCTGTCAGTACAATTTACTTAGATTTTCAGTTCTTTTCACCTCATAATTATCTTTTCTTTATGTGTTAGTACGGTTAAACTTCTTTATCTTTTGTTCCTTCCTACTTATGGCCTTCGTGTGCACCTTGATTAAGTTCTGGTGTTTATTCGGTGCCAATGTCTTAAGACAATAGTTTCATGCATGGATTTATTCCAGCATTCTAATTTAGAGACCTTTGTGCCGGACAGTTTGTTGCATTCACCTTAATAGAGATAATAAAATCTTACTGAGTAACAAGCGTAATGATGGAGGAACGGACGTCAATTTAAAGGTGCATATTATTCAGCTTGATTCATTGCTGAGGATTTTTTAATACATGGCTTCTAATTCCAGACCAAGAACTTAATTCAGAATCTAAAAATTGAAGGGGAGGTAGAGGGATATTGTTGGTGCTGTCCAGAAACAATGCTCATTTATTTATTACAGTCGATGTATTTCTTGTGTGTCTCATTGATTGAGTATTTGAGTTGGAGCATAAGTATATTAATGTCTTAGAATTTGCACATATGCTTTATCCACTTGTCATTGCTATTTACAAGTCACATATTTATATTTGGATTACAGATTCTTTGTACTTATTGTTGTACTTCGTGTTTTCTATTGAGTGTGGTACCTCTTGAAGGAGGGAAAGCTAGGATTCATTGATGACTGAGGTGCAGAAACTGCTGGACACGTACAAGGACGAGGAGGTGAGCATCACGGTAATGGGGCACAGCCTCGGGACGGAGCTGGCCACCCTGAATGCGTTGTACATCGCCGAGAATGGCCGGTCACGGTGTTTGCGTTCGACAGCCCACGACCGGGCGCAGCCGGCTTCAAGAAGCGGTTCAACGTCACTACGGCCTTTGCGACCGCAACGCCGGGACATCGTGCCCAGGTACTCGGCGCTGCTGTAACATGATATGGGCTCCGAGCTAGCCATCGACATCGGCACATCGCCATGCCTGAGGCCTGAGGGTGTCGCAAGGTCAGTCCAATCAATCTCCTACGCCATAGACGATGTCCTGACTTTTTTTATGTCCATCGACAATGATTCCTCACATATAAACCATGCGACAACCATGGACGACCTTTTGCTGAAGAATCTATTGTTTGCTCCAGTGAATTTGATCTTTAGTCTTCCCTTTCTTTCTATGGTTGTGAGTAATCTAATCCAATTCGCAGCTCCATGCACGATCAAGGCTAGGGTGTGAATTATGACTGTGTCGTATGAGGCCATGATTGTGGCAGGGATGTTTGGTGGCACGAAGTTGTTTAGTAACAAGATGGGTCTAAACTCAGCTACTAGAGATCTGAGCTGAAGCACAGGAGGAGTTCCTATCATCAGTTCTAGCCGTAAAGTCGAATGCCTATGTTGGTGAGCTCTATAATCCAAACACCCAGAAGATGGTACCCCCTTCGTTCCATAATAAAAGATCTTATTACATTCGATGTAATAAGATCTTATATTATCGGATAGCGGGAGTAGATGTTATTTTGTACTCTTAGCATGTAAGTTGTTTTAAACTTTTTATTAGCAGCTTGTGACTTTTCTAAAAAGTAAGGTCATGTAGGCACATGGAGCGCTCCTTTTTTTCTTCACTTTCTACTCAATTGTAGAGGTTTATTTATTGCAGTATAATAATTACTTCTTGTTGAGGTTACTCTGCAGCACTTGCTGTCCTTGCCTTTTCTGATATCAAGGGGCCAATACAACTTCTCTGATTATAAATGTGTGCAACATGACTATTTGAAAGAAGCTCTGTTTGAGAAATTGAGGCTAGAGTTCTGATGTGAGTACGGCATCCGCATTTGTGAGCTCCTTTATATGCTGACCATCTCATCAGCATTTGTGAGCGCCTTTTCATTTTCTTTACTTTACTATGTTTCGTATACTTACATTATGTTCTTGTAACTACATGATGGTAGCACTTGTTTTTTCTTTCTATTTGTTTCCTTTTATCCAAAATTTTAACTGAACTAGGTAGGATGCCACAACCTGTTTAGCCTCTTTTGCATGATTGCATGCTGATAAACTTATGAAACAGATGGTAGACTAGGTGTGCATGTAATGAGATGGTGTGGTTGATCGAGATGATGCTAGAGTGACGCAGTGTGCCAACGAGAGAAGGAGGTGAGTTGAGAGGTAGGGAAAGAGGGTATAAGAGGAGAAATAAAGAAACAAATGTTTTTTTCTTTCTAATAAAGCATACATATCTACAACAATCTATTTGGATTTTTTATTTTAAAGTTTAAGCAGTGGAGTGTATAGAAGCTGAACCAATTGTCTCAATGAGCTGTCTACACAGAGTCATCGCACAGTGTTGCACAATGTTGTTTGTAGCCTAGCCATTGAACATGCATTATCAACTTAGTTCTTCTGTTTTTCATACTTGGTGAAGAGATTGTCTATAGCCTAGCTGTCAGACATTATGCATCCAACCATTTGCGAGATAGCTACAGTTCTGAGTGCAGTGATCTCTTGAATGTAACTAGGGGTACAATTTATCTTGATTCGGTGAGTTTGATTCCAGCAAGTCTTCTATGCATCTATGCACTAAAAAAAGTGAACTCTAATACATATAGGATATGCAAGATCGTGCAAGCAGAGACTTATTCCTTTCATAAAGATAAATTGGTTGAATCTATTGGATTTAGTATCTTACGAGGCAGTCATGTTTCTGAATAGCAGATGTCAACTTAATTTAGGTTACCTAGTATTCTCTCATATTTTTGCTTGCAATTTTATTTGAACTTGATAAATACATGACTATTGTAGTTCTTTGAAATCGAGCTCAAATAAAACTAAGTGAATGCAAGCTTTAGTTAGTCTTTGGTTTCCAGTCATCTTATATGTCCTTATTTCTCATGTTGTACTACGACACATGGAATAGAAAGTTCAGTTGTGGAGACAGATATTACTTGCAGTACAAGGCAAACACATGTAAATGTAAACTGCATGACTAAAAACGACAAGAAGCATAACTCAGTTGTTTAGCTTAAATAAAATGTGATGTCATTTTTGGGTTTTCTAGCTGAAGAACTTTCCACTTTATATGTATGATAGTCCAAATAATTATCAAATTCCCTCAAAACATGTGCTACCAATGGAGAAACAGTTGTCCTGAAAAGTCTCTCTTTCCTACAAAGGCAACTTAGTGGACTGGAGCCATATCAAAGTTAGTAGAAGCACCAACCTGTTTGAGCCATGCTTTTGTTTTGCACCATCATCTTTCACATGTACATTTGAGCCGACTGAATTATATATCGCTTTATCTCCGCAATTCTCCTTTTGAGAAGAGAATTACTATAATTTGTGTATGGACCAAAGTGTTCGATTAGCATGTGGCAGATTGGTTAATTGGTTTAGAGAAGGCGGGCATACAAGTTGTTCGGCAAAACAAATATTTGTTGGGTAGACAGTGCATATATTTTACTGATATGCATGGTTGGACATAGTACATATGTTACGTGAGGAGTAACGTAAGATGAAGTGTAACATGGTGGACATGGCAGCATGACAGAGCTGGTGGAGAGATGTTATGGGGCAATGGAGGTCAGCGGTGGAAGAAATGGGCAAATGGGGTTCCTGATAGGTTCCCGACTTTCTCATGGAGCGATGCAATGTGCAGCAACATCGTATTGGGTTCCATTTCTAGATGGAGAAGAATGGATGAATGACATGAGCACGATTCATTTGTTCATTCATTTTATCCTTCCTTATTCTACTCAACTTAGATTCATTTACTTTTGCACTCACCCATGATTTGATGGATGTAAAAATTTAGTGACGTTAATTGTAATGAGGGGTACCATATATACATGAGTCTCAACTATTTTTTCCATTGGAACATGATCATTATGTTTATATATATAACCATTAAGTTTTTTAAAATGCCCGTGGCAACGCACTGGCATTCTATTAGGGCGCCGGCTCGTCGGGGCACACGGCGATGCGGCGGGGGAGGGAAAAGTGGGAGAGGAAGTGACTGAGTGGAGGGGGAGTGGTGAGTGAGTGGGGTTAGGGTTGGGATGCGGGCGGGAGAGGGGAAAAGGCGAGGGGTGGCGAGTGAGCCCAGAGGCAAGCGTGCCAGGTGGGCCGTCGAGCCGGCCCGTGAGGCAACTTTGCCGTGCCTGGGCCGGGGAGGCCAGCACACGTGCCTTGCCAAGAAGTGTCGTGCCTGGCCCGTGTAATCCTGGCCGTGTCGGGCCGGCACATTTGTCCAGGTATACTGTAATCCCTCAAAAAAATATACTATGGACAAGGTAATTTCTTTTATAGGTTTTTTTAGGGGGCTAAGTTCGGGTGTTGGTTGGGCCGTGGTGGATAGCTTATTTCGACCTTGTGTGCAAATTTTGCTCAACGATAGAAATGCTAGACTCGCATGTGTACGAATTTATGATAAAAAACATAGATATTAAAAGTATACATACCTCACAGAAACAATAAAAAAGTATATATATACATATATATATATTAAATATGGTTCATAAAATTAAATATTTTTTATACTTACCTTTCATATACTAAGGGTATCAGAATAAATTGAGAGAAAAAACAAGTATACTTGGTTGAAGAAGGTTTATTTGCATGTTTTTTTCTTTTGTTGGACAATTTACCATGGCCTATATAAATAATTTAAATAATTTTCATATGACAATTTACTTATATATGAACATTACGGTTTGTTGTTTTCCCCGAATTTTGTGTTAGTACAATGATTTAACCAACATATTTTCCTAATAATGTCAAATATGTTTTTTTATAGAGAAAACAGTTGTGTTAGTTTCACTTTTATTTTTTCAGATATTATATATGATTATACTATGCAGTAGAAAATATCATTTATATTTCATCATATATATTTCATCATAGATACAAAGTGATGGGTTCCGACGTATGCACTGATGTAACAAAGACAGACCGCATTGAAACACCACGAGAAGAGGTGAATAAAGCTAACCTTCCTCTGTATGTATATTCTACATGAAAATACTAAAGGTATATTTTTTGTATATTATTGTTTTTTCAGAATATAGGAGACATGGATATGGACTTTGGAGATGCACAAAAAGAATCCATTGAGGGTTCCGATGCGAATTTGCTGAAAGGGGCCGTAAATTCACCGAATTTTTTACAACATAATGTTGTCGAAGCGGTGATATCTCATAAGAAACCAAAAAGGATGTCAATTTAAATGTTACCGCACAAGGTATTTTTTCAATGCCATTCAATATTTTCTTTGTGAATTTGCCTTCTGTATTCAACTAATTTGGCTCATTTTGTTGTCTAAGTTGACTCAATTTTTTATGATGTCGACAAAGTATGTTTGTAACCCTAGAGATATTTTAGTCATCAAATCAATCATGTCTGCCCCCAAGAAAACCTTGTTTGTGAAAATTGGAGATGATATGTTTTTTGAAAGATGATATGTTCTTACATAGATGGTGTAAGACCAATTTAACATGTATCTCTTGTAAACTTCTTTAAGAGCCCGTGGCAACGCACAGACACTCTAGTAGTCTAAGTAATAAAGTTGTCGTCATGCTACCAACAATAAAAATAATAAGGTCTAACTATTAACTCTTTAAGAAGTCGACTACTCCGTCCTGGTTCTTTCTTTTCCAAAAAGTTAGGGTTTCTCTTGCCTCCCGCCGACGCCGCCGCCGGTCCTCCCCGTCTCCGGTGGCCTTAGGGCCATGGAGGCGGAGTGGATCTCGGCCCTTGCTGGTGGGAGGGCTTCGTTTCTAGATATTTTTTCGAATTTTGTTAGGGTTTGTGTCCTACTCAGGAAGGCGAGATGGCGGCGATTCCCTGAAGATGGAATAAAGGTCTCCCCGCCTAGCCCCCGTTTCGGTGATGCGTCTAGCATTGTCGGTGGGCGTGTGAAGGTGTGTCTCCGGTGGATCTATCTTTGGCGGATTTGCTCGGATCTGTTCGTTGTTCGTCTATGTTCCTGTGTCTTCAGGTTGGATCTTTCTAATCTACACTCTTCATCGGCGGTGGTTAATGTTCTGGTGCGTTGGTTTTATGGGGCCTTAGCACGACGACTTTCTGACTGTCTACTACAACAAGGTTTGCCCGGCTCCGGCGATGGAGGGGCGATGACAGCGGCGCGCCTTCGGCTCGTTTCAGGCTTGTAGTCGTCGATAGGTGGTTTACGGATCTAGATGTAATTTTTATTATTTCTATTGTTCGTTGTACTACCATGATTGAAGATGAATAGATTGGAAGTTTTTCTCGCAAAAAAAAATTCTAATTAATAAATTTGCCATGGTCTAAAAAATAAAATTGTCGTGCTATCTAAATTGAAACTGACATAGTCTAATTATTAATAATATTCTCATGATGTAAATAGTAAAATTGCCATGGTAGTTACCATAAAACTACCATGGTCTAATTGAAAAACCGCCATGGTCTAATTAGTAAAATTGCCATGGTACCTATAATAAAATTGCATAGGAAAAAAATGAAAATAGTATTCTAAAAGAACATTTCAAATATTGAATATTTGTAGAGGACAAGGCAGACTTACAAATCTTGTTCTTTTTAAAAAAAAAGATGTCAACATTATGGAATTTATCCTTTGAAAGGATCACAAATTTAGGAATTTGCCGTGGACACATGGGACAAGTGTAATCGTAAAAATGTCGTGTGACCATTACATATTTCAATTTGTCATGTTTTCGGGATGTTCTTAATTTGCCACGTGATTGTTAAAAATATATTTTTCAAACTTGCCATGTTATAGAGATAAAATTTTCCTAGAAAGAATGTCATTGACTCTGCCTAGGAGAAGGGGGGCAGGGGGCGGCGATGGTGGAGGCCAGTCAAGTGACGGTTGGTTGAGTGAATCAGCGGCCAGTCAAGAAAGAATGCCATTTCCTTTTTCGCAAGGGACCATATCATTTCTTTTTCTACGGATAGAAAGTACTATGAGAACCATAACGGGCAGCGAAAAAGAAATAAAAAACAAGTGGAAATGAAAGAGAAGATGTACTAAGAGAAGTATAGATAGGCAAATGCAAGGGGGAACATGATGTGGATTCCATGACAAACGAAGCCAACACGTGCTCCCAGTTGAGATTCGCACGCTTCTAATTAGCACTAGGCATAGGCAAATCGAAGATAACATGTCAATTCTAACCAGCTCTGAATAAATCGAGATTCGAACGTGCGCGAGAAAAAAGCGCGACGCGCATCCCTGTCCACGCCGGCGCGGTGCATGCACCCGGCTGATCGTACGTACTCACTACTCACTACTGCTAGGCTGCTAGAAGATATCTGAAGTTGACCCGCCGCCGTGCACGCGCCGGCCGGCTGTCATGCCGGCGCTCGAACGGGCGCCGCGGGCGGCTCACGGGGTTTTGGCCGAGAAGGAGACGCGGCCGAAGCCCCAGCGCCCCGTCCGGTACATCTCCTCCAGCCACGCCAGCTCCGCCTCGTGATCATCGACGTCTCGCGCCGTCCCAACCTCGCCGCCCGTCGCGTCCACGCCGGTGCGGACGTCGGCCTCCTTCTCGGCGCCCTTCTCGTGGGCGCCACCGCCGTCGCTCGGCGCCGGGGCGGCGTGGGCGGCCACGTCGCGCACCAGCTTGCCGCGCAGCAGCGCCCGCCGCCTCCGCCTGGCCCTGATCACCAGCCTGCCGACGGCGAGCGGCGCCCTGACGAGCGCCAGGCCGAGCAGGCTGACCACCGCGCAGGGGCAGCACGCGAGCGCCACGCAGTCCGCCACCGCCACCGCCGCGCACGACCGGCAGCTGCACCCCGCGCTCGCCGCCGCCGCCGTCGTGGCCTCCCCCTCCTCCTCGCCACCAGCGACTTCAAACCTGCGTCGCGGCCGCGCCACCGCACCGCCATGCCGCGGCCGCCCCGCCCCGCCAATCATCGATCGCAGACAGACGGTCAGACGGAGCCAAGCAAAGGTGTTTGTGAATTGTGATTGTGACTGTGGTCAGTCGGCTAGTAGTAGCTAGCCTGGGGAACCGCGGCAACGGAGGAAATGGCCGGGTCGTGACACGAGAGCGCGCACTTTGTAGATTGTAGGTGGGGTTCGGGTAAACAGTTGGGACGGGCGGGACGGGTGATCCGCGTGCGCCCAGTAAAAGGAGAGCTCTCTTTTCTCTACCACCAAGCACCCAAAACTGTGAAAAACGGCAAGCAATTCACTCCCACGTCTGTCAGGCTCGCCGCCCATCGAGAAGGCAACGCATCCAAGAGATTCACTCTCGATCGTGGGCGTGCGGTAAAAACTTTGATGATGATGATACGTAGGCACGCACAGGCGGGGCCATGCTTGGGCGCGGGTACAAGATAAACGAAGGGGTGATAGCGTCCGATTTCGCGAGGACGGGTAGCTACAGTGCTCCAAAACTGCAACCTGCAACCCCTGCGCGCCTTTTATCCTCCCACGCTTCCGGGGGGGCCCGTGGGTGGAGTTAAGGGCCGTGCCGTTTCGGGGCACAGCGGCCGTGCGTCGCCGGGCCTGCCGCCGTGCCGGCACGCCCGGATTCAGAGCGCCAACTGTAGCTGCCAACACGGCCCCGATCGCCTGTCTGATCCTCTTGTACGTACGTATTTCCTTCGCTTCCAGTCCCAGGACGTCGCATCGCCAAGGCAGAGAGATTTGTTCTGTGTGGGGTGGGGGCGCAGAGCATGGGGGCCTGCATGCGGCTTCGCTCCAGAGTGAAGAACAGGTTCAGACTTCACAGTAGTAGTACATTGATCAGAAGATGACAAGTGTGCAATGATGGACAGGATGGTCATCTTGATTTCTGAACTCCCTTTTGTTGTAGTTTACCAACAACCAAAATTCATTAATCAAGTGGGGATGTTAGGATAGAATAAAATAAATGAAAGAAAGGACTGACAAAAAACATTGAGGTAATAGCACCCCAGGTACCCTAACTTGCACACAATGTGATGTTTTAGTCCCAAAGTTGCAAAACTAGACCAAACCATACCTCAACTTGCATCCAATGTGATGTTTTAGTCTCAGGCCAATCAGAGCTCGCCAATTGGCTGCCAAGTGGCTGGGCCGGTCAGCGCGCACAGTTTTGCACAAAACCCCCTGCAGTTTGCCTGATTCAACCCGCAGTCACCCACCACCTGAATTAAATCTGTCGGATGAATCGAGCTCACGTCCGGTCTCCAGCTCCACTCGTTCCCCATCTGCCCCCTGCCCCCCCTCAGCTCCAGCAGCAGCTTCTCCACGCCACCAGCTCGCCGCCGCCGTCCAGCTCGCCGCCATGGTATCTTGGAGTGAAGGGTCGAGCTCTTCGTCCGACGGCTACTCTGTGACAAGTGAGGTTAGTTCTTGACTATGTCTCTGGAGTGAGGGATTGAGCAAAAATGGGGAAGGGGGTATGTTTCGAGTAGCAAAATTTCAGCAGATGATGCCTGCCTCTTTGCTGACTAGATTATGTTGTACACAATGTTGTAGGCTCCTGCTCATGCCACCATTTTCTGCTCTGAGTGGACAGGCCTTGCTCCAGATCTTGCAGCTAGATGTGAACACCAGTGTGTGTGTGAGAAGTTTGTGTGCTTTGAATCAGTTGATAGTGGAAGGAGGTATCTTGCTTGTGCACAAAAGGTTAGTAGATCTACCAAACTTGCAATGTGTGTCAGCTTACTTTGATCTGTATAATAGTGTGCCATTTAAATGTGGAGGAGTGCATTTTCAGCTAAGAGCATCTAGTTTGTGAACTTTATTGAATCTTCCAATTAACAGCATCTTGTTAGTGAACTTAAGTGAATTCAAATGAAATAGCTGAACTTATCTGAATTTAAATTCAGTTAACTGAACTAAACTAAATTACAATGAAATAGCTGAACTTATCTGAATTTAAATTCAGTAAACTGAACTTAACTGAATTCAAGTGAACTAACTGAACTTAACTGAATTAAAATGAACTAACTGAATTCTATCTTATTTGTTAGGAAATACCTAAATGCAAGTTTGTGGAGTGGATTGACCCTGAATGGCCTGCCACTCTGAAGATGAGTTTAGCCAGGGTTTGGGGCATGTATGATGATGAGTTAAAGCTAAGGATCAGGGAAAGTGTAGTTCAAGCTGAAGAAAATTTTAGGGTTGTGAAAGAGAGGGAAAAGATGGAAAATGATCTGAGGTTTTTTAAACTAGATTTTGCTAAGATGGTGGCTGACAAGGAGCAGGTAATTACTGAATTGGGCAATGCAAGACTTGCTCTTTCTGACATAAAGGAAGAGCTTGAGAAGAAGAAGATGTCTGATAAATCTACCACTACCATTCATCAGGTTGTGAGGGCTAAGGCAGAGAAAGAGAGGGATGAGATGAAGCAACAGATGGACAGCATGAAGGAAGAGTTGGACAAAGTGTTGTCACAGAGGGATGAGCTGAAGAAGGAGAAGAAGAAACTAGAGTACATGATTGGTGATCTATTCAGGCACAAGGAGGAGACCAAGAGCAAGATAAGGAGGGTGAAGGAGATCTTAGATGAAGTTGAGTAAATCATTAAGTTGGAGCTATTAATTAGCTGTACTTCTTTATGAACTTGGTTGATTTGTATGCCAGTGTCACCTAAGGCACTGAATTTGTATGACTGTTTTTAGTTAACTGAATTTGTATGATTGCCCAAGTTATCTTGTTGCAAGGTGTTATTAGACTGAATTTGCTTTTAGTTAACTGTATTTGTATGACTGAATTTGCAAGGTGTTATTAGATAACTGAATTTTTGACAGTGTTACTGAAGATTCAGTAAACTGAATGACCAGTTCACTGAAGATTCAGTTAAATGGCCATTTTGTCTCTCTCTGTTTGCATGTCCATTTTCCTGAATTTATAGTGGTCATAGATAAAACACTGACTGATATATAGATAAAACTCTGAGTCATACATAGATAAAACACTCACTCTCATACGTAGATAGACTTGCATTGACATAGATAAAACACTCACTCATACATAGATAAAACACTCACTGACATGCAGTGCATTCATACATAGATAGAAGATATAGGAGCAGTTGGGTGTTTAAGAGATCATCTATCTGGGTAGAGAATCCTACTTCACCTCTTCCTAGTGCACTGAAAAGGATGGAGATTAGCCCTCCTCCTTGCCCAGTAGATGATATCATCATCAGTAGGGTTTGATCCAGGTGGGAATGCCTCCAGGAACTGCTGTACATCCTTGCGGTTGCGTGCTGCAAGGATCCTCTCTGCCAGTTGCCTTCTTTGCAACCTTCTTGCCTCTCTACGCCTAGCTCCACTGGGTAGCGCTTCTGCATCTACTACCTCTCTAGGATCCATGCCCTCCTAGGGTTCTCTCTGGCGGCTGGGGGGAGGAGAAGTGAAGGATTTGGCTTTGACTGGTGTTTGTGCCAATTCGGTGTGGTTTATATAGAATTAAGAGGGGTGGGTGGTAGGTAGGCAGAGGTAAATCAGGGTGGGTGGTAGGTAGAATATTATTGTGAGCTAATATTACCCTCCTAAATTAAAAACAGGCCAATTTAGTTATTGGCTAATATTAGTTAGTGGCTAAATTTAGCTAATTTATATTAAGTAAGTATAACTGAATTAGTATAACTGAATTTGTATTTGTATTTGTATTCAGTAAGCTTAACTGAATTTGTATTTGTATTCAGTAAGCTGAACTGAATTTTTTTAGTAAACTCATTTTAACTGAATAGCAACATTTTGTAGCAGCATATACAACTAACAACAGCTGCAACAACATATGAAAGCAACAGATGGCAACATGCATATAACTTAGGTAGTTGCAGCATAAGTTCAACCCTCCAGGATGCAGCACTAGTTCAAGACATACCAAAAGTACTCCAGACCTAACCCATTCGAAACTACAAATAACTTATGTGCTAAACATATACTCAGCACACCTAACTACATTCTGATATGCTAACTTATATGCTACTCAGCATACCTAACTACATTCTGCAGTCTTCAGTTCTTCAGTTCTTGAGCTGCTTCAGACGCTGGGAGCAGCGCACCTCCCCTGCAACTTGAATCTTCGTCGGTTTCTTCCTCTTCTTCGAGCCATCCACCACCTCCGCCAGCACTTCCTCCACCACCTCCTTCTTGACAATGTCAGGCACTTCTGGCAGCAGGTCGACCTCAATGGGGCGGTCCCTATCGCCCTCCTTGCCGGCGACGACGGGCTCCAGCATGACGACGTTGTCCGGCTCGTCGTCAGATAGTACGACCACCTCTATCTCCTCCTCGCCTGAAGACTCGCTATCCGCTTTGTAGCCAGAGTCGGAGTCGTCGGAGAAGGATTCATCGTAGGAGGAGGATTGGACATCGGAGATGTCGTCGTGGACGAGCATGTCGGGCTTGAAGCGGTCCCAGTAGGCGGTGTTGACCGGCGCGGGGACGGCGAGGACGACGTCATCGACGCGCTGCATCCTGGAGGCAACGCGGAACGGATCCGGGTGCGGCGACGGCATGGTGGTGGAGCGGTACATCCACCACCGCGCGCGCTGCCTCGGATCGTCCGACCTCGTCTCGGCCATTGCGAAGCTCAAGACCAGGACCGGAGCTACGCCGGGTGCGGGCATGGCGCGATGCTTCTCGTCGTCGGTCATGACTTTTACCAGGGCACGCGCGTGGTGGAGGAGCATTTGGCCGGAGGGGAACCACCTCGCTATCTTCTCCAGGTCCGTGCGGAGCGCGTCGTCGTTGCCGGCCAGATCCTCGATGGCCCTCTGCCATGCGGGGGTGCTGTCCATGGCGCCGGCGGCGGCGTGGAGCTCGGCGGCGAGCCTTTTCTTGGTTTTCTTGGTGGAGCGAGGTAGCGGGGAGATCGAGGAGCGAGCTGCGACGTGGGTGGACTGGGTGGAGTTGAGTGTAGTTGGGGTGGTTGGCTTTAAAGGCCTAGGAAACTGAAGAGGCGGAGCGACCGATCTAGTGGAACGGTGGTTCTACTTAACTACAGTGCGTGCTAGTATCTGAACAAATCACTATTACTATCACACTGGCAATGCTGCTCGGTTTGCTATTCACAGGTCGTGGGTTCGATACCCAGACAACATTTTTTTTCCAATTTTTTGTTTAAATTAAAAGAATCATTATTCAGTACAGTACTCACTTAACAACAACAGTATTTAGTCCAGAAAATTTTTAAAGTTTTTTTCTAGACAATAGCAGCAAAATTGAATTCAGTTAACACCACATAATTTAACTTAACTACAGTGCGTGCTACTATCTAAACAAATCACTGTTACTATCGCACTGGCAATGTAGTTAGGTTTGCTATTCACAGGTCCTGGGTTCGATACCCAGGATAAACATTTTTTCCAATTTTTGTTAATGTTTTTTTTCAGACAATAGCAGCAAAATTTAGTTCAGTTAACACCACAGAATTCAGTTATATTCAGTGAACAGCAAAATTCAGATATGTTGCAACATTTAGGTGTCTTCCAGGATTCAGTTAACTCCTACTTATAATATTTAATTACAAAAAGGGCAATGTATGCCATGGTTTGCCATCCAGAAATTAGGCAATATAAGCCACATTTTGCCATCAAAAAAGAGGCAATTTATGCCACAGTTTGACATAACAAAAAAAGGCCAGTTTATGAGTTACATAAGTATAGGCCTTGTCAAAAAATGGTGGCTGAGAACTGCCACTAGATCAGGCAGCAGGAAATTCATCAGGAGGAGCATTTAGGTCAGGAATATGACTGGCAATGTCATCTCCAAACATCAGCCACCATGCCCTCTCACCTGCTTGGCCTCCTCTTCCTCTCCCTGCATCTGAATTTTCTCCTCTTCCTCTCCCTGCATCTGAATTTTCTCCTCTTCCTCTCCCTGCATCTGAATTTTCTCCTCTCCCTCTCCCAACACCTGGGTTTGCTCCTCTACCTCTCCCAGCACCTGGATTTGCTCCTCTCCCTCTCCCAGCACCTGGATTTGCTCCTCTCCCTCTACCAGCACCTGGATTTGTTCCTCTCCCTCTCCCTGCACCTGCATCTGCACTGGCACCTCTTCCTGTAGCTGAGACTGCACTTGCTCCCCTTCCTCTTCTTGCATTTGGATGTACCTCTCCTCTGCCTCTCCTTTTCTTTCCTCTTGCAATGTCAGCTTCAGTTCTTTCCCTTGTCTGCCTAGCAACATTCATTTCTGTAGTCACCCTGGGTTGTGGTATTTCAGCCCCAGCAGCAGCAACAAATGAAGAGAGCTCAGGCAGTGGGCCATGGACCCTTTGAGGAGGTCTTCTTGCTCTTTCCCTGCTGGCCATGTTAAAAACCATACTAGTTGGTGACTCAGTAGGATCCAACCTAGGATCTGGCCTGTTTGGAAAGATGTTCTGCAAAGAAAAGATGTTCAGATAAGCTCATTTTAGGGAGTTCATGCATTAGAGCCATTCCTATAAAATGAGATGGAACAGAAGCATACCTGAAGAAATGTTGGATCATCATAGTTATCATCAACAAGCTCTACTCCTTCTGCAACTAGTGCTTCCTGCCACCTGTAGTGCCCTTTCCTGTTGTGGTCAGCTCTGCCACAAATTGAGCAATGCATTGTCATACCTTTTTTGTTCAAGTATCTAACACCATTCCTGCTTCTCTTCTCTTCTGGTGTTTTCTTCCTGTTTTTCTTTGGCCTTCCCAACTGTTTAGTGAAAACTGGTGGATATACTTTGTCTCCATTCTGTTTCTCCCAATGCTTTGGATCTCTAAGTGGAACCAGAGTGTATCCATATGCTTTCAGATAATTCTCCATTGTGTAGCAGTTATGAACCATTGTCACTGGGTCAATTCTCTCCTCCCTGCAACATGCTATACTATGGCCACATGGTACTCCAGAGAGCTACCATCTCCTGCAGTCACAAGTGTGCAAGCACAAGTCAACTGTATAACTAGAGTTACCAGACTGAACTCTGAACAATTGTTGGCCAGCTTCAGAGACATGGCAATTAGCAGCAAACTCAGTGTTCTTGTCTAGTTTCTTCTTGATCTTTGGGCATATTCTCTGCTCTGCCCACTTCTCTATGGCCTCTCTCTGTTTACTCACCATCCTTTGCATGATCTTGTAAAAATGTATTCCAGCATGGACAGCACTGGCATCTCTCTGCCCTCCAGAATGTAGCTGTTAAATACTTTAGAGTTATTGTTCAGCAGAATATCACACTTGGGAAAGACACTAAAAAATGACTTGCACCATGTCTTTGGATCAAGTCTTTCAGTCCAGTGGAAGGCAGCTGCATTGTGTCCATCCATTTTCTCACAGTTTTGGCTCCACTTAACCCTGTTTGGTGCTCTTGCAATGGCCCAAAGATCTTGCTTCAGTTGCTCTCCTTTGTGCTTCTCATTGAAATTCTGATAAATATGCCTAACACAAAACCTATGCTCAGCATCTGGCCAGATTTTTTGCACAACATTGATCAAACCTTTCTGCTTGTCACTCATAATAGTGAAAGGAGCAGTATTTGTGATGTTAAGGTCATCTCTCAATGTAGTGAGAAACCACTCCCAAGAACTGGTGCACTCTACTTCTACCCAACCCATTGCAATGGGGAAAATGCAGTCATTAGGATCAATACCCACTGCACTAAGCAACACTCCTTTAAACCTATTTTTCATGTGACAACCATCAATGAAAATAATAGGCCTGCATCCCTTGAGCCAACCCCTTTTGCATGCATCATAAGACCAATATAGAGTTTTGAGACATTTCCTGCCCTGTGGGAAATCTTTGTCTCTAACAACCTCAGTTGACAGAAGAAATGTAGATCCAGGGTTGGTATTCCTCAATTCATGACCATAGTCCCTAAGCCTATCAAACTGCTCTTCTTCATCACCATGGATCTCCTTAAGTGCTGCAGTTCTTACCCTAGCTAGCTTCCATCTGTTAGGGGTGACATGAAATTCATGGGTGATCTTTCTTGAAAATGTACCTAGTGACATCTTCTGGTCATCTCTGAACTCATTTATGAAATACTTGCACAAGAATTTTGCTGTCAGTGACCTTATCTTCCATTTCTTCTGACATACATGTTCTCCATAGTAAGTCTTGATGACAAACCCCCCTGTCTTGTTGTCTTTGCCAGCATACAGATACCATGGGCAACCATTTTCACAAACTGCTTCAAGTATCCTCTTGTCATTCTTTATCTTCTTGATCTGCACTCTGTTTCTAACTGAATATGCAGTCAGTGCATGTCTTAGCTCAACCACATCAGCAAATACCATCCCTACTTTAAACACAGGGGAAATCATGTCCACCTTTGCATTGAAAGCTTTAAACTTGTACCTAAGTTCATCTGCTTGCTCAGCTGATAGGTTGAGATCTTCATCCTCAAGCAAGTATTCAGGCTCCACACCATCCTCATCCTGATCAGCTTCTTCATCAACATCAAAGTCAATGTTGTCATCATAAAAATCATCATTACCATCATCTATGTCATAGTCACTATCACTGAAATCAGAATCTGAAACAACTACATCTTCAATAACTGTTTCTCCATCTGCAGTTAGCATGTTGTGATCAGCACCCTCAATAAGCAAACTCTGTGGGTCTGTTCCAATTGCTGCAATCTCTAACAAGGGATCTTCAGTTACCATGTTCTGCAAAGCACCCTCAATAAGCAAACTATCTGGGTCTGTTCCATTTGCTGCAATCTCTGACAAAGGATCTTCTACAAAGGCTGAAACTAGGCTATGGGAAGGGGATGCACTTGCTGCTGCAAAACTTGTTGTTGATGTTATGAAAGATAGGGGCAATGTGCACACCAAGTCAGACCTGAAGTTGCTGATGAAATCTGTATGGTCAACCATGACTGCAAGCATCTTATGCTCAGCACTAGCTCTGATCATATGCTGCACATCCTCATCACTGCTAATTCTGAACAAACCATCTGAGATTGGTTTATTTGGTTTACTTAAGTAAATGATGTGCTCACTCACAGGATATCCCAACCAAACCAAGTGTTGTTCAAGGAATGCATAAGAGAAAGTGCCAGAGTCAACAAAGTCTAGGACCTCAACAGAAAGGTTCCAGTACTCCAGGTTTGTGATTGGGCCACAGAAAATGCCACCATGCTCAAGTTCCAGTGTAAAAAATGGACTGTCCACCCTTTCTCCAATTGCTGCATCACATACTGTATTCAAAACAAAGATGCATCAGTTAACTGAATATTAAGTTAACTGAATAAATTAGTTAATTGCAACATACTTGAACAATAGCTTAAGGTTCACTTAACTGAACCTTTCAGTTAACTACAGTAAGCTGAAAAAGATGAAGTTAACTACAGTACTTGACAAAATTTTGATAACTACAGTAACTGAAAATATTCAGTTAACTACAAATAACTGAAATATTCAATTAACTACAGATAACTGAACTACAGATAACTGAACATATTCAGTGAACTAAAATAGCCAAGTTTGTACTCTGTACATAACATCTTCAACATCAAAAAGGAGTTAAATTTCACAACACGAACAGATGCTTGAGTAGAGTGCAGGCTAAAGCACAACGAAAAGCCAACTACAAAGGCATTAACATCTAATTTGTCCGCCATAAACCCTAGCTATCGTGTCGAATCCAAACCTAAATTCATCGACCGAAACCCTAGCTCCACTTCGCCATACATGACCCTACTCAAGAAACTCCCACTACACGACCCTGATTCGAGCACAACTGGACGCGATTCGAGCTGCAAACGGCGGGGCGACAAGCTCAGAGAAGCAAAGCAGAGGAGAGGACAGGGAGGAAAAGAAAGCAGAGAAGGGGCGTCGAGAGCTCACGGTAATCAGGAGGGAATGCTCCGAACGGCCGGACGAGATGTGCAGATGCCGGCGTCTCCACGCCGCCGACGAAGGGCGGCGACGACGCCTCCGTCGCTGATGTCACCATTGCCCCGCCAGCCCGTGTCGCCCCGACAGCGACCAACTGAACCCTCTCGAACGGACGCGAAGTGGAATCCGACAGATTTAATTCAGGTGGTGGGTGACTGCGGGTTGAATCAGGCAAACGGCAGGGGTTTTTGTGCAAAACTGTGCGCGCTGACCGGCCCAGCCACTTGGCGAGCTCTGATTGGCCTGGGACTAAAACATCACATTGGATGCAAGTTGAGGTATGGTTTGGTCTAGTTTTGCAACTTTGGGACTAAAACATCACATTGTGTGCAAGTTAGGGTACCTGGGGTGCTATTACCTCTTTGCAACTCAAAATTTGCATCGAACCAAGAGAGAACTGTGATCCTGATGGGACAAAATCAGAGAGAAGACCATGATCTTGATAGGAAAAAATGAAGAAACAAAAAACCAATGTCCTGCAGATCGAACCAAGAGAAAACAAATGTGATGCACAATTTTCTTTTCGCGCACATCCATTGCAAGTTTTTTTTGCGAGAAAAAAACATTTCATTAATTAATCATGGTTTCACAAACATTTGAATAAAACTGCTAATCTCCTCTGGTGCTTTTGTTAACCAACAAGCAGTGCGCTGGTGCCCACAGCCGATCGCTGCGCAAGTTACTCTCTTCTACCCAATACAAGGCAATCATGATCGGTACTGGATACACACAAACGCAGCCGCCGCCTCCTCCTCCTCCTTCAAAACAAAAGTTAGGGTTCCTGCCTGTTGCAGGTCCTCCTCGTCCCCAGCGGCCCTAGGGCCATGGGGCATGGTGGATCCTGGCAAGGGCCGGCGGGAGGGCTGCGTTTTTAGTTATTTCTTTCAGTTTTGTTAGGGTTTCTGTCCTGCTTAGTAGGTGAGAGGGGGCGGCTCTATGAAGATGGAATAAATTTCTCCCTGTCTAGCCCCATTCCGGTGGTGCGTCTAGCATTGTTGGTGAGCGTGTGGAGGCGTGTCTCCGGCAAATCTATCTTTGGTGAATTTGCTAGGATCACGTCGTTATTCGTCTACGTTCGTGTGTCTTCGGTTTGGATCGTTCAGATATACGTTATTCTTCATCTGGCGGTTGTTGTTGTTGTTAGAATTAATGGGCTAGGCCCATAGCAATTTCTGAAATCTCAAAGCCCATGTGTAAAATGGCAAGTGGTGGTGCTAAAGTTAGTTCCACCCCGGAAGTTGAAGAAGAGTTGGACCTTTTTATATAGTGGGTTCTCTCCACCACTCTAAGTGGTGTGTGAGAAGAGAAAGGGAAGACCACACGCGCATGCTCGCTCGCCTGACCTGGGCGAGGCGAGGCGCGGCGGGGCGGGGCGGGGCAGGGCGACACGCGCATGAATGGTCCGCCAAAATCCGGTCCGTCTCCTTGCAGGGGCGCAACTTCCTTTTGCCGTTTTATTTTTATGTCTTGGCAGACAAGTTTTTGATTTCTTGTCCGGTAAGTATACAAATTAGAAACTGAGTCGGTTTGATATTGTGATCGCGACACAATACTGCCTCTGGTCCTAGTATATATATATACAACTACCGGCTACGGCCAAAGACACACCGAAAATGCCTAGGGTTTTGTCTCATCTCGCAACTTGCGCCGCCGTCGTAGTCTACTCCATCCCAAACGTCAGCGTGCATCAGCGCGTGGGAGAGCAGGTCTCCGGAACCGTTCGTCTTTGCGATCCTGCACAGGGAGAGGACGAATTAGGTTTTTGGGAAGCGCTCTGCGCAACTGCTCAAATTCGTCATCACGGGTCGTCTTCAGTCCAAATCGGGCGGTGCTACTCATCGTCGTATTCATCACCGTCAGCAGCAGATCGTCACCAACATCGTCATCAACACTGTCGCACCCACAATAGCTAATGAACAGTACGTCCAACATCATCTGTTCATGTCTACAACTATTGTATTGTGTTCGCTGCTGTTATGCATGTCTTGCTGTTCTTCTGGTTTACTAGATTGTTGCATGCTAGTATCTCTTCTAGTCATGAATTATTTACTGGAATTAATCATGAACTTGCCTAATTCTCCAACAATCCAAAAACCTAATTGTAGGCAATTTCCTGAGTTGACTATGGCTGGATTTGCTGATGCACTAAGGCTGGATAAATTTACCAGTGTGCACTTTAAGAGGTGGCAGGTGAAGACCACACTCTGGCTTACTGCTCTGAAAGTTTTCCACGTTAGTGTTGGTGTTCCAGAGGGAATGTCTGACGAAGATCAGAGAAAATTCCAGGAAGCCAATACTATGTTTGTGGGATGCATTCTGAGTGTTCTTGCTGACCGTCTGTGTGATGTGTACATGCACATAGATGACAGAAAGACTTCGTGGGATGCACTGAATGCAAAATTCGGTGCAACAAAGATGCAGGCAGTGAATTGTACATCATGGAGAGTTTTCATGACTACAAGATGGTGAATAACCGTTCTGTGGTTGAACAAGCTCATGAGATACAATGCATTGTGAAAGAACTTGAACTCCTTAAGTGTGTTCTACCCGACAAATTCGTGGCTGGGTGCATGATTGCAAAGTTGCCTCCTTCATGGAGGAATTTCGCCACAACTCTGAAACATAAGAGACATGAGATATCAGTTGAAAATCTGATTGCATCTCTTGATGTTGAAGAAAAAGCTCGGGCTAAAGACACTACTGACAAAGGAGGTGACGTTCAGCCTACCGCTAATATGGTGCAGAGGTACCCACAGAACAAGAACAAAGGGAAGAACAAACCTGTTTTCAACAAGCCTACCAAGACTACTACCTTCAAGAAGAAGAAGTTCAACAAGGCTGAGCTAGAATGCTACGCCTGTGGGAAGCCCGGACACTTTTCCAAGGAATTCCCTGAACGTGCAGACCGTAGAGGGAAAACGAGCTCCAAGACTGTCAACATGGTGACCGCTAGCAATACTGATGGGTATGGTAATTTACCTATTGTGCTTTCAGTATTTCAATCATCTTCATGGTGGATTGATTCGGGTGCTAACGTTCATGTGTGTGCTGACGTCTCCCTATTTACTTCTTATCAGGTCGCAAGGGATTCTTCCGTCCTAATGGGGAATGGGTCACATGCTTCTGTTCGTGGCATTGGCATAGTGGATCTGAAGTTTACTTCGAGAAAGATCGTGCAACTAAGGAACGTGCAGCATGTCCCTACCATGAACAAGAATCTAGTTAGCGGCTCCCTTCTATGTCGAGATGGATTTAAGGTAGTTTTAGAGTCGAATAAAGTAATCGTGTCAAGATTTGGACAATTTATAGGAAAAGGCTATGAGTGCGGAGGCTTGTTCCGCTTTTCGCTTTCAGATTTTTGCAAGAAGTCAGTAAACCAAATTTGTGCTAGTGTTGATGCAAGTATTTGGCACTCTCGTTTATGTCATATTAATTTTGGTTTAATGTCTCGGCTGTCCGGTATGAGTTTAATTCCAAATTTCACCATTGCCAAAGGTTCTAAGTGCCATAGTTGTGTGCAATCGAAGCAACCTCGAAAGCCTCACAAGGCTGCCGAGGAGAGAAACTTGGCACCTCTAGAACTCATACATTCTGATCTTTGTGAGATGAATGGTGTGTCGACAAAAGGTGGAAAGAGATATTTCATGACTTTGATTGATGATGCGACTAGATTTTGCTATGTTTATTTGTTGCAAACTAAAGATGAAGCATTAGACTACTTTAAAATCTATAAAGCTGAAGTTGAAAATCAACTAGAGAGAAAGATCAAGGCGTCTTAGGTCCGATCGTTGGTGGAGAGTATTTTCCCAAAGTTTTTGATGAATTTTGTGAGGAACATGGTATTATTCATGAGAGGACGCCTCCCTATTCACCCCAATCAAATGGAGTTGCCAAGAGGAAAAACTGCACATTGACTGACTTGGTGAATGCCATGTTAGACACTGCTAGTTTATCTAAGGCATGGTGGGAGGAGGCTCTATTGACTTCATGTCATGTCCTGAATAGAGTTCCTAACAATAATAAGGAGAAAACTCCTTATGAGGAGTGGGTTGGGAGAAAACCATCACTTTCTTATTTGCGCACTTGGGGATGTTTGGCAAAGGTCAATATTCCTATTCCTAAGAAACGCAAACTTGGACCAAAGACAGTGGATTGTGTATTTCTAGGATATGCTCAATGGAGCATTGCTTATAGATTTTTAGTGGTAAAATCTGAAGTACCTGATATGCATGTTGATACTATAATGGAATCTCATGATGCAACATTTTTTGAGAACATATTTCCTATGAAAGATATGCATAGCACTGCTAGATTTTCTTTTGAGATAATTCCTGAATCTAGTACAACTGATGAATATTTCGAACAATCACATGAGGAAGTCCTTGAGAAGGATAACAATGAAGTTCCTATAAGGAACAAGAGACAAAGGATTGCAAAATCCTTTGGTGATGATTTCATTGTATACCTTGTGGACGACACACCCAAGACGATTGCAGAAGCATATGCATCTCCAGATGTAGATGATTGGAAAGAAGCTGTTCATAATGAGAAGGACTCAATTCTTTCTAATGGAACCTGGGAACTAACTGATAGACCATATGGTTGTAAACCTGTGGGCTGTAAGTGGGTGTTCAAAAAGAAGCTAAAGCCTGATGGAACTATTGATAAGTACAAGGCGCGGCTAGTGGCCAAGGGCTACACTCAGAAAGAAGGCGAAGATTACTTTGACACCTATTCACCCGTTGCTAGAATGATCACCATTCGAGTGTTACTTTCCTTGGCTGCCTCTTATGGTCTTATCATTCTTCAAATGGATGTAAAGACATCTTTCCTCAATGGAGAGTTGGAAGAGGAAATCTATATGGATCAGCCTGACGGGTTTGTGGTAAAGGGTGAAGAGAGAAAGGTGTGCAAGTTGTTAAAATCTTTGTATGGTCTGAAACAGGCACCTAAGCAATGGCATGAGAAGTTTGAAAGAACTCTGATTTCTGCAGGATTTTTCATTAACGAGGCTGGTAGGTGTGTCTACTATCGCCATGGTCGGGGCAATAGTGTCATATTATGTTTGTATGTGGACGACATAGTGATCTTTGGTACAAACATTAATGCGATCAATGAGGTCAAGTCTTTTCTATCAAAAAGTTTTGACATGAAAGATCTAGGAGAAGCTGATGTAATTCTAAACATCAAACTTATTAAGAATGAGAGTGGGATTACTCTAACGCAATCTCACTATGTTGAGAAGGTCTTGAGCCGGTTCGGCTTTATGGATAGCAAGCCTTCTCCAACACCTTATGATCCCAGTGTGACACTCAGAAAGAACAAGAAAGAAATGAGAGATCAATTAAGATACTCTAAAATTTTCGGTTCACTCATGTACTTAGCTAGTGCTACAAGACCAGATATCTCTTTTGCTGTGAGCAAACTGAGTAGGTTCATGTCCAACCCGGGTGATGATCATTGGCATGCACTAGAAAGGGTCTTGCGTTATCTCAGAGGTACTATGAGTTACGGAATTACTTATTCAGGGCATCCTGCTGTGCTAGAAGGATACAGTGATTCAAATGGGATCTCTGATGTTGACGTACTCTACGCAACAAGTGGGTATGTATTTACTCATGGAGGTGGCGCAATATCATGGAGGTCTTGCAAGCAAACCATATTGATGAGGTCAACTATGGAAGCAGAACTAACTGCTTTGGACACATCAACTGTTGAGGCAGAATGGCTGCGTGAGCTCTTGATGGACTTGCCTATGGTTGAAAAACCTGTACCGGCTATTCTTATGAATTGTGACAACCAAACGGTTATGCTAAAGTGAACAATTCTATAGATAATGCGAAGTCATCAAGACACATGAAGAGACATTTGAAGTCTGTTAGGAAGTTAAGAAACTCCGGAGTAATAACTGTTACATATATTCAAATAGATAAAAACCTGGCAGATCTCTTTACAAAGGGACTATCACGAAATGTGATAGATATTGCATCGAGGGAGATGGGTATGAGACCCATAGATGTTACACCATAGTAGTAACCCAACCTATATGATCGGAGATCCCGTGAATTAGGATCTGGGAAGAACAAGCTATTGGTTAACTGAGGAGAGTAATAACTAATGACCGTCTCTAAGTGAAGATGCAAAACTCTCAAAGCTATAATGCTCAGAGCTGTAAGGCAGGTTGGCAACATGCCTTAATGTGGTTCTATTGGCTATAATTAGCAAAGATGCTGTCCTACAGAGCAGTCTTGAAAGAACACACCTATATGAGTTCTGACTGTAAACGTCGCAGTCTATGAGATTTGGGTGATCTTTAGTAAGCTCATGAAGAGACCAGGGAGTATGACGTATAAGCTCCAAACCGCGGGGTAGCCTACTGGCGGTCAGGTACTGGTTAAGACTTTGGGAGAAACCTGTTCACACAAAACTAGCAATTCAAGGCATAGTCCATTGTCAAGTTGTGAATGGATGTAGCTTAAATTTCTAGGCAGAAGTTCAATTTAACAGTCTCTGCTGAAACACTGGTATATTAAACAAGTGGTGAGAGAAGGAAAATCTCTATATGGGTATTTGAGATCTGGTGGGGGATTGTTAGAATTAATGGGCTAGGCCCATAGCAATTTATGAAATCTCAAAGCCCATGTGTAAGATGGCAAGTGGTGGTGCTAAAGTTTAGTCCCACTCCGGAAGTTGAAGAAGAGTTGGACCTCTTTATATAGTGGGTTCTCTCCACCACTCTAAGTGGTGTGTGAGAAGAGAAAGGGAAGACCACACGTGCGCGCTCGTTCGCCTGGCCTGGCCTGGCCGTGGCCTTGGCGACGCGAGGCGGCGCGTACGTGCGACATGCGCGTGAATGGTCCGCCGAAATCCGGTCCGTCTCCTTGCAGGGGCGCAACTTCCTTTTGCCGTTTTATTTTTATGTCTTGGCAGACAAGTTTTTGATTTCTTGTCCGGTAAGTATATGAATTAGAAACCGAGTCGGTTTGAGATTGTGATCGCGACACAATACCGCCTCTGGTCCTAGTGTATATATATATATATATATATATATATATATATATATATATATATATATATATATATAGCTACCAAAGACACACCGAAAACGCCTAGGGTTTTGTCTCATCTCGCAACTTGCGCCGCCGTCGTAGTCTACTCCATCCCAAACGCCGGCGTGCATCGACGCATGGGAGAGTAGGTCTCCGGAACCGCTCGTCTTTGCGATCCTGCACAGGGAGAGGACGAATTAGGTTTTTGGGAAGCGCTCTATGCGACTGCTCAAATTCGTCATCACGGGTCGTCTTCCGTCCAAATCGGACGGTGCTACTCATCATCGTATTCATCGCCTTCAGCAGCAGATCGTCACCAACATCCTCATCAACACCATCGCACCCACAATAGCTAACGAACAGTACGTCCAACATCATCTGTTCATGTCTACAACTATTGTATTGTGTTCGATGCTATTATGCATGTCTTGCTGTTCTTCTGGTTTACTAGATTGTTGCATGCTAGTATCTCTTCTAGTCATGAATTATTTACTAGAATTAATCATGAACTTGTCTAATTCTCCAACAGTTGTTCTGTTGCGCTGGTCCTAAGGAGTCTTAGCACGACGACTTTCCGTCTGTCTACTATCACAAGTTGTGCCCGACTCAGGCGAAGGAGGGGCGATGACGGTGGTGCGTCTTTGGCTCGCTTCAGTGCTTGAGTAGTCAGTAGGTGGTCTACGGATCTGGATATAATTTTCATTATTTCTGGTGTTTATTGTACTTCATGATAGAGCCGCGTCGAGCTCGAGTGAGGAGGTGATCCGCCATTTTTTCTTTTGGTGGTTGTTGTGGTGATGCCGGAGGTAGGTGATGGACGTTGGTGTCAAGCTCAGAGACGTTCTACTGTGTTTTCAGTTTTGTCATGTTGGTCTTTACATGACTTGTACTTTATTCTTTATGATATAAATATGACATATATTGCCATGAAAAAAATCAGAAGTTTTCCGGGAAAAGAATAAATACAAGGCTATCAATTTTTTAATGCGTACTACAGGCAAACCATGGAGACACAAGATGCATTGTACGTTGGTTGAGATTAATAATGATATTTCAAAACCGGGCGCAAAATTGTGCGTGCGATGCTAGATGATTGTTGAACCGAGGAACATGGAAGACATATTTGGCGATGAAAAGATTGAGCGAAAAATCATTCATTCATATTTTTGTATATTCTAGAATTGTCTGATTTATATATTGATAATTACAAATTCTATTTATGTACAGGAAAAATAAACAACCATGCACTTTAGAAACCTAGCCAGCTTTAGTCTATAAGCCATGATATTTAAGGGAGCTAAGCTAACATATCCATGAACACATAAATTTATTCGCAATTATGATAGTGGTACAAGTTAATCTATGACTAAACGTGATATTGCTATTTTTATTTCTTTCCATTCTGGAAGATTTTGCTTAACCCAATATTTTAAAGATGTAATGTCTTGAAAATAATCAATTAACAAATTATTTCTTGGAATATATGCATTATTTTTAGAGCAAGTGCATTTACTGTGACATAGTTCGAAATATATAATAAAAACTTGTATCTCAATATTTTCTTAGTATATCTATGTGAAGATAATGAGTTATAATTATAATAAGTACAAATGTTTGATATAAATAATTGATGATTTTTAACTAGTCATGGACCCACTAATTAAAGCCGAATTTCAAAAAAGAATCAACACATATACACGATGGTTCAACCAACGGGCCGGCCAAATTTGCACAATATTTTTGGTGTTTGGGTTCCGAACCCTTCTCAGGCACATGATGAATTGGGTTTCATGGTTAATGCATCCTCACCAGTCGGACTTCACACACTTCTACCATTTTTGGTTTGTTTAGAGAAACACTAGTTAGGCATTTGAAAAGATCAATTTTTAGTCTTGTATCCAATTTTACGTAATGGACATAATAACAAACTAACTAAACAATATATGTAAATTGTGCACAAGATATTAATACTTGCTCGTGATGAATATTCTTGTTTAACACAAAAACAAAGCTCTGCTTCCGAACGCTTATGGCGCCCCTGACGAATGTTCCTCTACCTTTTCAGACCAACGACAACGAGATGTGGACAAATCCACCGCTTGAACAAGTGTCCCGGGCTCAGTTGGACCTATCAACCAATAGCATGCCCTTCAGACCTTCGGTTATGCACATGAGGCAATGCAAATCAGGTACAAGCACTGGTCATGCATGGATAGTCAAATCAAATTTGATAGAATAAGTCCATCTATTTCCCCTCTAAAAGACAATGTTAAAGTAGATCTCACTCTTTATCGAAGAGAAGAAATGGGAGGAGTGAATGAGATAGTGATTGAAGATACACCATGCCATGGATCTGGTGGAGAAGCATTGGCATATATAAGAGCCACCAACAAATCCTCTCCTACTCTCCATTTTCATAGACGTGGCCACGGGAGGGGGAGGGAAATGAGAGAGGACAATGGGAAATCGAGCTCTTGCGTAATTACTAGCAACATGCATAACTTCAAAATGAAAAACTCTAACAGGGTGATTCTATCATATGAGCAAAAACTAAAACTTTATTCTAACTTTTAAAGGCTTCTACACAACTATCATCAAAAGAAAAATAAACAACACATGCATGCTCTCTGGGATCCGGGGAACATGGTGTACATGCCTTCTAGCGGGTTGTTAAGTTTGTAGCCCGCTACTTAAGGAACCAAGCTAATCACTAGTTTTAGCTTGTTAGCTTAATTAGCTTAACAAACAAGCTAATGAGTTTCAAAACAAACCTGCTAAGCTCGTTAGTACATGACATTTTTATATTATGTGACAATATTTCATGGCAGTCTAACTTATTTCCTGTTGTCAATGACTGCGAACCCTACCCGTAAAAGCAAGGAGAGAGAAACATCACTAGTGCAAAAATGCATATAGACAATCTACGTTAGTGGTCGCCACCAAAGTGCCACACCACAGGTGTGTGGGATCCAGGAGGAACATTGGCAAAGTTACCAGTGGCGCGATATAGAACGCCACACCACCAATGCCTTCACTATTTCTGGCACAGGTGATAGCGTTCGATTTCGCGAGGGGGGCATCCTGCGCGTCCTTTCCTCTTCCTCCCACGCTTCCGGGGGGCCCGTGGCCGGAGTTAAGGGCCGTGCCGTTTTCGGGCAAAGCGGCCGTGTGTCGCCGGGCCAGCCGCCGTGCCGGCACGGCAGGATTCAGAGTAGGAGTGAGTCTGCGTGCCAACTGTAGCTGCCAACACGGCCCCGATCCCCTGTCTGATCCTCTTGTACGTGTTTCCTTCCACGACATCACAATAGAAATTTGACGGTGTGTGGGTGGGGCTGTGGAGCATGGGGCGCTGCGTTGCCGCAGACGCAGATTGAGAGCGAGGAGCAGAATTCAAAGGCTCTGCCACAAGTAGTGCATTGGTCAGAACATGACAAGTGTGCAATGATGGACATGTTGGGTGGTTCCGAGCCTTTTCCTTTTGTTACCAACAATCTAAACTTTATTAAACACGTACGTGAGGATGTTGGGATAATATTAAAAGAAACATAACTCATAAAGAACAATGTCAAACTCAAAAGTTGCATCAAAACACGCTAAATCTCATCTCGATATTCTTCCATTCACCTTGTGAACGTCACCAAGTTGCAGAGGCGTTGAGCTCTTCCAAAACCCGGGAAGTTTTAAACAGCCACATGCGCCACCCACCACAATTGATGTGAATCTTAGATCGTCGGATGCATCGAGAGACACACCTCTCACACATCTCACCACAAGATATGTGAATCTTAAATTGATGGACATGGTGGACATGTTGGGTGGTTCAGAAGTCTTTTTTGTTTTATTTTACCAACAACTCCAAATTCATTTATCAAGTGAGGATGTTAGGATACATTTAAAAAGTTCATGCAACTAAAAAGTCAAAATAAAATTACAACAAAATGCTCCTGAACTCCAAACAATTCATAATTTGAAAGCTTTCATAGATTTCAAAATCGAAATCATGAAATTTGGAAAAAGTTCATGAAATCTAAAAAATCTCATAAATTTGAAGAACTTCATAGATTTGCAAAAAGAAATCATGGAAAATGGAAAGTTTCATTTTTTTAAAAAGTTTATGAAATTTGAAAATAATGTTAATATATAAGGAAAGAATGTGAATAGAAAAATAATTGATTAAGAAACATTTCATAGATTTGGAAAAACAAGTGCATAAAAATGAAAAAAAAAATCATTTTTAAAAAATGGTTCACAAAATTTGAAAAGTTCATGATAATGTGGAAAAGGTTCATTAATTTGAAAAAATCATCGACATTTGAAAAAGTAGTTCACAAATTTGAAAAAGTTCATGATAATGTGGAAAAGGTTCATTATTTGAAAAAATCATCGACATTTGAAAAAGTAGTTCACAAATTTGAAAAGGTTTGTGACTTCGCAAAACTTTTTTGAATTGATTTTTTTCACACTTGTAAAAAAAGAAAAGAAATAGAAAAGGAAAGAAAAACCGAACAAGCATAGTCCCGAAAAACATAAAATGAGAGAAAAGGAAAAAAAACTGGTTGGGAAGCTTCATAAGACTAGACCAGCTCCTCCCACTGCAACCTTAGATGGCCCGACCATTTCTACACGTCTTTAGGCACACTAGTTAGTTAAACTAGATGATTCCCCGCGTGTTGCTGCGGAAATTGTTAGTCCTATTCACATGATAATATATAAACTGATTAACTTTATTTGCATATTAGATATTTGATATTAAGATAACTTTTTTGCAAGGGACAGAGTACTGACTACTTAGTAGATTGCAAAACTATGAATTATGCGATCCAATATTTTTTTACTAAATATAGTCATGTACATAATCTCATGTCGTTTACATAAATTTTAATGTATATAAACACATAAAGTGCAGGGATTACAAATTGAAAATCCTATGATCAGTTATGTACAAATGCTATTTTCAGACACTTATCGTGTATTATGTGGGACTCTTGTTGTAAATCAAACTTAGATCTGCCCAAAAAGTGAAAAATGAACTTGAACATTGGCCATTAAAGGTCCTCCGGCGGGGCGGAGATCGTGCGTGCATCTTGTAGTCCTGGTGTTAGAATCCTTCCATGCAAATTATGAACTTCCAATTCTACAGCTAGACTTCAAACTTATATTTAATCTCATCAGTTCCTAGGATGAGCAAAAAATGACAATACATGGTTAACAATGATGCATTTCCATATTTCACAAAGCAAAGAGACATTATGGGATAAAATAAACATAACAGAACCACAACTCTCAAGAAAATCGAGGAAAATGACCATCTCATATCATTACCAAACCTTGTTAAAAATAGAAGTGTTGTCATGTAGAGAAACGATCTTATGACTGCAGCTGACCGGATCTTTGATCTTGGTCTGGTGATACATACCTTGAATCTGTAACTTGTGACGGATAGAAGTAAGAGAAGTGAGAAAACACTTCATAGTCTTCGGCAGTCTCGTAAATTTTGGATGGAACTGTTGAAAATATGAGCAAATTACTACGAGATTTAATCCGAATTAACAGAAGATAAATCATGACTACAGTAGCAGAGATTGAACTAATTATGCGAACTAGCATAGTAGATGAACAGATCACATCTAGGGCACATACTAGAAACATGAATTCTACCACGATCTCGAACAGGAAAGATAGAATCACATACGGTGCAGCGGGAGCAGCACCGCCGACGTTGACGTTGTCGCCCATGTCATCGAGGATGAGGTTGCCAAGGTTGGGGAAGAAGTCGTCGTTCGTGAAGTCGTCGCTGCCAGCAGTCGCGCGAGTGCGCTCCCCAAAAACCTGATCGCCCCTCTCCCGTACAGGATCACAAGAGGCGGGGTTCCGGAGGCCCACTGTCCCTTCTCCCGGTGCATGCCGAAAGGAGGGATGGAGAAGACTTGTTTGGCGGTGCAATGGTCTGGAACGGTGATGAGAAACCATACGAAAAAAGGCGGCGGCTAGGGTAGACGTCTGCCTGACTATATAGTGCGGGCCGGGTAGGTCGTGGGAGTAAACCCCACGTCCGAGTCGTCACGATCCAAAAGAACCGGAAACGGTTCAGTACTTAACGCGTCCGTTAATTATTAATTAATGGCTCATTAATTTTTCCCGAGCAGAAAAAATATAGACAACGTGCATAGCTCTGTCCTCGGCTCGGCTCAATCCCGCAACCCGCGGTGCGGCTCGTCGTGACGAGGCGTGGCGAGGCGAGCGAGGAGGAGGAGCGCGTGTGTAGGTCTCCTCTTCTCATGCTCATACAAGTGGTAGGAGAGCTCACCTTATAAAGAGGTGCAACTCTCTCTCAACTTATGAGGTGGGACTAAACTTTAGCCTCACTCACTCCACTCACATGTGTGCATGAATGGGCCAAGATAATTTTAGAATTTTAGTTGGGCTTTGGGCCAAAAGCCCACTAGAAAATTCCAACAATCCCCCACAAAGTCTCATTGACACATTTCACCATTTGGTTCCAAAACATTGTTTATATACCGGTGCTTAGTGGAGACTGTGAAGTTGAACTTCCACTTAGAGATTTATGCTACACTAGATCACAACTTGAATAGTGGACTATGCCTTGAACTACAAGTTTTCTGCGAGACTAGTTTCACACAAATTCTTGACCGATACTGGGCTACCGCAAGGCTTCCCCGTGGGTGGAGCGTATACGTCGTACTCCAGGGCCTTTCATGAATTTATTAGAGAGCACTCACTTCTCACAGACTGCGACGTTAACAGTCAAATTCATATAGGTGTGTTCCTCAGGAGATGCTCTGCAGGACAACATCTCTGCTTACTCAAATAAGCCACTTGGAACACATTAAGATAGATATCAACCTGCCATGCAGATCAGGAGAGTATTACATCTTCACAGAGTGGGATAATTAAAATAAGGATACTCTCCTCTCAGCTGACCAACAGCTTGTCTCCCACTTCTACTTCACGGGATCTCCGATCACATAGAGTGGGTTACCATTATGGACAACTCATGCGGTGGGTCTCAAACCCATCTCCATCGATGCATTATCTATCACATTACGCGATAGACCCTTTGTGAAGGGATCTGCCAAGTTTTTCGATGTTTGGATATAATCCAACGTAATAACTCCGGAGTTCCTCAGTTTCCTGACAGATTTTAATCTCCTCTTCACATGCCATGAGGACTTCATATTGTCCTTAGAACTGTTTATCTTGATGATCACAGTTTAATTATCACAGTTCATCAGGATAGGGGGTATTGGTTTTTCAACCATAGGTAAGTCCATCAATAGCTCACGAAGCCAGTCTACTTCAACAGTGGCGGTGTCTAATGCTGTGAGTTCTGCTTCCATAGTTGACCTCGTTAAGATGGTCTGCTTGCAAGACTTCCAGGAAACAGCGCCACCACCAAGTGTAAAAACATAACCACTTGTGGCCTTAATCTCATCAGCATCAGATATCCAGTTCGAGTCACTATAACCCTCCAGTACCCTTGGATACCTGGTGTAGTGAATCCCATAGCTCGCAGTGCCCTTCAAGTAGCGCATAACTCTCTCAAGCGCACGCCAATGATTATCTCCCGGTTTTGACACAAACCGACTCAGCTTGCTCACAGGAAAAGAGATGTCAGGCCTCATGGCACTCGCCAAATACATAAGGGAGACAATAATCTGAGAAAACCTCAATTGATCTCTAGCAATCCGTCCGTTCTTTCGAAGCAACACACTAGCATCATATGGAGTTGGAGAAGGCGTGCAGTCGCTATACCCAAAACGACTCAAGACCTTTTCCACATAGTGAGACTGAAGCAATGTGATCCCACCATTCTCATCTCTCAACAACTTGATGTTTAAGATTACATCAGCTACTCCTAGATCCTTCATCTCAAAACAACGAGATAAGAAATCCTTAACCTCCTTGATTAAATCAAGTTTGGTTCCAAAGATCAATATGTCAAAGACATACAGACAAAGAATAACTCCTTCGCCCCCACCATGGTGATAGTACACACACTTGCACCATCATTTACTACAAAGCAGGCAGCAGTTAATGTTCTTTCGAACTTCTCATGCCACTCCTTAGGAGCTTCTTTAAGGCCATATAAAGACTTTAACAACTTGCACACCTTTCCTTCCTGACCAGGTACTACAAAACCATCTGGCTGATCCATGTAAATTTCCTCCTTCAACTCTCCATTGAGGAAAGCCGTCTTAACGTCCATTTGATGAACGAGAAGACCATGTGAGGCAGCCAGTGATAGTAGCACCCAAATTGTGGTCAGTCTAGCCACGGGTGAGTAAGTATCAAAGAAGTCTTCACCTTCTTTCTGGGTATAACCCTTAGCCACAAGCCGTGCCTTGTACTTTTCAATCGTACCATCAGGTCTAAGCTTCTTCTTGAACACCCACTTACATCATACAGGTTTGCACCCATAAGGACGGTCAGTGATCTCCCAGGTCCCTTTAGCTAAGATGGAATCCATCTCGCTACGAACAGCTTCCTTCCAGTAGTCAGCATCAGGAGATGCATAGGCTTCTGAAATAGTCCTGGGTGTGTCATCCACAAGGTACACAATGAAATCATCACCAAAGGACTTTGCAGTCCTCTGTCTCTTAATCCTTACAGGAGTTTCATTGTCACCCTCAACAGGATTCTCAACGTGTTCCATCGCAATGGTGGGTTCAGGAATTACAGTGAGTTCCTCACTAGATGAAGTAGGTATCTCCTGATTTGATGAACTTGACATATCCTTCATAGGAAATATGTCCTCAAAGAAAGTTGCATCATTAGACTCCATAATCGTACCAACATGCATGTCGGATACCTCAGATTTTATTATCAAAAATCTATAGCCAATGCTATGAAAAGCATAGCCCAGAAGAACACAATCCACAGTTTTTGGTCCAAGCTTATGCTTCTTGGGAATTGGTATATTGACTTTCGCCAAACAACCCCAAGAACGTAGGTAAGAGAGTTTCAACCTTTTCCTTTCCCATTCCTCTCGTCTTTCTTCTTTTAATTTCTAGCCCTCCGGATCGAGCACAACTTCGGTAAGGAGACGAGGCCCAAAGAAAAAGTTGAGCTCGGACGAAAGGTTTGAGATCATAGAAATCGCGCCCGACGGCGAACCGATTGAACCCATCCTGACAAAGAACGCACTTTCTGCTTATTGCGGGGTTCTTGTTAGGGACAAGATCCCGATCAGCATCCAGCAGTGGTATAAGCCTAAGGACGACCCTGAGGTGTCTTATGTCAATGATATGTAGAAAGAAGATCTTTAGACTCAGCTGAAGGCAAATTTCACCCTACCGCCAGAGGAGGATCCGGAGAAGCCAGTTAAAGAGCAATTAATCAAGTCTTGTGCTCTTAAGAAGATGGCAACCCTATTCAGGAGGTGGAGGAAAGAGTTGAACCATTTTGTCAAAAAAAAGACACCAAAATTCATCGGCAAATATGAGAAGATCAAAGATCACTGGCCCGCATTTGTGGCCCACAAGACATCGGAAAAGAGTAAGAAGATGTCGGCGACGAACAAGGAAAATGCTGCGAAGAAGAAGCTTCACCATCGCACGGGGTCAGGTGGCTACCTCAAAGCCCGACCTAAGTGGTCCAAGGAGGAGAATGATCTGCTTGAAAAAGGGATCGAACCAGAGATAATGAGATGGCCAGACCGTTGCCGGACTTGGTTCTTTGGGGCTGGCGGAACCTTGGACCCTGTATCAGGGATGTGCCGTTGGACGGACGAGCAACTGGAATTACCAGTCAAGAACCTTCGACACTATATCAATGCAGCACAGAAAGGGACGTTCATACCAGACAGGGAGAAGGACGAGCTCACAATGGCCCTCGGGAATCTTGAGCACCCTGGACGGACACGAGGCACGCCAGGCTCCATTCCATGGAAGGTTGGTTTTCCGGACGCAGGGGGTTACAAAACCCACGAGAGGAGGAAGAAACTGGAGCAGGGCCAACTGCAGGCGCTGCACGAAAGGGTAATGGGGCTAGAGGAACGAGAAGCAGCAGATCGCAGCAAACGACCTGCCGAAGCTTCCCCCTAAGCTACCCCGCCATCTCAGCGGAGAAACAACATGGCTTCCACCGAGCTGCTTCAGCCGGAGCATGTCTTGGCGGCTCCTGCCAGCTATCCCGTGGATGCTATCACGGAGTCTCAACATTGCCACATTATGGCGCGATGGATGAATTTGAAGGTCAAGGCGGCTGTTGGCTCTGTTTATCCTACTGGATCCGGAGCAACTTATCACTGCTGGCCGATTCCAGAAGGATATGCTAAGGTGATGGTGGATGAAATAACGAAGGGATTTGAGGACCTCCTTCTTGACCACCCTACCGGTGAAGGGGAGACTAGGTTGGGTTCTACTTTGAAGACTCCATGCCTATGGCGGAAGGAGCTCATCAACCTTCCGAACTGGACGCCTCCGCCTCCTCCTCCTCCTCCAGTGAGTCAGGGCACTCCACCTCCTCCACCGCCTCCTCCTCCGGCGAGTGACGCTCAGGGCATGCGTGGCGGCACTCTGCCTCCATCTGCGGTGCGTGGCGGCACTCCGCCTCCTTCTCCGCCTGCACCGGCGCTCCCGAGCAGCCAACAGCCTCCTCCTTCGCCGCCTCGCCAGCAAGGGCGGAAGAGACCCGCCGCCGCCCCGGCTGCTCCAGCGCGTCGTACTCCTTCTCCTCCACCTCGTAAGCAAGCACAAAAGAAAACAGATGCCGGAGCCGCTCCGTCTGCTCCGGCGTCTAGCAGCACAACCAAAGGCGGGAGGCAATACAGATATGGTCCACCTCTCAAGCCTCTAGAGAAGTTACCGTACGAGAGGACCGAGGAGGAAAACGATACGATTGTGCGGACCCACGTGAAGGAGTTCTTTGAAGGGGTGAAAGCAAAGAGACATCCACCTCCGGAGGAGAAGGTAGATCCGGTGAAAGCAAAGTGCACTATTGATGCCCTGAGGAAACCACCAAAGTCTCTGCCGAGAACCAACTATCAGCGCATTACTGAACATACATATCTCCAAGCCCAGCGGTCGGGAACTACTGTCAGTGATAAAAGGTTAAAAGAATGAGCAAAGGGGAAAAAATTGCCCAGCTCGGCGAACAAGAACAACAATCGTGCCCCCTGCTCAATGTGTCTAATGCTCCGGGGACGGTGGCCGGTTATGGCAATCTTGCAGATTACATGCCTGACGATCAACTTCCTAATTTCTTGGAGGTGGACGAACACAAATACGAGTACAGGAAGCCTCTCGTCAAAGATGAAAAATCTCTGACAACAATGATGCGAAGATTCCATAATTGGTACATGGAAACCTGCAGAGAGTCTGGGGGGACGAATGCTTTGTATCTGAATATTAAAGAGGAGCACGACCTCGTTGCAAGTGATCTGTTGACTGTTCCATTTGATGAGTTCTTCACGTTCTTCAATCAAAAGGCCCTCGATAAACTAATGGTCTTTTGCTACTGTCTGTAAGTATTCTGTCATTAAGTCTCTATATATAGCTCGGCTCTTTCATTTCATGTATTTATAATTAATTATCCTCAATATATTATGCAGACTGAAGATCGTCGAGTGCAAAAAACAAGAAATTTATGATATTGGGTTCATTAACACAAATATCATAGATGAATTTCTGGTTGAAAAGGACGTCGAAGAGGCCGAGGACAACTTGCTACGATCGTTGATCAAACATCAAAACAAAGATACCATACTCTTTCCTTACAACGGCGAGTAGGTGTTACTGTCGTGTGCATATTCGGTTTCCCTTATTACTCGAGCGAGGTTATAGTAATGTAATTGATGAGTTATGCATGCGTGCGCAGGTACCACTATGTTCTTCTGGAGATTAAGCTTGAGCGGGGACTAGTAACCGTCTTAGACTCGAGACGGAAAGATCCCAAAACCTATGCGGACATGACTGAATTGCTCAACAAGTAAGTTCAATCGATCATTATCGCACCATATCGGAAACTTTTTGTTCATTTCCTGATATCTCAAGTAATAATAATTATTTTCTTTGTCTTGCAGGGTTTGGAAACAGTTCACCGCAGAAGCTCCGGGACTACCGAAGGAGCTGCGATATACATACCCGAAAGTAAGTACTACTGGCTAGCTAGTTGCGTGCATCTCCCATTGATTCTATAGCTATACTTTCATCAATGCCATTTATAATGCTTTATTATCAGTTTGATTGACCTCTATTTCTCGTAAAGTGCTTGTGGCAGGAACAAGGGAATGATTTATGTGGATACTACGTGTGCGAGTTCATCCACAACGCGACTTTGAAAAACAAGCGGGGCTACTCTCAAAGACAATATGAAGTGCATAAGCAATAATATTCACAATTTCATTTTATTACACCATCATTTCTGTCGAGTTTCATTCATATATATGTATTAATTAACCCCCTTCTTCAAATTAGACGTGGCAGATGCGGAATGAACTCCTAGAACCAGATCACATGAAAGCAATTCAAGAGGAATTGGTGGGATTCTTTTTTGACCACGTCATCAATAAAGCCGGAGAATACCATGTGGAAGTTGATTTCAATTGCTAGGGGATTGTAATTAAGAGATCTTACATATTGTACATGTATGTAGCCAGTAGCGTCGGATACATGATACGAAAACTTGTTGTTCGACCAATCTCTCCGAGAAGAAGAGGTCGATCGATCACTTCTCTCGGTATGCATGACGAACTTCTGTACTCAATGGTTCTCTCGATCACTTATGTATATAGTACGTAGCGTCGACCAAGCACGGACATAAGAGAGGACACTTCTCTCTATTAATTAGCTAGCTAACACAATATATGAAACACCTAAATTAACCCCCCAAAACCCCCAACCCCCCCTCCTTT